>NC_090208.1:18730000-19041666 GCF_033026475.1 Channa argus
AAACTCATCCTGCCTAAGTGATACAATTTATGTGAGCTGTCAGTGCACTGAAAACATTTCACAAACTTTTTACCAAAGTTAGTTTTGTAGTTTATTACAAAAGTTTATAACAGGGGCAGAGTCTCTTTTTTGAAATAACACTATCCCCAATTAAACAAAGTCTGACCATTACATTTACATAACAGCTGACAAGTACTGGTAAGTTTAGAGGGTAGAAACATGAGCACACTGGTAAATTTAGACTAACTGTGGAAGACCCCATCCACTCTGGATGACTTAATGTGAAGGTTCACAAGTCTTTTTTAAATTTTCTGTTTCAAAAAAGTATTAAAAAGTATTTTTAAATACTCAAATATTGAAATCAGCATATGCCATAAAATGTTGAAATTGGTCTGTCTCTGCTAACTACCATTACTCTAGTGGTAAGGTCTCCCCTTCCCAGCGTGGTTTTGCAGGTAGAGCAGACACCTTTAAACCTAAGAGTAAGTTTATTTTCATTCTAGGTTATTCTCTATTTGGAAAGACAGGATGATGCACATATGCAGACATGAAATAAGCTGTCTTTTTCTAATTTAACTGTGCACATACACACAGAAGCAAACACCCTGCATGGACCTCTGCCCTCCATTCTGAGCCTTGTGAGGCTCTCCTTCCTTCATCACACCCACACTCACACAAGGCCTTCTTTATCAGGGCGGGAGGAGGGGACCGGTAGAGATGGAAAAAAAAATCTCCCACGCTCACACCAAAAGCACCAGCAGCTTTTGCTGTGTGTTTGCATGTTTATCTCCATCTAGCTCTATTGATCCCTGATGTTGCAACTGGGGTGTGTTGTCCTTAAGCAGTCTTTCCGTGGAAACATTAAAGCCAGTAAAGAAGACAATGATGCCCCAGAATGAGAAGGCCTTTTTGTGTGAAGATGCAGCAGAAAAGAGACCCTGACTCACTGACACTATTGGAGCCAAATCAGGAGCAATGTGTACGCAAAGGAGGACAGAACAATTAAAACGAAAAAACAACAAATGCAAGGAAAGGAAAGAAGATAAAGGAAAGGAAGGAGAACCAAAAGGGAGATGGGAAAAGGAAAGGAAAGGAAAGGAAGAAAAGTTTAGGTTTCATGAGGAGAGTAAATTCTAATTAAGGAATAGGAATGAAGGTAAGGAGAGAGGATGACAGGACAAGAGAAGAAAGTATGGAAGAGAGAAAAGAAGAAGGGAAGATTAAGTAAGAGAAGACTAGAGAAATATAAACAAGGGCAAAACATTTGTAGGGGGAAATGGATGTAATGAGACAAAGAGTAAAAGAAATGGGAGGAATGCTAAGAAGGCAAATAAAGGAAAGAAACAGTAAATGCTGCTTAGGAAGAGAAGGAATAAAGAAAACACACAAAGAGGAGAAGAAAAAAGAAAGAAAAAGACAAGTAACCATCTCAGTAATGGACAAATAACATTGTTTAGTTATTTTCAATCAATCAAAGTCTCAACACTCAGTAAAAGGCTGGTTAATCACTAACATCATGAACTGAAACATCCTGTGAGCCCAGTCACATGGCTGAACACCAACATGTGAGTAAAGACTCACTTGCTTTTGAACATTCAATTTAACACTGTGTGTTTTGTTTTAGCAAAAGGAGAAATGCTTCTTGGTGTTTTATGTCCCCCCCTCGACCAGTCTGCCTCTCGAAGCTCCAGCCGACCACAAGATTGAATAGACTCTTCTTAGCTAAGAAAGCCCCAAGGCAGGCAGCTCATACAGAGTAGTATAGCAGTAGAGTATTTTACATACTTTTCTAATCCATCCATCTGTGAGAGTCAAAAACCTCTGGCCCAAGATACCTTGAAGGTTTGACTTGATTGATTAATTGATTAGTTGAAAAATCACGAACTAATTTGACAATTAAATAGTTGCTTTAGTAGTTCTTTAAACAAATGCAAAACATTTGCTGGTACATGATTGATGTGTATATAAATGTAAATTAAATATCTTTGGGTTCTGAACCTTTGTTCAAACAAAAAATTATATCCACTTGAACTGCAGGAAATATATTTCAAAATATATTTTGCATATATTCTGAAATTTTACAGAATGTAATAAACCAGTAATTCTGGGAAATAATCACAATAATCGCAATGATATTCATTCATTACAGCTCTACTTTTTTAGGGGGCCTTGTGGCTCAGTGCATTAGGTTCAAATCTCACCCCACCCCACCAGGTGTGGGCCCACCCAGCCACCAAGGCCAACATCATGCAGAGGTAGAACGTAGCTACTTTTGTAGCTAACTGGACTTTCTTTTGTAATCAGTGGGAAAATGGGTAAAATACATTATAGAAAACACATTTAATTTGGTAAATGGTCTGCACTTATATAGCACTTTTCTACCTATTGGTACTCAAAGCTGCTATGCCGCTGGCCAACACTCACCGGGAGCAACTAAGTTGGGATTCAGTGTCTTGTTCAAGGACACTTTGCCATGTGACTGGAAGAGCCAGGGATTGAACCAACAACTGGGGGGATTAGTGGACGACCGCTCTACCTTCCTACGCCACAGTTGCCAAGTAATATCAATGCTGTCATTACCTTCTGTGCTGCCAAGTGGTCTTAAAGGCAATCTAAGCATTCCTGCGATTAATCTCCAAACCTACTGTATATATCTAAACACTCAGCTGGCTCAGATGTTTCTTATGTTTGTTTTTGATCCAGAATACTTTCAGTAATTATTTAAATTGTGCAGCGGCCACATTATGGTGGTTCTGCTCATTTGTATATTTTTATTAGCCACACTCCTAGATCAAGACTAAATATTTTTTAATTATATTGAAAAGTCTCTTCTTTTGAAATGGCAAAAAGTGTTTGGATACGTTTTTATTTTCTTAGCGTTGCTAAGAAATTATTTAATCTATAAAATCAGTAGGAGACAACAATGGCTACAACATACCTCTAAGGTTTGTAATGAACTCCCACGACTGTCTTCTAAGACTTTTATGTCATGTTTAATTCATATTTTATACATCAAATTTATTGTTTAATATTGTTTAACAATTGGCTTCTCAACTTCTCCTCTACTTGTACATTGTATGAGCGGACAGCTTCTCAGCAGCTACAATTTTAGCTTGATATAGCCTTAGTTGCATGATTAGTCTCAATCAAATAGTCATACCCAGCAAGCAAATGCTACTACAACACAAGAAAGAACTGTATTTATCCCCACATAATCTTTTAAGTAGGTGGAGTACATTTTCATCTCGCTAAGAGACATTGTAGAAAATGACTTAAACAAAGCCACAAATCCAAACCAAGTCATTCATAAGTGTTGACTTATTAAGGCTATAGCACAATGAAGACAATTAAAACAGCCAAAACTACATAGCCACTCAGCCACAGCTACTCAGCCATTGTAGAAGCCCTAAAAAACATAAAAAAATAGATCTGCAACTACACATCAAGCCCTGTAGCTTCTGAAAGGCTCGCGGTAAAGAAAAGGGACTATGAAAATACTATGAAAACAGACGTCGCTGTGCTGCCCACAGCGTTTGATCGACAAGTGATCTTTGGAAAATCCAGTGCATTAATTCTATTTCTCCTTTCCATTAAAGATCTTCTACCAATTAAAGTCCAATTCATACCATTAAAAATCTCACTTAATCTGTAAAAACAAGCTCCTGGTTTCAGATTGATGAGCCACCCTCATCAAAGCCTCACTACACAGAGTCCTTAGCAAAAAAAAAAAAAAAAAAAAAACACCACAGCACAACCCCAACCCCCAACTATGAAAAATCTGCAAACTTTGACCATCAAGCATCATTTTGATCTACACATCACATAAAACCCACTCTGCTGCCAACTCCCATTAACAACCACAACAATCCCCATACTCACTTAAACACACACGCTCACTCAATCACACACACACACACACACACACACACAATGTCAGGTCTTTCTAATGTACCATAAACTCAACACTCAAACAGTAACAACCTTATACATACTTTTAAGTGACAGTCACACACGCAAAGAAGAAATACATTATAGACACTTTAAGCAAGTGTAATGTTCTAGCTGTCACGTGTGCACGCACACACGCACGCACACACAAACAAACATACACACGCACAAAACAGCCTCCGATTTGATTATGAAATTGTTTTGACATAAGGAACAATTTATCTAGAAAACTTACCAAAACAGAATTCATGTGCATGCAAGTTATTCGAATGCAAAAACACTGATATTGTTTGTAAAACAAATTCCTACGAAGCAAATAGTCTGTGAGCAGTTCTGAAAGTGGTGTTTGGAACATTCACAATACAGCTTCCATGTAACATGGAATCAGTATTGATGTTTACTTTCAGCTCCTATACCGCCAACTATTTTTAGGTTATATCACAATCATACACAAAACATATCTCGATATTTCAAAATCTCCTCTAAAGCACTTCTTGATGCTCAATCAACAGAGTGATATAGTCCAGTATATGTTATAGTCCCTGCAATATATGCCTGCAATGAAACATTCTGTTTACATTTATTAATGTTTTCTCTTGAAATATTTAGTTACATACAGAAAATTGGGGGAAATTCCAACCACATTAAATATAATAAAAGCCAGGCAACTGTTAACGGCTGCAAGAATGAAAATAAATAATGGCTTAGGGCCCAGGTATTCTTACTGTTTGCCAATGCATATGCATAAACAATAACAGCATTGGCAGCATCACTGTTCACATAATTCATGGCGGGTATATCTAGAGAATTTAAATGATTAACCACAAAGGGGTGAACGTGGGCCTAGTAAGTCACCATTTTACATATGTGTATGAATGATTAAAGCTAATAAATACATATTTAAAAAGATCTGTCAGTTTTTATATAACATGTTTAATATCTGGACCTGAACACTTTTTGTGTTCACCTCCTCCTCTTCTGTCACTTCCTCCCTTCATACATTCTGAATTTTCAAATGCCTTAAAATTAAAATCTGTCTGCTAATTAGACTCTACAGTAATTTGGAGTTGCAACTCTCTTTACTGTAGAGTTGCAACTCGACGTTACTGTACAGTCTAATTAAAGTCTAATGCCGAGTGAATACAGGTTAGGACCTGTGGAATTACTGTCAAAATAACTTAAAAGTAGAGTTATATATATTATTATCTTATTTTTAGTTGAGAAGAATGTGAAAATTGGCTAGATTAAAAAAATGTAATTAGTGTATTCTCTGCTGTCTTTCAACATGTTTTGGCTTTTCTAGTCAAGCTGGAAGCAGGTAAATATAATGGAATACCACCAAAGAAAAGGCAAGTGTGACCTCTGTAAACCTCTGTGACCTTTTTAATTTACTTGCCTTTGTGTATCAGCTTCATAGGAAAAGAAAATAACCATTCTCTACATAAAAGATGCAGAACCTGTAAGCAACCATTACTTTGTGACCGTGCACCATTGAACCATTCGGAGATCGCATAGTGTGTAGGTCACCACAATAGGCTATTAATATGGGTATTTATTGCATCTGCTTCTGGTGCTATACTTTACAAGGTTTACAATATATTAAAAGCATAACAGCTTTTCTACTGAAGCTTTTCTTTATCAATATGGCACATATGGCCCTAGGGGAACAAAATAAAGTTTGAATCTCTTTTTGTTATAAGTTCATGTTGACTGCCTTCCCGCCCCCAAAAATTTACAATTTTGAACAATCCAGATTTGTTTTAAATAAAGAAAATGTAATTTATTTAAATGTTTTGGCCATGTTCGCAACCATATAGCAAATGGCCTGAACTCACTCCACACTATCAGAGTGGTCCCAGTATGACAAGTACCTAGCATTAGTATAAACAGTGCATTTATTTTTTTAGCATCAGCATAGCATGGCTTAAAGAATTGATAGTCACAACATGTTGACAAGATACAGTTCCCTAAAGTAAGGATCTTATGTTCCAAACACAAGAATTCCTGGTGGATGAAATAAGAGATCAGCTCAGTTTTAGCGTACTCACATTTTTTGAGATGTGGAACGGTGTAGAAAGTTGGTTATTGTACAATTTGTTGTGAATATTAATGAATCAGGGGGCAGCTGCTGGTGGTGGAGTGCTGCTGCCTCACAGTTAGAAGGTTGTGGGTTTGACTCCAGCCCCCCCGTGACCCAAATAGGATAAGCAGTTACAGATAATGGCTGGGAGGATACTAATGAATCATGGGAACAATACTCACACAGGATAGTATGTGTATTTTTTTTTGTCTCTGTAACAGGGAGAGAAGTAAATGCCAAAGCAAGTCTCATCCTGATGGGTACAAAAAATAATCTTCGCAATTTGGTAATTTACTACATGCCACAGAAAACAAGCCATAATTAGTCAAATATATTCAAAATATCGCTTAACAGTAACTACAACCCTATCCTTTTCTTCTTTTATAACTATCCCCTTCTAGGCAAAGTGTGTTAGATGTAATAGATACTGTGTTCACACATTTAATGGAGTATGGAAGCCATTAGATCTGGGGACCAGTGCTGACATAAGAAGAGGTTAAAAGGTCGGCAACCTGGTGGGAGCAGAGCCTGACTGGATTGATCCATCAATGCCACATAAAAGTGTTAGTGTGTGCATTGTGTAGGTGTGTACCCCTTTAGCTCTCTCTTAGAAACACATACACACACATGCACACACCCCCATACAGGTGAGACATTAACTTGTTAATGTGCACTAAATGACCTTGTTCTCGACTAAAACCTGCATTTCATATCTTTCTTCAGGTTTTTTGTTGTTTGTATTATGCATATTTTTTTTTTTACTTTTTTCTGGTCATGAGTCGTACACTGGAAGCTAAGGCATAACGTGAAAAACAAGATCAATATCACAAACAGTCCTTGAGGCAGAACCTTTTTTTGAGGAGTAAATAAAGAGTTTTTCCATATTGTGGTGCATCTGTGAAATGTTTCAAGTTTCAGGTTTAATTGAGCCATTTTGTATAAATCTTTTTGGACACACCTCCGGACGTCTTTGCCAAACAACACAATATTCTTGTCTTTAGTTCGGAAATTACAATAAATGAGGATTCTCAACGTTACACAAATAAGTGAAATTGTTTGATTAGAAGGGCAGGCCTTGGTCAAAAACATTTAGAAGTGAACAGCTCGGCACCACTGGCAGTGCTGTTCTGGTGGTTGCTAACATGTTCAAAATTTAAGCTTGTCTCAATCTCTGACAAACGACCAAAGATTTTGACTGTGCACAAAGAAAAATGCTGACATGATGGAAATGAATGTTTCTTGATATACGCAATTTCCTCTACAGCATATATTATATATTCCCTTAGTAGCCTTTCAAAATGCCAAAAAATAAGTACAAAAAACATGATGTATTTAAAGACTCATGCAGCAACAATGCAGGAAAATATAAATCTAGCAGCTGAGTGTCCAGGAATCTGAAACCACAAACTCTTCCCTAGCTACCTTGCTTTTCTCCACTTCCTCAATCTTTTGATCTGTTATCTCTCCATCTCCCCATAATCCATCTATCAGCCTACAGCTAAAAACATCTTTAGTGCATCCATATATAGGGACAACCCCCACTCTGCTTTTTCTATTTTAATCAACTTGTCTACCATTTTTTTATATTTGTATCTCTGACACATCCTAATTTGGTCTTTTCTTTTCCAACCTGTTTCTCCCCCGTCCTCATGTTTCTATCCCTCTGCCCAAGTCCATCAATGTCTTTCTACATTTCAATCCGATTTTAAACTGATATATGTAGATTGGGATTTTAATAACAAAACTGTTGCATAGTTGACCTCTGCTTCTCAATTACAGCAACACTAAAAAGCATGATTTAGAGGCTGATCCAAGAGTTAAATAAACTGGAAAACTAGCTTGTTTAATGCTTATCTGTTCAAATGTCTATTTAATTAGGATTTTAAGAATTATTTTTCAAATTTCTATTAATATAATATATCCAAATTAAATATTTGGACTAGTTTTTATTTTATACATGCTTGAATAGCTTGGAAGGAGAGGCTGTAAGCTTCTAGCTAGGTCTGCGTCTTATCTGGTCACTGCATCATGTCCTTCCTCGAGACTTCTCAGGGAGACGATTTCGGGGACACCTATGGTGAGTTTACAGTTTTCTTTCCTACTAAATTCACTTTTGCCAGAGTCCCCTGTTCTAAGAGGGAGTGTGCACTCTGGTGAATACATAGACAGCAGCCTATTGCTTCCTAACGTTGTCTAATCAATACTTAGAGCCAGAGCAACTGGCACCAGAGGACAATAGAAACAACCACCCAATTCTAGAAATGAGCCAATTTTTTGCATCAGTTATCATCCATTCAAGATGCCTAATGCATACAGTGCTTCAGCAGCAAATTTGGGTTGCTTGGCTGAGATGTCCCTCATCATACCTGAAATCAGCACTACTGAGGGGCACTAACCACTTCTCCACTGTGCTGTCCCCCCCCCCAAGTCTTTTACTTTATAAATAAAACATTTAAATGACAAGCATTCCAGCATCCTAACAAACAAGAATGCAATAAAGTACTGGCCCCTCCTTCCTGGACCCACAAATTTTGGTTCCCCACTCAAAATTACATTAATTGCAAGGAAAAAACATAAGGAATGTCCCCTGCCTGACAAGTACACATCGCCTGATGGGGAAAGAGACTGAAGGATGAAAGGATGTTTCCATCAAACATCGCTCTTTCATAGTCTGAAAGGACAGAGAAGGGACTACACAAGAGACGACAAGAGACAACAGTAAACAGAGAGGTTTGAGTCATTTTACACCTCAAACTGGAGTTGACTTAGCCATGAAAGTGGACCACATCGCATGGTGGAATGTGTGTGTGTGTGTGTGTGTCAGACATTCTTTGGTTTGGGGCATAGCTTTGTTACAATAAACTGTAATCATCTAAACACAGATGCAACGAAACACACAGAAATTTGGTTATAACAGCCCTTTTTAATGCAACATAATAGCTTAAAACTGCTTCTAATATTTAAGTGTTAGGCATAAGGGCTACTGGGTGGTTAGTGAAAAAAAAGTCAAGAAGAAATGGAAACAAGTGGATTTAAAAAAGCGTACACTAAACATGCTCTTTAAATATACAAGCATTCCCACTGGCCTGTACAACACTGCACATACCAGCCAGTACATAACGACTGCAAGTAAGTGATTTTCACAATTGTTTTATCTATCAGTAAATTTTCGCTTCACTTTTCAAATTATTTAGACAAATCATGACAACAAAAAGTAGCAAATGAGAAAGTGAATCCACAGAATGTGAGGAACTTAAAGTTTCAACCTAGCACCTTGACATGCATGTGAGGCACAGAACTGCAAATCAACAGAACACAAAACCCAACAGAGGTTTCAAAAGCCATTTTCCACAGCATTGAAATGCAAGTTTGGTGTAATACCAGAAATAAAAACATAGCTTAGGTGAGTTCACATGTGTGTGTTGCTTCCTGTGAGAGGGCAGATTCCTGAAAAGTATTAGACAAAAAATAGACAGATAGGTACATAGATACTTTATTCATCCCAACCGGAAATTCATTGTTTTTGTCTGAAGTATGTCACAGCCTACTATCAGGACATCTTCACCTCAAACACGCAATTTAACTGTCACATTTATCTCCTATGTATCTTTTCTCCCTTTTTCCATTAAAACACACACACACACACACACACACACACACACCGCAACTGCAGTTTCAACAAACTTGTGAGCATTCAAGGGTCACTATGTATGATACACAATTAGGGGTTGTGTTTATAGTGTGTTATAGTGTGTATGTGCATATGCAAGCCTCCAGACTGCCTAAAGCAACAGCTAAAAGGCTCCACAGATGAGAGATAGACATTCCAACTCCACCCCAACACACACACACACACACACACACACGTCTGTATCTTCACCTACTAACTAAAGTGAACTGTGTGAATACAAAAAAAAAATCTGTTTTGGGGGGGTGTTAACGAATGCAACAAGGGATTTTACATTTTATTGTAAAAAATTTGGTTACAATTTCATTTATTAAGTTGCAGCCCTTGTATCTTCTCTGACAGCAGCACTAGCTCATCATTTGACTTCACAGCAAAACAACCAATTACCAAATAATGTGTCTTAAGCCTCTTTCACACATTCACTGAAATCCTGAAATTCTCCTTATGTGGAGGTGGCGTACGTGAAAACACAAATGACTGAGGGAGATGCTCTCAAAATTATCCGGAGTTTATCCTGAGAGCTCCCTAGTACCCCCCCCCCATTGTCATTAATTTTTCTCGCATTTTATTTTTCTTTCTTAATTAAGAATCCCTTGTGCTGTTACATAGTGGTCCAAATAGAAAATAGAAAACATCCAAATAGAATTTTTCTCTGTTACACTTTTATTTTGAGGATGGGCAAAATACCCCAAATATTCTGTCTACAACAGTTAAACTAAGAAACTAGGAAATGTTGACATTTAAAAAGCAGAAAGCAAATTAAATGAATGAACAGAATTTTCCTTTCCTTAACAAAATCCTGTTCTAAATGCAAAACTCAGTATAATTTGTTGGATACATGAATCATCCCTACTGTCTCTTACATCAATATGCTCTATTGTGTACCGAGTTGCTGCAACACATATGTTTTTAGTTAGGACAGTTAGCAAAGCAAGTCGGGGCAGAGGACACGGAAACACACATTTACAGACAAGTTAGCACACACACATACAGACACACACACATACACCGGGGACAATAGCATCTCTATCTGATGGCATTCCCATCTACCCCCCGCAGAGCAGATTGCTACTGGAGGCTACCTTTACAGGAATGTAGGGAGCAACACACACTCACACACAGCTGTTTACCAACCCAGGACATTTGGTTGCATACCTTTGACCACATGTCAAAACATTTTTTTGTAAAATCCCTGGATTTCTGTTACTGTCAACAGCAGGACAAGAGGGAAAGATTATCGTGTTCATCTCTGTGGCCTGTTCAGAACGAAGAAAATCCCTGACTGATTGCTGCTTTTTCCCAGATGAACATGGCCTGATGTCCAACAGCAGAAGTCAAATAGAAAACAACAAACTCATTAACGTTCTTTGTCCCAGTTGTAGAGATTTAATTTTTAACTAAGCTGGGATGACCTTACGCAGCAAGATACTTTAAATTCCTTCAGCAACAGAGATCATACTTAGTGACGCTGTTTTCATCAGAATTGATTTAGGAATTGGCGAGGGCAGGTCATCACAGGCAATCAATCATTTTAAAGACTCTCAGCAATTCTCTGATGATAAATCATTTTTACTTTGCTGAGTTAGGAATTAAGATAAAATCATAAAGGAGCTATACTCATCCCTAATTAAATCACATAAAGTCTCTGATATAACACCATGGCAACAAACAATAGCTTAGGACACATAAGTTTGCATGCAAATACACACAAGTAAGGAAAATCGAGATAGTGAAGGGTGGACTCCACCTGGGCTTGCTCAGTGACTTTCAATCCATTCCTAAAATAGACGCTTTCATTATTGCGAAACAGGTCATGATCTTAGTGCTACCTGATGGATATTATCAGCCAGAGTAATTTAACGACATCATCATTGGAAGTTTTGTCCAATAGAAATGTAGTGTTACGTTCAGGGGCCCAAGTGCAGAAAAACACTGTTGAGAGAAAACAAACTCACAGGGAAACATCCCTAACACAGATCACCAGAGAACTCACATTAGATCATAAAACCACATATAAGAGCGAGCTGACAGCTCATCAGCAACTGCTCTGTCTGACACAACAATAGGGTGAATTCACCACTTAGTCATCTCAACCCCATATGGCAGAGAACATATAAGATGCCACAAAACACATGGAACTGACAGCTTGTAGTCTTTAATTGATATATTACAGAGGCCTCTACATCTTTAGGTTTGTAAAAATACATGTAGAACAAGCCAGGCCAGATAATATAATCTTTAAAGGTTAAAAGAATGACATGGCCATCAGCTCATTAGGAAGACATTCAAATTGTATCCAAATCCACTCACACCTGAGCTTGTCCTGAGCAAAAAGGCAACAATAACCTGGATGCTTCAAATGTGCAAAATCTGAGGCATTTGATGACTGATCATAACATTCTGCAGCACAAATTTCTCTGCTTACTTGTGTCCGGTGGTCCAAAAGTTATCCACTCCAGAAAACATTGTATGAGAAACACTGAACATTTATTGAGTCCCACGCTGATAATAAAAGTAATTACACAGAAAAATGTACTTTAAATAATTCCACAGGACAAGATAAGAATCTGTGTCTCCACAGCTACACACTCAACGTTCCACTACTATAGTACCTCTACAACTACCGTGTAGTTCACATCCTTCCGTTAGCTCAGGTAACTGTAAACAAACATCGTTTCCTTCACAACTCGTTAGGCAAACTTCAAAGGGAGCCGTGTGATGTCACTGATGACATCATCGGTACGCCTATACATACGCTTCCTAATCTAAGTAACCTTTGAGCAGTTAAAACCTTAAACTGACCACATCATCACACCAACTCATCAATGACTGAAAGGGAAACCAGTATTTAATTAAGGGAAACACGCTTATGAACTACACACACATAACGTACAGGCCCATCTGCACATCCATTCCCACACACACCCCACAGTAGTAATTTGTTATGCTCCTAGAGGAATGTTGACCAAATGGCTTATATCCCTCTGCTGTCTCAGACTGATGCAGCCACCCATCCCCCTCCAGCAGCAAAAGCTCGCAAAATACGCCACAAGCACACTCCCAAGATGTGGACATGGTAAAAGGGCAACTGGCACATTTATGCACTGCTTGTCTAATGCACACATGTCCTCCGCTGCCTTCAAGAACCAGCAGAGTCGCTATTTCAAAGACACACTAATTATAGGCACTTACAGAAACATAAAACCTTTAAAGTGAAGGATGTTTTAATAATCTTTAACCATTGTTAAACTTTTAAATCTCTGATGTAACTATGTAATACAGGGCTGTAAGTAGCAATTAGATTATTATAGACTTATTGGTCAATCGTTTAACTTTTTAACAGTTTTTAGATTGCATAAAATGTGTAAAAAGGTACTGAGGGCATTTCTTTCTTCGGGGCAGACTATTTATATCTATATTAGTCACATACTCGAGTTTAAAGAATGAAAGTGAATTTTTCACAGAAATAAAGCATGTCTAATATGCATGAAAATGTGCCCGGTTTTTGACAAATCTTAGCATGTAACAATCTCCTTCCTGCCCACCTGTTGCCAAGTGTTGACAACTGGGAAATCGCTAGGATCGCTTAAAACCCCATTAACTGGGAAAGGCCAATAGATGGGGCTGAAAAAGCTGTTGAATAGACCTTGAGTTAAGATTAGTTTGTCAAACTGACATAAATCTGCACGTAAATATGTGTATTGAATAAAGAGTAACCACTGTGTCTTATTATTTATTCAGTATCATATTATTCATCAGTGCAATAACATTAGGCTGTGACATAATTTGTGTGCAGTTTGATCATAATCTATGCCCTTAATAAGGAGATGATCAGTCAGTCCTTGTTTCCGAAGCAGATCATAAGACGTGTGTTTGTGCATGACTTTCCAACATGCGCATCAGTGTTACTAACTTAGTCAACTTACACTAGTGAGTTAGAAAAGTAGCAACAAATTAGTAACAGTTTTTTTTTTACTTTCCTCGAGTTTCTCCGAGAATGCTCTATTCTGCAGCTTTGACATCTGCACTGTCTGTGTGCAGTGTGTGTGTGTGGGGGAGGGCAGCAGCACATTTAGCTGACCAATCAGCAGCCAAAAAGGAACCTGATTGAGCGGTGAATGGGCCAAAACCCCCAATTCCTTAACCCCATTTTTTGTCTCAGTTAACTATTTCTACTTTGTTTTTGTTAGTGAAATCAAAGTTTCATTTTATTTTCTCAAAATACACAGAACGGAGTAGCGTGAGTTAATTATGCTGTTTGGATTCATTCTCTTGCATCTATTTTATGCAGTCTGTACAACAGTCATGAAAAGACTTAAAAAAACTTTTCTTATTAGAAGTAGACAGTTGACATTTAATTACAATATTTGCTTTTTATATCATAACTGCAATACTTTTCACAATAATTGCAATATGAGTTTTTGACCAAGTTGTGCATTTAAGTAAAGAACACGTTTTGAAGTACTGCTTGTAAAAAGGCAAAAATACGAGCAGCTGAGAACATTTTGAGTAACTGGAACTTGAATAGTTGACTCCAAATACCATTTGATTTTTGCTTACACACACGAACACAAACACAGAGATACACTGGCCTCTCCTCCGACTCTCGGAAGCGAGAGGATTATGCTATTCCGCTGTGCTCCATACAGACACAGCAAACTTCTGTGTGGAGGTTGATGGAAACTCTCACCCTCAGTAAACCTAATACACATTACACGCACAAAAACACAACTTTACTTTCTCTGTGTGTTCCTGTCTTTCTTCTTCTTCCTTCAAGGACCCAACACTTAATCATTAATCATTAAATTCTTAAATCATTAAACAAAAAGCGGTGCATGAGTTCAGCACTCACTGCCAGAGCTACTCTATCGTCTGTATGTGTTTGTGTGTGTGTCTGCGAGTTTTACCTAGCCTGTAGACACAAAACCGCCATAGAGCACAGTTTGATTATGATCTCTCTTTGCAGTCCCAGTCACATTTTCCCAGGGGCTGTGGGGTACTGTGAGTGTGTATGTGCGTTTCCAAATGACTAAGCCAGGCTTTTCCATTCCCTGCTGTGGTGAATATAGAGGAACACTAGCCAACATTTACACCACCGCTGCGGCAACTTCTGGATGAAATACAGTGAAGGAAGGACAGGGACATAGCAGAGGTCCCCCCCCCCCCCCCTCACCCCCCACACACACACATGCACACAGAGACCACCCCCAGCAGAGCACACACCAATAATTACTTGCAGTTATTCAAAGACACCATCCTTATTTCAATGAGTGCACTGCCTGTGGAGTGTTACCATAAGAGGCTGAGAGGAAACTTCAGTTCCTGCAACTTTAGTGCAAAAGACAAGAACTCATGAACATCTAAAAGTACACAACGCTCTCGTAAAGCCCTCCTACTCCTCCTATATCCAAATATAACTCTGAATAATAATAGTGCAGTAGATGTCACTCTGCATGTGCATCAATTCCTATACAAGCTATTTCATGAGGATGCTTTCAACATAAACTGTCATACAGTGGGTAAGTTTCATTTTAAGGATTCCCACATTCCGCAGACAACCCATTTCTGCCTCGAAGTTGACCATCAAAAGTTGTTTCAGCTATCTGTTAACACATTTTTACCTTCCAGGGAATGAAGTAACACGAACAGGAACAGAGCCTGGTTTGATCAGGGATCGCCCCTGGGAACTCCTTTGGCACCCCTGTGCAAACCCTTTGACCCCCATGAATGAGAACTCAACCCTGCATTACACCATAATATGAATATTATTCACAGAAAGTGACAGCTGACAAACGTCAACTAGCCCCGGATATTTGCTTTTGAGCTGAACAATAACTTTTTTATTTTCTGCAGTACAGGAGCTGTTAGAGAACAAGTAGAACTCCAAATCTGGCTGCGCAAATACACAACGGTGTACAATGAGTATTCATAGGCTTTTTGCACGAGTTGAAAAGTTTAAACCAAGTGACCAACAGCCAAACAGATTGAAAATCATGTATAACAGAGAGAGCAGGCATTCATAGGGTTTTAGTGGAGCTGAACTGCTACTTCAGTCACATCCGTATGAAACACAATACTTGAGTGAGATACTACTGTATGTAAATATAACTATTTAACTTTTATTAAATAACATTACAAGAACTAACAAGAACGCATCCGAAGATTGAATCATGTTAACTGAAGTTAATATGATGATAACATGACTAACGTTTTGCTTCTTATCCAAGCAGCTTCTTCGTTCTGAAGAACTCATCATTAAGTTAAATTTGGCATAGGGCTGTATATATATATATCTTTTACTCAAGTAAAAACAGTAATACCACACTGGAAAAAAAACACCACTAGAAGGGAAAGTATAGAAATATAGTATTAATATTGTATTTTTATAGTTGCTTACACCAGTGATTGTTTTCATCATGGGTTTGGATTCCTGGTTAAAGGATTGGTTTGTAGAAATGCAGAGAATAGCGAAAATAGCAATCACCCACAGGCCAAAGTGAAACCTTCAGAATCATTGTTTTTTTTCTAACCAACAATGCAAACTTGGTTACTATGGTTAGCAAAATGATCAGAAAGAAACCAAAACGAAAACATCGATTTTTTTGTGTATTGCCTAATAATTTCACATCAGGGAGATTAAACAATAAAAAAGCACCTTATTTTAGGCTCCAACAATGCTTGATTCATTGTGAAGTCCATTAAAGTAAAACAAATGCTAGTTGCATAAGTTAGAAATTATAAGAGACATCAAAGTGTTATTTTATAGCCACACCAATTATGGCGCTATATAAGTGCATATACGTTTTATAAGTTTATATCATATCATAAAATGTAAGGTTAAGCACAAGCATCTCTAATTTGTACCTTAGTACAGTTATGAAGTAAATATACTCATTTGCGTCCCACCACTGTTTTTAAGTCCATGTAATTGAGATTTTCCACTTGTGTGGAACAGTGGTCTTTGTCATGAAAAACTTACTTTTGAGATGATGAGCGGCTCGCCGTGTTCGAGCCCCCCTTTCAACGTGAAGCCCCAAGGCGCGCCCCCCCTCAGCTGGACCTGAATGTGGTGGAAAGAGACGAGCTGCTCAACCGTTTCCATCCCGCCTGTCCGCTCCGTTGTTGCCTTCTACCCCGCTCTCTGTCGGCGCATTGACCAAGACTGACTCGTTACTAGCTTAGCGGTGCCTCGGCCTCCCCATCACCGCTGCAATAACAACAAGGAAGAGATGGATGGATGAGTTGGTGGAAGGAAAGAGTGGAAGAGAGGGAGGGCAGAAAGTTTTTTGCTAGTTTGAACTTAGTCAAAGTTACGGCCGGACAAGTCGGTTTCAACTTCCGGTCAATATGTTTAACGTTTCCCAAAAGTAGGCGATGCGATTTAAATCCTGCTCGGTGCTCTATCACATAATTCTGCCGGTTGTTTCCCTTCGAATCTTTAGCTACTGACCCGCTAGTGTCCCCAAAAGAAGCAGAGTCGGTGCTCTTATTTTGCTTTTCTGAGATAAATGTTTCCGGTCTTGCTGCAGCTAACTCGACATAACAACAAACTTGGGGAAAACGTTTTCCCATGGAAGCAGGCAGGGCCCGCCCACTATTCGAACCGCGGGATGTGATTGGCAAAATAATTTACCAATGGCAGATTGATTGTGGCTGCAAATATCCAATAAGAAGGACCAGAGGGAGGGTCTATCACAGCGACAACCGCTGTATTGTGATAACATCAGGCAGCTCACAGTAGCAGACAGTAGAATGATTACAGTGAGTGGCAACATGGTCATTTATACAACTAGAAATCACTGTAAAAATAGTTTGTTCTATTCCACCATAATCAGCATTATAGCTTGTCTCGTGTCATCTTCATTTTTAATTGCATTGTATCTACAAAAGAACTGCTGCAGTAATAACTTCCAAGCAAACGACTATGCAAGAAAAATTATATATCCACAAATGATAAAAGCAATGTCATCCATACAAATATGACACAAATACTTTTCCATACTAATGCTATTATTTCTTCCGAGATAATTTCACTCTAGCAGTAAAGTTCTTGAAATCTTTGAATTGAACAAGGTTTATTTCTATTTAACCACAATGGAAAAGTTTATTATGACACAAAGTGCCTATCACGAGAGCTCAGATGACTTTTATAACTGACTTAAATACAGCTTAACATCCCTCAAAATCCCAGTGTGAACTGGCAGAACATGCAAGATCTAAACTGCTAGTCCTCAATATGCTGCATAACATACATTCTCTGATTTTATGTGATACATTGTCTCCTGTTCTGCTGATGCGGATGATGAAAGTCATTCAGAACATTAACAATGATAATTCCCACCCCTAGTCCTCCTTAATAGATATTTGAAGCAGCCACTCCTGATATATGTAGACCTCTACAAAACTTTTATAAACCGCTCACAGACTTTATTTAACTGAAAACAAAGTTTCTCAAAGATGTCATTCATTTACACTGAAGCTCTAGAGATTTGAAGTTTGAGCATGCACTTATGGTACATAGGCCTACAGCACAACAATATTTTTTTATACCATATGACACACTTTTATAAAGCCTTAGAGATCATACTAGTCTTAATTCCATCCTTCCAATCAAAATCTATTAACAATGTTCCATATGATAAACTTTAGTTTCTTATAGTTATTCTGAGTTTATTCAAGCTCTCTTGCATAATTTTATTATCACTAATTATCTTCTTGTGTGGAAATTTATCCATCCATTATCTTAACCATTTATCCTTTTCAGGGTTGCAAGGGGACTGGAGACTATCACAGCTTTTATTGGGCGAGAGCCAGGGTACACCTTGGACATCTCACCAGTCTATCTCTGGGCCTTGTTTGGAAATGTGACATGAAAGAATATAGGTAGATAATGGTTGGGTGTCACCTGGTTATTGACTCATATGTGTGTGAGTTTGATGTGAAATCCATTTAAAACCCACTTCAAAACACCAATGATTGCACCAATAATATCCACATCATATTGTTCAGACAATATTTATGAGCCAATAGTCAGAAAAACAAATTAAGTCAGAAAAAAAACATTCACATTATATGTACAATTCTGTCATTTGCCATGTTTTGAAAATGACTACTGGAAGTGTCACCAAACTGTAAATACTGCTGCAAAATAACATTTAACATTCAATTAAAATATCTTAACTGGCCTATAAATAGATGGTTCATACTATACCTAGCTTGACTTTTTAATGACCCAATCCGACCACAGCACAAATTGCTAATTAAAGTTATCAGAATTTATTGACTACAATATTCACATCTTCAATTAAATATCTGTAATGTAAATAAATCTGTATAGTTATTAAACTTCATTATAGTATTACCTGAACCGTAAATTTCTAAAGACTTTCTAGGTTTTAAAGTTCAACCTGACATGGCTGCCTTTACTTCTTTGCTGAATGTCTGTCAAAAATAAACATTTAAAACTGATGTGTTTTTGCAACTCATTTCTGCCTCCATTTTCTGTTAGTCACAATACAGTTTTTAGTTCTCCCACACTTAGTTTTCACTCTGAAATGATCGGGATTTTAGATAACCAGTGTTGTGGAATGTAACCACACTACAATACCACAAAACGCGTGTGTGTGTGTGTGTACGTGCGTGCCGATATTTGTGACGCAGTTAGGGGCAAACAAAAACTCCTCCTGATTGAGTTAGAACCTTTTGGCAAAGTTCAAAGGGCTGTTTGAGGGTTAAGACTTATAGGGTTAGGCATTTATTTGTGCTGGTTAGGGGGTTAGGGTAAGGGGCAGTGGAATGCATTTTATCAATAAATGACTGTGTGGGTGTGTGTGTGTGTGTTTGTGTGTGCAGAAAGATCAAGTAAATGAGGGCAGATAGAGGGAGTCAAAGAGAAAGGAAAAGATATATAAACATGTTCAGACATCTCACTTTTCATGCAGACCACGAGGAGTTTGTTTTGGTCAGATCAGACAACCTTTTGTCTTTTTCAGTGCAGTTCTGTTGTCAGAAACGCTAACATTTGGTTCAATTCAACTTTATTTCAGTTCAGTGGGGAGTAGTGCTTTCATGTCAGGTCAAGTTTAAAAGCCAAAAAAGTGGGGAAAGGGATGGAATCTTTATATCACATTTCTCCTATTTTTGTTTAGCAGGCATTTAGTTTTCAGGTTGAAACAGAAAAAGGATGTTGTTCATTCTACTTCTCCTTGCTGAGAAAAATTCAATTACAAGGATTTCAGTAATCCCCCAGGGCTTCAAATTAACCAAGAGAAAACAAATACATCAAGAACTGCAATCAGAGTCTACAAATATAGCAAACGTCTGGGAGTCGTCTGAAAACAAGCATAAAGCCACAGTGCAAACGAAGATGCTTTAGGCCCAGAGACTGAGAGAGGAAGTAACAAGTTGCTCTCAGAACTGTACTGCAAAGCTTCATTGATCTCTTGTACTTTGGGGTGTTTGTCAGTACTTAAAATTATGTAAAATGTACAACTTTAATTTTTCTCTTAATGCCACTGTTGAAAACAATCTTTCACATTTTTTCTGCTTGCATTTTTGTTGAAAAAAAAAGTACCACTTGATGTCATTGTACCACCTGATGGCACCAATTTGCACAACCCCCTCCCCAATGATGAAGATAATGATAATAATTGAAATTGTGGTTCTTAAAAAAATATAGAAAGATGGGAGGATAATATTGACATGCAGTGCAAAAACTTTTTAAATACAAAATGACACAATATACTTGAGACAATTTTATGTATGAGATTGGGTGTATTGCTTAAAAACAGATTGCTCTATTACACAAAATGTAGAGATAAAAAACATAAGAAATCTGAACATATAGGCACTTATTCCAATGACAAAGCATGTGTTGTGGGGAACACAGGTATATGAAACTGCATAAAATAATTTGACACAGTATGCATAAAGGAAAGTGTGCGTCATGGCGCTTTTACGCACCAATCAAGTTTGCTCCTTGAAATTTGATGGGCGGCATCTGCACGTCTGAAGGGTTAATTGGGGTCATCGACAATTTCAGGAAGTCGATTGTCATATCCAAAATGGCCACTTATCAGGTGAGTCTGTAAATCACGTCGTTGGCCATGTGGGGGATGGTTGCCAACTAAAGCCTCGTTGGTGGAGCTCGCTAGCACCAGAGGTTTTTTTTTTTTAACCAACATGACGGCGAAGCGCACCAAACACAGCTTACTGTGTATCTGCATACTGTCCTGTCTCATCTTCCTCTTGTGTTCCACCTGCACTGGAGTTGTAGTCAGGCAGAAAATGGCCTCTCACCACTCCACGCTGAAGCGCATCCGCCGAAGTCATCAGAGCGCAAAGCTCAAAAGCGCGCACCACCGGCCCTTAACGGACGAGCAGAAATCGGACCAGAACTTGCAGTTCATGCTGAGTTTGTACCGGAGCGCAGCCGAACCGGACGGCAGGCCCAAACAACACCGAAAGTTCGGCTCCAACACGGTCCGCCTGCTGAGGCCCTCGGCGTCGTCGGTGCACTACCTGCGAGAGTCGACAGGTGAATGAGCTAATTTACTGTGTTTAACTATCTGCCTCTAATGCCTTTCAATATGCTGCATACAATTGTGTACAGGTTTCATGAGTGGAAAGGTTTTATTTGGACTGTGAGGGTTTTTATTTTTTATGTATGTCAGTAAACTGCACCTCCTGTGGTGAAATGCTTAATTGAGTTTAACACAACGATTCCAATCTTTGAATTCCCTGTGCTTTTATTATGTTGTTAGACTTTATGGCTCATGAGGGTTTGAACTTTTTGATAATGACATGAAAGTTGAGATTAGTTTGGGCTGATTTTAAAATCTTTAAATAAGTATAAAATTACACATGGCTGTGTTTCAGCTGTATAAAAGGCTTGTGATTATTAGAATTGCCTGTACCAGTCAATTATATCAGTTCTTCTGCAAATTCAACAAATCGCCATAAAAGTTGATTACACAACATGAAGCATGTTTTTTAAATGTGTAGCAAAGAGAGGGACAGCATCAAATTTGAGATCTCTTCTGGCCAAAGTATTGAATTGGGCATCACGTGAGATGTTTGAATTGAGCTTCCCTTGTTTTTAATGTTTAAAATTGAAATTTTAAACTTGAAATTGAGGATTTTTTAAAAAGTAAAAATTGTCAGATAAAAAAAAACACTAATTCCTTCCTTACTGTTCCTCCATCTCTTTCAGACCATCACTACACGTTCACAGTGCAATACAACCTTGATACACTTCCCACAGAGCAGCTGATCAAAGCCTCATTTGTCCACATCCGCTCTTCTCCTTTGTCTTCTGCCTCTCCAACCTCCAGTACTACCAGTCATGACAATGAGCCGCCACGCTGCAGGGCTCAGATCACCTCAATGGGTAAAGAGAGTCTGATCACCCTGGAGCCCAATGAGCGGTGGACAGAGACGGACATCACCGCACACGTCAGTGGACACGTTGTGCAGGGAAAGAACCATGGTACAGGAGCACACTTGACCCTCACTGCCCAGTACTGGTGCACACAATCTGGGCTTACTGAAGAGGACAGCAGCCTGTCTTGGTGGTGGAGCCGCCTTCGAGGTAGCACACAGAGAGGGGAGCCTCACCTTGATGTCCCATCTCTTCTTTTGTACTTGGAGGAGGAGAGGGAAGTGAAGGATTGGATGAGGGAATTGCTGGGAGCAGAAGGAGAGAACATCATGCAGCAAATAGGTCAGTGGCACCCTTCAGTTCGCCGCCGCCGTCACTCTAAAGAATCAACGTCTTCAGAGCCAAAAGATCCTTCGCTGGATGCTTTGAAAAATGCTCCTACATCCTCTTCCTCCTCCTCTTTCTCTACCTCCAACTCTGCCTCTATCGTCTCAGACATCCCCAACTACAAACGCAAAACCAGCATGCCGAAGAACCGCTGCAAGCTCCACTCATTCCGTCTCTCCTTTGACGAGCTCGGTTGGGGTCACTACTTCATTGCCCCACCTGTGTATAACCCTCGGTTCTGCCAAGGAGACTGCCCCAGGGTGCTACACTATGGCTACCATTCCCCCAACCACGCCATCATCCAAACGGTCATCAATGACTTGGGCGTTGGGGACGTTCCTCCTCCGTCCTGTGTGCCCTATAAGTACATGCCCATGAGCGTGTTGGTCGTACACAAGAAGAAGGTGGAGTACAGGGAGCTGGAAGACATGGTGGCAGAATCATGCACATGTCGTTAAAGACTCAGAGTGGTCTTGAATGACTTGAATATGTTTAGCACTGAAAAAAAAGACTAAAGGGAACAGACTTGATGGGTCATTTAATTGATCTAATGTACTAACCACAATGGGCTTGAGAGTGGAAAGAGGACATTGTGGTTTTAGACTTTAATCATCCCTGTCGAAGCACTTTAAAAAGCAGCTCGTGAATGAACTACGGGCTGTGCATTTGGAAGGGGGAGTCCCTTTCGTCTGATTTAATGATTGTATGCTGATCCCATGTGGTAGAAAGCACTGTAGAGGTGACTGTGCTGGGAGACTTACCATAGTCACTAAAGGAGGGCTGGCATGTTTGGAAGGTTTTGGGTGTTTTTTTTTTTTGTGTGTGGTAAATTACAAAACCTAATTTAACTTGTACAGTAACTTGATAAACTTGACTCTACATCAGGGTTGCCTTTTAAGAAAACTGATCTAACTTTAGAAGTAGCCACAGATTTGTTTGTGATAGTAAACTAAATTGACCTGGCACTTTGAAGAATCTGCATCTGAAACAAGTGTAAAAAAAAAAAAAAACCCAAAGAAACCTTTGCTAGTTAAGAAGCTCTGTTAAGGCATGTTGCTCTGTGGAATAATTGGACACTAAAACTAATAATTTTAATAGACGAGAAGTTGACTGTGTTGGATGTAACTGAAGTCCTTGTGTTGTTACATTTTTGCTGTTTACAATCTAAACTTTTGCATTATGTACTTATTTATAAAGGGAGGGGTCTGGAAAAAATGTACGTGCTGCTAGTGGCCTGTCGGATAAAACAAAATGAAGGTTTATTAAGAGGTGTAACAGTATTAAATGTTTAAGAGAACAAGCAAGTGTTGAAGTGGAAAGAATTTTTATTACAAGTAAAAATGAATAATAAAATTAAATGCATGTTTTCTAAAGTCCTATTTATTGGAGTTTTTCATGGTGCTGAAATTTGAAATGCAGTGTTGCTGAAAGTGTGGTTTTATGATTAAAAACGTAGCAAAAATGTACCTCTTTTAACCTTAACATTTAAGCCAATGTGGAAGAGAAGTTCCAAAAGTTATCTAAGAAAAGTTGTTTCCACCTGCTGAGGAAGATTATACAATTACATTTAAAGCTCCAGAACAGCCGCTGGGTGGATCTGTTACAGTCAACAGGATTAAAAGAGAAGACTGACACATTCATATCTAAGATAAACGAGCCCAAACCTGGTTAGCTTAGCTTGGCGTAAAGACGCGAAATGTAAGGTTAACTTTTTGCAATGGAGTGAACAGTCTGCTGGTGGTGGATTTCTACCCATACAGACATGAGTGTTAGCTCGTGTAACTCTAGGAAAGAAGGCAAATAAGAATATTGCACATGGATATGTCTGAATAGAAGATATCTGCTGCATTATTTTTTTTACAGTGCAACGTGTGACATAATGGCACATTTATGAATAAATGTCACTCTAGTGCCAACTTCATATTGGTACAAGTAGACCAGGAATGTTTACTGTATTACCAACTTACAAAGTTGACCTATTTTACTATATGAATGGATGGACGTTTTATAAGGAAATAACTGTTTGCAAAATGTTAGTTTAAATGATTTTTGTTCCGGTTGGGTCCTGTGTTAGAATGGCAGCCTGTCCAGGGTCTACCCCGGCTCTTACACAATGACCGCTGGGTCTGGCTCCAGCAGTGAACAGTATAAATGGTTACAATGCTGCAGGGATGGCTGTTCTAGCATCCCAATGGTTTGATGCATGACCACAAGTTCCAAGTTCTGGCCTGGCCTTTGCCCCTGTCGTACCCTGATAACAAAACCAAAAGGAAAGTGTGCTAGCAATTAAACATAATCACGAAACACATTATAAAAATACATAATATTTATGTGAATCTGCTGAATACACCAAAGGCTCAAGAAAGTGCATTGTTGCATCCAGTCCATTAGATGGAGCTCTTCACTAAGACCAAAAGCCTGCTATGAAACCATACAACCCAGTTTGTTTTCGTACTATTTTAATTGTTCAGAGAAATGGTCATAAATGTACCTTTAAAGTAATAACTTTAAAGTATTGGTTTATATTTTTGAATTACGTTTGCACCCAGTAGTCTTTGTGGCCCTCCATTTTGAGTTTAATAAACCTTTATTAGTTTTCCCTTTATTTCTCACCAAAGAATACTTTTTATCTCAAGATTGCAAAATAAAACATGATGTAAGTGAACAAAATTGTGCACAGAAAGAACACTGACAAAATGGTGTAACACAAACAAAATGATAAAGAATGATAAGGATAAAAAAAAGACAATAATATAATGTTGGTCCCAGATATTTCATATGCACAAACGGTTCTTCAACTGGTGCTCAACTCCTTGTCCTGACTACACTATATCTCATCACATTCATACATTTATTCTTAGTACAGGTTTAAAGTCCAACATTGGGTTTTCAACAGAACTCATAAGTGTTTGAACTGAATGCACAGGGGTGGTTCATCTGCTGTTTACATATGGGAACTAATCATTTACTTGCATACACTCATGTTTTCTAAAGTCAATTTACAATTTGAAGGCCCAGCAAACAATCTGCTTTGTTCCAATGTGGACATGCGAACACCTAGCTCTACCTAGGGAAACAGCCCTGCAACAAACAACCAATAATTCTAAAAGAATGAATCGACTCAGCTTCATCAGCTCGTCCATGATGTAGACTGCTTATTCTGTTACAGGGCTGGAGCCAAACTCATTGGGTGGGTGGGACACTCTGTACAGCATGCCAGTCTATCACAGGGCCATCACATTGACACTCACAAACCTTCACTCTCACACGCTCACCTACGAGAATTTTAGAGTCAGACTCTGCTACTCGAATGATAAATATGTGGTTGATTGAAGCTGAACAACCATCGTCACATTCTGACTGAAAAGAGAAAGTTCAAGACATTAACAAACAACGAAATGTGACATAACTACAACTTTGGAACCACAAGATTGTATTAACGGTTAATAGAAAACTTATTCTAAATCACTTACAAACCATTGATAAAAAGAACCTTTGGGTTGCCAGATTGCAGTAAATCCTCCTCTATCACAACTATTTGCCATTTCTCTAATAGATTAGGGACCCCCCCCCCTCCACAAGCTTTTTTACCACCTATTTTTGGATCTTACTGTACAGAGGTGCTTCTGAAGCCTCTTATAACCTGGACTTACTGAACAGTACTTCCAACAGTGCATGTATCTATTACACAGCATATGATTCCGCGGGTGGATTGATTTCAGGTCCTAATTCCAGCAATTTGGGTATTATAGCTTTAATAGATGGTTATACTACATCAGGTCTACAGTTGAAAATATGAATAAACACTGTATAAAGTTTTTTCCACATGTCTTGGACCTGCAGAAATAAAGTTGTTCATAAGAAAGGTCTCCCTAATGCCTGGCTCGGTTGTAGAATAGTTTTTAAAGTTGTGGGAAGCCAAATCTTCATATTAAAGGCTTTTATCTAATATACAAAACGTATTGTCATCAGATATTAGTCATAATCAAATTACAATAAACAAGAAGCTGTAAAACTTACAAATCAAGCAGAAATTATTGAAATTTTCTGTCTGGTTAGGAAATAATAGGAGCAAGAATCTCTGCACTGCAATCTGGACTGTCTGACTTCAGAGGGTGTCACTGTTTTGAGCATATTTTTAAAAAGCATTATAGTTTACTCATGTAGAATCACTTCATGCAGAACAGGCGATGAGATAAACTTTACTCTCTGTCGACATGAACTGCAAGTGGGTCACACAGTAACTATTCTTCCTTTTTCACTGTTTACTGACAGACACACACACATCCACATGGACACATACAGTCTGTGATTGATCGAAACACACACACACAGACAGACACACACACAGACAGAGACACAGACACACACACACACACACACACACACACACACACACACACACACACACACACACACACACACACAGCAATGCAAATATAGAAATGATATGGTGGGACCTATTCTGCCTTATGAAACAGGTCAGAAATCTTTTGATTTCTGTCTGTTTCCTACATTTTAAATAATGAAGTTTGATTTGATTCATTTCATTAGATTTAGCATGGGTTAATGTTTCGTTCATGCAGAAAGGCTTTAAGTTTTGGGGAAGCAATATAAACAAATATAAATTGTGTGATTCTCTGTGGTGCACTACGTATTATCAACTCAGTTTATTGCACATGGTGCAGTGAACTATGGAGTTAGTCCCTGACCAGATTTCATCTAAAAGCACGTAACTTCTGTGTCACAGTCAGTCCTCTGATATCCTCAAACATTTACAGCAGTCAACATGTTTTCCTCCACACATTCGGCATCACATAACAATTTATAAAGAAACAAATATGATTTTTACTTCCCAGAAGCACAAAGCAACCTTGCTAATATCTTTCTAAGGTTGTTGATCAACCAGTGTGACTCAGGCAGTGATAACTTTGTCACGTGCAGAGAGTTTTGACCTTGGAAACATTGTGATTCTTTTAGAAACAGTCAACAGTCCACTGTACTTTTAGCTTGTGCGCTGCAAGAAATTTGTATGATAAAACAGTATCACCATTAAACTGCAAATACAAACACGATTTTCAGAAAAGTTGGTACATGGTATAAAATGTGAATACAAATAGATGGCAAAGGGTTTTGCAAATCATTTGAAGGCTTTTTGCAGTGTACAGTACATGCAACAACATATCAAAGTTGGAAATGTGAATTTGATTAGTTTTTTCAGTGATCAAGTTACAGTAACAGGTAAATGGCAGGAAAAAAATAACCAAAGAAGAATTATGGTAAAAGTGATGAAGACATCTGTAAGAAATCATTGTTTAATTCAGACACAGTCATGTCTCTTTCTGTTCTTGTTTTGCCTTGTCTTGTGACTGGAAACCAGTGGTTTTCATGTCACTCACTATCCATGTCCTCAAGGGATATTGTGTGTGCACCCACTCACACACACACACACACACAAACACACACAAACAGAAAGACATTCTGGCAAGACTGTTTCCCATAAATGTCACACTCCAAGGTGTTGTGCAGGGAAGTGAACTGTTACTAATGATGCTGGACAGCAGTCAGACATCAAGGTCAGAAAGCTGTGTGTGTGTGTGTGTGTGTGTACGCGCGTGTGTGTGTGTGTCTGAGTGTGTGTTTGTGAGAGTGAGAGAGATACATAATGAAATGACTAACAGCCACACAGGTTTTCATTTACTGTATCTGTCATGTGTCATTGTTTTCATGCCCAATACCCAGAACATAAAATTCTAGAATAAAGTCAGTAGTATTTATTGAATACCTCGGGCCATAAAGTAAGAATGTTAGATGTTTAAAACCTAAATGTTAAAATACTATTGTCAAAATGTGAAGTAAAAGTTGCCCCTCTGTATAATGAACCAGTGAACCTTTGGTCAGTTCAGCAGCGGTTGACATTTTGCCAGATAACAGAAAAATAGAACAGTCAACAAAACGTCTGAGTCAGCAGTCTGCTAATGCAACTATATATATAGATATGTTAAAAGAAAGGCTGGTGGAAAAAAACTGGAAGCTGTGAGCTTACCAGACCCGTGTAACATGTACCTCAACACTGCTAGACGTTTGTCTGGACCTTAACAGGTCTTTACAAAGAATATATGGAGTAAAAAGATCGTATCATTGGGTCTACCACATCATATTTGATACCTGAGTCTGACAATTTTGTAAAGGTGCAAATCATTGAAGTACTCTTTTGACAGTCAGAATGCAAGGTTTAAATTTTTGATTCTGGGTTTTAAGTAAATGGCCAAATGTTTAAGTTAACTCAATTCAGTTTAACTGTATCTTGTATAGTCACAACATGGTCATCTCAAGGCACTTTACATAATAAAGTCAAGACTATACAGTTATGTATAGGAAACACAATAAATTGCCCTTGAGCAAACCATAGGCAATAGTGGAGAGGGAAGACTCCCTTTAATGGAAGAAACCTCCAGCAGACCCAGGCTCAGGGTGGGCGGCCATCTGGCTTATAAGAAAAGAGCAGCAAGAATCAACAACGAAACATTGGGCAGGTTTGTACTGTAGGACCAGTAGCTGCACACTGGAAACACACAGATCCAAAGCCAGGGACACCTGCAGAGAGGGACACAGAGACAGAGAAGGACAACTACAAGACAAAGAAGATACAAATTTAATGTCATGCAGTGGTGACATATAAATGCACTGACAGGAGAGAGAGGAGAGGAGCTCAGTGCACTTGGGGGTCCTCCAACAGTCTAAGACTATATCATCATAACTAAGAGCTAGGTCAGGCTGACTGAGCAGCTCTAACTATAGCTCTGACTCTATTTTATAAAAAAGAAAGGTTTTAAGCTCAAATCTGGATTAGAAGCCAGTTCCACAGGAGAGGAGCTTAATGCCTAAAGGCTCTGCCTCCCATTCTACGTTTGGAAACTTTGAAAAAAGTAGGTGTGCATTCTGGGATACAAGTGGTCTAATTGGACAATATGGTCCTATGAGGTCTTTCAAAGGCTTATTGTCTCAACTCTCATATATAACCATGGCAACAAATCAGAGGAGTCACCCGTTGTGAGTAGATAGTGAAGGTACCACAAATTGACAAAACAATGCCAACCGCTAATGTAGTTTGGGATTAGAGTATTGTGTCCAAATAGATTTGAACTACTTACCTTTTGTCTCTCGTTGGATAAATTTATCATTTGACTAGGTCATTCCTCACTGGCTTCAATCTAATTAGTCTGTAGCACCAGCTATTAGAATAGAAAAATAGGTTTCAGTGCAATCGATGAACTCAGTTGAAATTTAAATGTGGTCGTGACCAAAGCCTAAAGCAAATCGAAAAAAAAAGCTTTTAACTCTTAAAATGACTGTAAATATTTAAATGTTACAGAACATCGACATAGTTTACTGCTTACATTTAAAGAGAGATAACAGCTGTTACAAATGAACTATCACCACATCTACTATCAGAGAATCATTGACTTTGACTCATGTCCACATTTATGGGACCTACTGGGTAACGCATTTCTGTGAACATAGCTCTGCACAGATGAGCTCACATCACATGCAGCATAAAGGATTCGTATGTGGGATCGTGTGTGCAGAAGTCCGGTGGACATGTTCCAGTAAATGAGAAAACAGTGTTTGCATCCTGCGATGAATTGAAACGTTTGAAAAGGTGCATTTTGACCCTTCCAGTCCTGGTTCTTGTGAAGATATTAACAATATTGTGTAATACATTTAAGGGAATAAAATTTTAAAAAGATAAATACTTAAATGAAAACAAGATGCTTACGTGCTTCATGCAAGTGTTTTCCAAGATCTGTGTCAATTATGTGGAGGAATCAAACTGCTACTAAGATAAATTACAGAAAGTGGATTATGCTCATAATTTTTCCTAAGTCAAGACGTTAACTTTTCCCGGGTGTGTTTTCAGTGCTCAACCTTTCTGTTTGTAGATTTAATGGTTGTTCGGGGGGAATGTCAGAGAAATCCAAGTTTAATTAAAAGTTTGTCTGACAGTAATTAGCACAGAGTCTTCGTCTGTGTGTTATTGCAAAAAAGATTAAACCTTAGGGATCTCTGAATTTAACTGAGATCATGCATCCAAATGGGTGGTGTCCCTACAGTAAGATGCAGATGTGTTCTGTTGCTGATTTTAAAATGTACTGTAGAGGAGCAGAGTCTTTACCACAAAGATAGATGATCACGAGAAAATTCCCCTAGAAAACCTAACAATGAACTACAGAGTTGACAACTCAGCTCAATATCATTAAACTTTATGTTTATTATTTCAAAGATTACATGTATGTTGGCATTTTCCATGCTAAAGATCACATGGTTGCACATGGTTGTATGACATGATTTCACTTTAGACCTGCCATATTCTGTCCTGCTTTATCACTCATCTCTCCTTGCAGCTGCTGAGGCTGTAAGGCTTCATCTGATGAGTCATGCTTGGCAATAATGTATGTTACAGATGTTCTGAGTTTACGTGGCCCGGGAGTTCCTGCCAGTCCTGTGCTCCTCTGGAGGTCTTTCAGTGATGAACAACCTTACAGGAATCAGCACAGAAAGTTTCCATGACATCCATCTGTGATCTTCTGGTCTTCTTGAACACATCACCAGCACTTTTTTCTCTCCACTTTGTCTCTTGTTCTTACAGTTCTGCAAATGTTTAAACATACTTTCATCATGAGCCATTAATGTCATTAACGTAAATCTCAGTGTCTCAGCCTTGGCTGGGACTCTTTTGCAGGCTGACCTGAGTTGCCCTGGAAAACCTAAATCCAGTAGTTTGCATAAAAAAGCTCTTGCAACATTAGTGTTGATTGACAGAACCATCTTTCAATTGGCACATTTGATGACCTCTTTACTCGTGGAGCACATAAAATATAACACATTTTGCGAGGTACCGTGAAATTCACATGTAAAATCTGGGAAACGTTGGTCTCACCTTTGTCTTACTGACCTACTTTACGAGATCCATGTCAAAAAGAGTGTGTCATTTTTTCCATCAACATAACATCTAATGTGCATTGAGCTAATACAAATGGTTCTTCAGTAGAAATTCAATGAAGTAAATTTTTAATTAATTTATCAAGGGGGATGCAAACTTTTGCATGGAGGTAATTTTTATTATTTTACTATAACCTATTTTTTATACACAATTTTATTTATACTGCTGCTGATGAAAGAACTTTTGCCATAGCTACATGCATATCAAATATTATGTTTATAGAATGGTGGTCTAGTGTCATGGAGGACAAGGGTCAGGGTCTGCAGGGTCAGGTATCATATTGATACATCGGCTTTTATTAGTTCATTGTTTGTATAAAGAAAAACATTAAATATTTTTATATTAAAACCACCAGGTGGTATTAATGTTGTGGCTGATCTGTGTATGCACACACGTGCCAGATTGTACGAGTTGTGTGAACTGTGTGTCTGCTTATGTAAAGTCTACTGGCTGTGTTCACATATACATGCTGTCAGCGTTGTATAAGTGGAACTAGACGACTGCAACAAGTCAGGGCTATATAGTCAAAGATATACTGCATAACTCTGCAGACTGCTAGAGTCTTATCTTCCTGCAAGTTCATTCACACACTGGGGCATTGAGATTGAAACATGCACACAGATCTACTGACCCAAACCACTGGCTCTACTGTTTTCACTGTTTCTGTTGCTTTTTGTTTCACTTGCATGTTTTAGTCCTGTGCACATATTGTTTGTACATATGCACGTAAAAGAAGATGAAGGCTCACAGAGATGCCATTAGATGTGTGTGTGTGTGTGTGTGTGTGTGTGTGTCAGTGAGTGCCACAGAGGGAGCAGCTTGACTAAGAGGACTGGATGGCAGACAAGACAGAATAGACGGTTAAGTAGTCTGTGAACACAACTGCATGGAATACACTGAGTTTGACCTGTGCTGAAGTGTAACCCCCAGAGCTGAGCTGTTGGTGTTTTACAGTCCCTGCATCAGCAGCGTCTGGACGACTGAGTTGATCTTGCCAAGTTCTAACTCCCAAGGATTAGAGAACAAACTTGTGTGTGCTTTGTATTGAGAAACATCCGTAATTTCACATTTTGGCCAGAAAGGACAGATAAAGAGAGAGGGAGCGAGGGTGGACACCACGGCATGGATCTTGTCTCTTTCCCTCTCCCTCCCTTTTGCTTCCTCCCTCCTGGGATCACGGCCTGTCTATATAAGGGAAGCCCGGCCGGTGCGACAGCTGAGTTAAAGAGACGTCCAGTTACAACCTGAGTGAACCTGACTACACACAACAATCAAGACTGACCACTTGCACTGAAGCTTGTCTTGACTGAGTTGTTGACTGAGCCATTTGAGTCCTTCAGAAAGACATAAAGGAACGTGTGTGTGGTTGAGACTATATCGCCTTAAGACTCAGGAGCAGCAGGTCACCAAGAAAAAGAAACTTGACGCTACCAAAGATGCAGGAGAAAAGGTTCTTCATCCAAAGGAAAGCAGCTGTAGCACTGTGCATTGTGCTATTAATGCTGGCTCACCAGGTGAGTGTCTGTCTGTCCTACTGAAAGGGAGTGGTTAAATATGTTAAATCATAGAATAGGTGCATATAAACAATAATAGTGGAGATTGTATCGTTTGGGTGTTGGAAATATTAGGGACAAATATTCTTCCCTAAAATATAAAATCGATGATTTGGAGGAAAGCTAAAAGTAACATGGAGGGGAAACCATTGTTTTAAAGTTTTAAATAAACTGCACATAACATTGACCTACCAGTTGGAAGGTCCTGAGGAGGCCAGTAAGAGGACTTGGGTTTTTGATTTCTTTCGGTCAAAAGTGATGGAATTCTTTTGCACTGTTGCATTGTTGCAAGCTCTGAAGTTACTGTAATTGAGACAGCTGAAGTAATGAAATTATTTGAGTTTGATTTAGTCAGTGCAATAATAAAACACATATATAATAAATCAATGCCAATTGTGCTGTTTGTCTAATTTTCCTTGTTTCCTGTTTGTTTGTTTTTTAATGCATATGTTTGCACCCTTTCGTGTCCATTTGTGGACACAAGGTATGTGCAGGTCCGTGGGCCTTTCAGGTCCAGTCCAGCTCAGAGCAGAATGCAGGTTCAAGGAGTGAAGACACCCTCCGCATCCTAAGGAGGATAACACGAATGACCCCACTGTGGAGGATCATGAACAGCAAACCATTTGGAGCTTACTGCCAAAACAACTATGAGTGCACCACAGGAATCTGCAGGTAAGTCAAAAAGATTGCTCTCTAAATCTGTTACGTGACCAGTGAATTCAGGTTACTGTCAGTGTAAATATGCAGATGGTGGTTAAACGACTGCCTACTCGTCTCCCTTCAAGTTAAAGCAAGTTAAAAAAAATTCTTATAACAACAAACAGAAATCTAATCTAACAAAAATCTACAAACTAGCATCAGCTAAAGCTATGACTGACCTTTGGCTCACCATGGTTACCCAGAATGCAGTAACACAGTAGTTTTTGGTATTATTTTATCAGGAAGTGACAGATCTACAGCAGCTTTCTTTACTGCATAACAAAAAATGTCGTTACTGTTTTTTGTTGTCTCTAGGGCGGGACACTGCTCCACCAGCCAGCGCTCCTCCCAAGAACCTGTCAAGTACTAGATGTCACCGAACACATCCATAAGTGTACAACCATAATCTTTAAAAGGGGTTCTGATTACTGGGATATGAACTTACCCAGGTCTATTTTACAAATCTGATTTTGAATACGTGATATTGTGAGATAATAAGTTGCTGATAATATCTGCTGGGAATATTTATATACATTTACACAGCAGGTCATTTATCTATGTTCACTTCTCCACCTTATACATACTAAAAGGCAACAATAAGAAATATGATGTGAATTCCAAAAAAGAGTATGAGCTAATGTAAGATACACAAATGTAGAAGGGAGTCAGCGAGCCTGACATGTTATATACTTGAAATCTTCCCGCGATATTTATTTGACAAGCATTTGCTGAGACTTTGTGATTCAAAGAAAAATCAAAAGTAAATCTCTGGCAGGATCTGTCCTGTTACTGTGGCCTTGAACTTACCTCCAAAGATTATATAATTATTTCTCCACAGCCTGACAACATTGGTTTTACTGGTGACAGCCTGGTCTTAGACAAAACAAAACAAAAATTTATTTAATCTCTTTGATATCATTATGATTACACTGGAACCATCGGACAAATATTTGCCAGCAATGAAACTCTTTATCTTTTTTTTGGTTTTGTTCACAACAGATAATGGTAGACGAAGCAGGCGGCAGTGTAAATCACAAGGAAGAGTGTGTGTCTTTAAGTTGCTCTTGACCTTTAAGTTGTCCCCGATTTCACTTGGCTGTGGAAGTCAACAATGACCACTTTGCCAAGACAAATCATTTGGATTGCATAATTAGTGTCATAGAGGTCTAATGTTGGATGCTGTTAGAACTTTTTGTTTCCAGATTTGTCTTTCATTGCATCAAATTTGCAATCTCAAACCCAAGAATTTTAAAAATGTAATATTTTGACAGCACCTGTAACAATGTAGATGGGTATTTTCAGAAATTGCACACAGACTTAACTGAAAAAATATCATGAAGAGGTCGACAACAAGACTTCGAACTGACTTTTTAGCCTTTTAACGCAACTGCAGTTTACACAATTTGTTTTATTTTGTTGAGTTGTTGTATTAATGGTCCAAAAATGCAACCAGACCGTGATCATCTAAAAGCAAATCTTTGAAACAAAGCGGTAAAGGAAAAGTAGAAATGAGGGTGTAAAAGAGGTCCTGTGGGTAAAAGCAGCAAGAAACAAACAAAAGCGACAGAAAGGAGCAGTGGTTACAGAATATTAAAGCAAAGCTTGAGCATCCTTTACATTTGTATTTTTTTAAATGAGTAGAGGTTAAGTTTGTTAAAGCAACAAAACATGAGTTTAGAATTACTAAACACGGAGAATACACAAACCTAATATACAATATCTGTTAGCAATGCAGTGATTCTCATATTGTATTTATTTTATCTTTGTTTAAATGTCAATAATCTATCCATTTGCATTATTATATTTAGAATTTTTAAATATATATTTGTTTGTTATATTTTTGTGGCTTTAGGGATAATCCCTGACTAAAATGAAAAGATTTTTCTTTTAACTTTCCCTGTGGGTTATTTAAAACTTCTACTTGGTCAGGACCATCCTGAATCTTTAACCATTGACAAATTTGACTATTACCTTGCATGAATGTGCAAATATTAAGAACATATTTCCGACTGCAGTATGAGCTGCACAGGCTTCAATAAGCAATCACAGATCTTGCTTAGACTCACCTGCATAGATTACTTGATGCTCAGAGCAGACGGTTGCTGATATTTTGTGCACTCACTGTGTATGAGAAATATTTGAGCAAGATTGCACTTTTAAACCCAAATTATCTTTGTACTGTTCACTGTTCACTGTTCACTGTGTATACTGTGCTACTTACATATAAAAAGTTGGGAAGAAAAGGTGAATAAAAGTATTGGGAAAAATACTTTATTGCCTTGGATTTTCTTTCAATTTGGATTTTAGAATCTTGTTATGTTAAAAAACATAACTGGTTTTAATGTATAACATTACTTCTTTTTAAAAATATTATACTGTCAATAAAATAGGGGGCGGCTGTAGCTCAGTATATGAAGGCAGTCGTCCATGGACCACAAGGTCAGTGGCTTGATCCCTGATCCCGGCTATATGTCGAAGTGTCTCTGGGCAAGACACTGAACCCCCAGCAGCCCATTCCCATCCCCAGCTGTGCAGTGCCGGTCTGTGCCAAATCAACATGTGGACAATGATCCGCTGTGGCGACCCTGAACTCAGCAGATAAGCCGACAGGAAGAAAAATACTGTCAATAACGTAACAATGTGAATTTATCTCTCACTTTCTGACTATACCTTGTGGTATTCAGTCTAAATGCTAAAAGAGCCAGGAAATGTTGCTCAAACAGAATTAAACAGTGAGTCTGTCTGGGACTATTTTCAGCTGCGGAATAATAAAAAGTTCTTTTGTTGGTGACAATTTACAGCTTTTTCCATTTAAGGTATATATTTCGTTGTCAGTTTTTGAGACTTATTTGAACTTTCAATAGACAGTCCTACCCAAAGGTTCACTCATGCACTAGCTGTTTTTTAGCTAATGGTAGAAAGTCAATTTTCCACGGACCACAGGGTAAGTGGTTCGAGTCCCTGTCAGTGTCCTTGGGCAAGACACTGAAGTAGCTCCCAGTGGGTCAGGTCGGCACATTGCATTGATGGGTGATTGAGAAGCAACATCATAAAGCTCTATATAGGCAGACCATTTAGATTTTAACCTCATCACATGGTCTTCTTTTTGGTATTATGGAGAAGGATCAGTTGATAGTGATCATTAAACTATAATTATTTCATACATTATGCCATAAATTTAAGAGCTATAAAGTTAAACATGAAAGATAATTTTGACCTGATTTAGCTTCTGTTAAAAGTTGCAGTCATGAGATGTTTAGTGACTTAAAGAGTTCAAAACAAAGAATAAAAAAAGTTATAAAATCAGAGTGTATCAGTGTATGTGTTTGATGTTTAAACAATCTAAAGTCTTTTACTATGACTTATTGGTTACATTAATCTGCAAATATCTAACCCAGAGCTTTATTTGTGTGGTTAAATCAATTAAGTTACTATTACTAAAGTAGTAGAGCAGAAAAAGTAATGTTTTAATGACAGAAAACCAGATGGGGAAAAGTACTAGTAGCAGGTCACTTATACTAGCTAAGGTAGCTGTTTATGGATACATATGATTAGAGTGGGAAGGTGTGTTATTTGTCACATAGGAAGAGAACACAATAACCACAATAAGTGTTATTCCTTTTGCAATGCTTTAGAAAAGTTTCAGCAGTCACCCAGTGAAAAGGAAGAGCACTGCAAATACATTTAAAGAATTTAAATGAGACACCGTATAATAAGACACTTCAACAGAATCATCTCAAAACGAAACTACCAGGAATACAACAAACCAAAAGACAACACTAAAGCAAAAGCTGGACTGTTGAATAATCAAGATCTGGGGTTGGGCACAGAAGATGAACTTTTAATGTTGCAGCCTGTATAAGAAATCTACACGATCATTAATCCACCATCTTCTTTAGTCACCTGCAAAGAGGACGAATTCATGGAACCAATTAGTGTCACTGTACTGTTTATTGGTAACACATGACTTGCAAACCTTCGCACAAAAGCTGCCTGGAAACAAGGCTGTTATAAATGTGCTCAGCAGCTTGCTCAGCAGATACCTCCTGGATGTTCACGTGTTGTGTGAATGACATTTTGATTCTCCACATTCCCGTGAGTTATACATAACATCTGGAGCAGGACAATTAGACACAGCAGAATCTGAACGACATCCTGACTCGTGGACTCGTGACTCATCTGCTTTGACACACAGATTTACTTTTTTCCTGTGAATGTGGCGTCAGTGTTCAAAAGTCAAACAGCTGTTTGCGTTCAGGCATGCACTCTTTCACAACAACAAATCTGAGCCAAGTGTGTGAGTGGAACAAACTGAGAAAATGCTGGAAATCACGCAAATTCAAGACTTTTGTCTCCTGAAAGATTTTCCATAGTCAGTTAAAAAAAAAAATCTTAATACTGCAGATTACATTAGATTGATTACAGTTACTTTCTTTTCATTTTGTCCTTGACAAAGAAACTGTGTTTTAATCTTTTTTGGTCATTTGAAAATAAGGGAATTCAAATCTTTGCACCCAACTGTGTCTAAACTGTGCCACTACAAAGTTAGAACAAACAGAAAACGTAAAGAGTGGCAAAGCTGCGTTTGTCATTTCTAAGTGCTTCGGTTGGAACGAAGAGTGTCACAGCTGAAATCACCATTTTGTAGTAGTGTCCAGATGTTGCGTGCCCAAATCTGTCCACTATTTAGTGCACTTGAAGATGAAATCACATCATCGGACTTCTTTTCGCTACATTTTCGCTACTTATCCAAGCAGCTTCTTCAATCGACTTGCATAAGTAGCGAAACGTTTCTAACCAAGAAGAAAAACTCCGGTTGATATGATTCAATCTTCGGATAAACAAACCCGGATGACTGAGAATCTCCACCGAAATAAAGATCATTGAAAGCATAGTACCCTAGTTTTTGGTAACAATCCCATGATGGAAAGTTCCCTGTTTTATGATGAGATGAGAAAATTAGTTAGTGATGACGTTGATAGTTAAATGTCCAAAATGGCAATTGACTGCTCCCTATTGAGTGAACTACTTAGTGCACATTATAGTGGAAAATAAAGGAAGGAATAAGAAGAATAAGTTTCAGATATGACCTTGTTTTTTCCATCAAGCTACTGTAGTTGACTAGTATGTGGGGCCAACGTATGTCATTTAATTGGTTCAGCTTTCTCCTGGCATGATTCAGATATGGAGGTGTGTTTTCTGTAGTTGTTCCTTTAGTTGCGTTTCCTGCATTTTTGTTGTCAGTTTCGTTGACTTGTTGGTTTAATAGGCAAAACCCAGATTACATCAATTCCCCCAAGTACTTCGCAACTCCATATCAATGCAGCTTTAAAAATGTGTTTACTGTGTCTTCTTGTTGAACTTGTCCACTTGAGCAGGAGTCATCTGGCACTCTGGACTTTCACATAGTGTTCTTCATACTTGCAGCTTGCCAGCTTGATGCCGCATTTTTCCTGTGTGCTAAAGTTGCTGGTTTAAAATTCAAAGGGATCATGTATTTTTCAAAAAAAACGAATACATTTGATATTTCATAAATACAAATGAAACAAAATCAAATGATTTGTAATTTCTTTTATTTACATGTTACACAACCTTTATGGAAATGGAGATTGTATTTAAACCTTTGGCTCTGTTATCATGTGCTTTAAAATCCTGGGCGTTTTTTTTCTCCTCTGTCTTCTTACTCTTACTGTCACCCTTCACTGGTGGGGGGATACGGTGGTGCTTTCTTTGAGTTAAACGGCGACACTGAGAGAATTAAGGAGTTTTTGTCAACCTGCTTATCCTCATCTGAAATGACATTTTGTCATAGGGAAGGCAGAGAGTTTAACATTCGGGACCTGTCGTATAGGTCTGAAAATACAACCACAAAGCAATTTGAGTGTTAATCTTCAGTTTTATCTGTTTCCCCATTTATTTTCAACTTTGGCTTGGAGCATGAAGTTCAAAAGGGCGTGTTTTCCCAAATATAAATATCCTAGATAAGACGCTTCAGCCTCAGTCCCTGTCTGAACCAAGATCTTATGTAGAGCCATGTTCAGTGTTCAGCTGTTCTTTTTGCTCATATGCACAAATGGTTATTTTCTGCTGCTGTAACCTCAAACTCAAGTGGGGAACAAGTATAAACACATGAGCTTGCTGTCATGTCACTGCAATGACACTGGTTAGACTTCGGTTAGTGAACTTTGCTGCATGTCATGTATCCTCTCTCAACATTTTCTGTTTCCTCTCTGCCGTTTGTCGACGAGTTAGGCCACAATACTTTCCCTTATATGACAAAGCTCTCCTTGCTTCAACACGTTAACCAATGGCAAAGCTGTGATTAATAAAAAGACGGCAGAGACAGTGAATATAATACTTGAAAATATAGATTTAAACTAACAAAGGTTATTTGCCTTTGCTTTAAATACTTTTAATATTTCATTATTTTTATGTGAATGTATTTCTTTGAATTTTACAATAATTACAATAGTTCTCCCTCTTTTAATTCTATTGTTTTTTTTGGTAAAAACAACTAAAATCATCTGATCGTAAAAAGGTCTTAATATTAAAATACAACCTCAAATGAACAAAAACAAATAACTTTTTTCACCAACCCCTGATTTAGTTAATAAAAAACAAACAAACACAGAACAAGTACAGGTCTGTTTGAATGGGTTTTCAGAAAAAAGCCTCTTCTGTCTAAAATGAATATGAAAGCATGACCGAGGTTCGCAAAACAGGATCTGCACAAACCACAACATTTCTAGAACAGTGTCCTACGGATACATGAGACCAAAGTGGAGTTGTTTGGACTTAATACCCAGTGAAAACCAAAAACAGCATTTTAGGATTAACACCTGTCGACCACCATCAAGCACGAGAGTGGAGGAGGGAGGGTTTTGGCTTGTTTTGCAGCCACAGGACTTGGGCACTTTGCAGTCCTTCAGTCGTCACTCCTGTCCGTATCGCAGTATTCTAGAGACAATTGTGAGGCCACCTGTCTTAAGGCTAAAGCTTGGTCCTAATCGACTCATGCAACAGGACATTCATCTAATGCAGACCAGCAAATCGACAAAAGAATGGCTAAAAATAAGGTCTTGGAATGGCCAAGTCAAAGTCCAGACCTCAACCCGATTGATATTATGAGAGCTGTGCATAAGTTCCCAAAACTTTACTCAACTGAAGTAAAGCTAAGAATAAGCCTCCACAAAGATGTGAAAAACTGATACCGGAATAAAGGAAATGATTACTGGCCCTGACCTGACACCTTGAAGTTAAAATCAAGATTTAGTCCGTGCTCATGCAGCGCCACCTGCTGGATGCGTTTGCCCATTTTCAAACAATATATGTTATAAACTGTACAAGTTCTGAGTAAGTGTGTATAAAATCTCTAGTTTAGATTAAACCAGGTTTTCTACAGGCGCAAGAACAAATAACATAAACACACGATGTTTTAGTCCTTGTCTGACATAGTACTGAATGTTAAGGCAAATATCAAATCATTCAGCTGAAACGGGGGCCACTTATTAGCTTCAATATTTTCCTCAGTAAAACACCTTGTAACTAATGTCAAACTACAGATTGATAAACACTCAAAAGAAAATGTTCTATTTATTACTTAATTTCATTTCAACACAGCCATCAAACAACTGGTTAGTTAAATGTAAAGTGTATGAGTGTAGTCAGGTTCTTATCTTTATTACTCAGCTATGATTATTAGTAGTTCATGTGGAGTGAGGTGCTCACATCTCAGATAGGATTGACTGAGACACATATACAGCTGTTAATACTAAAATATGTCCAAATCCATGTGATCGTACTAATATTTAATAAGCAAAATTACAGTTCAGTCCATGATATTAATTAATAAATTAAGGCACTTCCTTATTAAGAAAACAGAAATCTAACTTGCAATTACATTTTTAAACACAGAACCTGTGTAATATCCATTTTTGCATAAACACACACACACACACGAAGCCTACTACGAGTCATGTCCCTGCAGGGATCCATGATGTTGCAACAATAATTGCATCCAATTGCAACCAAACCAAGACCCCATGAATTCTGCACAATCTTGAAATTTAAGGCATCATTAAAACCATTGTAACCTGCATCACAACTATTCAGAAAACCTGTCACAAAGATTGGCAATTTAGGCTGCAACAATCACAAAAACATCCGGAAGGGACTGAAAAGTGCAACAAAGTGTTAAAAATCTCTCAAACAGTCCTGTGTTATGTTACCTTTTCACACAATGTTTTAAAAATCTTTTTTTTTTGCCAGTATAACTGGTGTTATACTGAGGAGTCTTTAGAAGTAAACAACGTTAGCATATGTGATAATACATAAGAATCAGTAACAAGAATTGTTTTGATATTGAAAAGCTGTATATTTACCTATAACTAACAGCTGTTTTAGCATGAGAACAAATGTTTTTGTGTCTAAACCTACATCAAGGAAGTGTAAAAGCTACGTGTGTACTGACTGAATGTTCATGTCAGTGGCTTAATGTGACTGTTGCAGTAAAGATCTATTAATTCGCATTGGTTTTATTAATACATTCATTTTTCCCCTTTTTTCCCCATGAGATCCATGAGCAAATTAAATGATGCAGTGTGATTTTAAAGGCTACGTTAGCTAATACATTTACCTTATAGTCGAAAATCCCACAATTCCTTTAAGTTGCATGCTAAGCCACTGTGCCACTGAGAACAATTGTGTCCAGTGGTTTTAGTAACAAGCCTTTTTTTTCTCCCCATTTTCACTTGCTGGAAAGAAAAAGTGCTAAAAATGTTTTTGAGGATTCTAACAAAAAGTCTGTTGTTAAAGTTGATGTTTGACTTTTTCCTCATATGTAAACTATAGTTCAGCTGAATTAAACAATTTGTAGAGTTTCTGTACTATATTACACACAGCGATAATATACAACTTTATTAATGTATTGTTAGTTAACTGTACCTTGAAGGAATAGTTCACCATTTAGGTAAATAGGCTTTTTTACTTTCTTGCCAAGATTTAAAATAAATTCCTCTCACATCAGTGCAGTTAATATTTAGCATCAGTCAGCATCTTAGCTTAGCATAAAGCCTGGACACCAGGGCAAACAACTAGCATGACTCTGTCCAATGGTCTCAACCTCCTCATCTAACTCTGGGCAGGAAAGTGAATAAAACACAAAATTTCAACAATTCCTATAATCAACTTATGTTAACACGTTTTACAGCTCCAGGTTTCACTTGTTTCAGCCATGCAGTATCTAGACAGATGTACCTATTTATGTACTGTTAATTTATTGCTACTTTAATGTAAATATGTTGTGCAGTTGAGCTTTGACATTGTCCTTCAGTGGTTTCACACATGCTCTGGTGGCATCCCTTTACTGCACAGCACAAGACCCACTGGGCAGGAAGTCCTGCACATACACTGCTACAGCCTTGGTGAGGTAGGTCATGCTCCCAAAGCGGCCACTCGGGGCACTGTCGTACAGCAGCCTGCACACTCCAGTGGATGGGTCCTTCTCTAGGATGCGCTCCTCTGCTCCCAAGTCCACCTGGAGAGGAACATAAATGGGTTCAGAGGACAGATGTAAATGGAGGGAGTTTCGTCCACGTCTGCTGATTTGGTTCTGACCTGATCTTTGTAGAACATGTCGTTGGCGAGGTGCACAATCTTTTCAACGTGGATGATGGAGCCGATACTCTGGATTTCAACATCTGCCAGCATAGTTAGGACCAGGATGGCCTCCACCAGCAGCTGTCGGTACTCAGGTTGAGGGACGCGGTTCAGAACAGTCTCCACGTGGACAGAGAATTTGATCTCTCCTGGGGTCATCTGGATGAGGATGGTGGTAAGAGAAAGAGAAAATGAAGGATCAGAAGATATTGCCAAAAAAGCAACTCCCATCTAAATTTTGCCATTTTTTAAGTTCATTTTTGGCCATTATTTTCATACTTCACTTAACTTTTTTAATGCAATCACTTAAACATTGTTACTAGTTTAATATAGAACAGTATAGTATAAAAGTGTATCTATTCCAGATATGATGGATATCATTTAGTAGGAAAAATGCAGCTGAACCTTGAACTATGAATTTTTAGGTGCCATGATGGCGAAAGGAAGGACAAAAACAACACAGTATCAGCATAATAAAGATAGACATAAATTTAGTTTACTGTAAATTTGCAACAAGCAAGTGAACCTCTTACCTCTCTGGTGGTTGAAGAAGGAAGGACAAACCCCTCTATGGACAGACCGTGACACTGAAAGACAATTTCTACGGTAATTACCTCATAAAATCAAATCGGAATTATTTTAAAGCCATATTTGTGCTTATAAAACAAACACTCTAAAATAATTCCTTATCATTTTTGTGCACGCTTTAGCAAACAGCAACAATAAACTAATAACAGTGACTTCAGTTTATAAAAGGTTTATCTGGAGCAACTGGAAACACGGCCCTTCATTAGAGTGTTTGTGGACTGACCTTCTGCAGGATCTTCCAGACCTTCTGATAGAATCCGACAGGGACTCGGTTGAGCGCCCCATCCAGCCGTCTCCTCCGCAGCCACTGGCCCTGTCTGGTGTCCTTCACAAATGGAATAATCTCTGGAATGTCCAGAGATTCAAAAGACGGCAATCTGTATCTCTGAACAGAAAGGACAGCAAAAGACATTGTTTAAAGGTCTTTATTTTGGAAAAACAGCACCTCCTTCCTCTTCTGAAGGATAAAGCAGTTCAGCAGACAATTTTCCAATCTGCTGTCTAAAAAGTAACATTTTGGAATCGTGTGATACAATTAGAAATCCTTCACTTTAACACCTTCTCACAATAAAAAAAATAAAGAAATAAAAATAATAATACACGTGTTTGCTTAAATGCCCTCAAATAAGGGACCTCTTCAGCTCTCTCATAAGTTTTTTAAGAGTCTTTGATCACTGTTTTACAAAAACAGAACCCAACATACTGTTGTTATCTCCATGTATCATATCAGTGGTTTGCAAAAGCAGTATATTTAAAGAATAATGGTAGTGAGGCGGCTCACTGTACGACCACTAAGCTGAAAAGCTATGCATGGAATCTTTTGCCGTGCTGTGTAGGGACCATCCGGATGCCGTTCACTGGCAGAGCCCAGTAGGAGAGAGGGATTGTAGACCTGGAAAACGTTGTTCAGATAAAAAAGAAAAAAAGAGAAAATGCTTTGGACTTGACCACTCTGTGGTTGAAAGTCCGAGCTCTGAGCCAGGCAGCCACTGAGGATATGAACAGCGGTGTGGCAGGTCTCTTTCAGCTGATCAAAAATGAGCCGTGCTGCTGTGCTTTGAATCACCTGGGGAGATCAGATGGTGTTCATGGGATCACCTGAGAATCTCCAACGTTACTTTTACAGTTGGTTGTGAGCAGTAAGAAGTCATTGGACAAATGTGTCTTATTTCTCACATTCAGTGAAAATTAGTTTTATCTTATGTTAGTATTGTAGAGACCTTCTAAGACATCATGTTTTTCTATATTTCTATTAGTCTCTATATAGTTTTCAATGGTAGTTGCCGGTGTATAAAACTAAAATCTTACGATATCTAAAATATCTGATTAATAAGACAAATTGTTACCCAAGCTTCAGTGTTTTCTATGTCCACTGACTGAGATCTCCAGCCCTAAAAGGCAGAAATGAAGAAGAAAAGAGGGGACAGAAGAAAAAAAAATAAAAAATAAGAAAAAGATGCACAAAATGAAAAAACAAAGAGTCTGGAAGTTAATAAAAGTGTGGCTGATGGATCCAAACTGTAATGACAACAAAACAACCCCAAAGCCAGTGGATTCTGCAAAACCGAAAATCACAACATGCATGAAGGAATTATAAAGATGAGATTAGACAACATACATACAACATGGGGTGATTAAACTGATTAATTCAATGTTGAGCATAAATCCACGACACAGCACATTTGGCAGTAGATGGCTCCAAACTCTGCACATAAATACAGAAGTGAAACCAAACTTGTTAAAGACCTGATTGGTGATTTTTAGGTAGTTTTTTTTTTTATTTACCTAAAGTACAGACTATACAACAGTCTTTCTTGTTTGTTGGAATTGAACAGTAATATTCACGTGCAATTTAAAGGTCACCCAGAACAAATAAAGTCATCACATAAATGATTACAGCAACTACTAGCAAATTTAGAAACTGATAAACAGAAAAACGCAAACAATTTTGATAACGTGTCTGTCTACCATTAGGTAGAAAAGCCAAATATTGTGAAGTTCCAGCTTTTAAATATGTAAATATTAGCTTCATTTCATTGTCCTAAATTATATTAGGCATCTTTTAAGTGCTAGACAGAAAATAACTGATTAATTATCTGTCTTGACTTTTATTAAGTAGACCAAACCATCAACTGATTAATTAACAAAGAAGCAAAGTAAGAACCAAGTTAGTTACACCTCAAAAACACAAGAGTTTTGAACTCAATTGAAAGTTAGTAAGGAGTGTTAATGGCTCACTGACCCACTGCATAACTTTATATTCCCATTAATTCATTAATTAAGTCCAAAGAATCAACACCTAGACAACCAAGTTGAATGTTGTTATCATCGGTGACTGGTCAAGCTGAAATCAGGACAAACAAAATTCCACCGCATTACAGAAGACTTAATTTGACCTATTTAACCGGCTTAAATCCAACTCATTTTTAAAGCCTAAACTAGTTTCATTAGCAGAAACAAATTAATGGATAAAACCGCATCTACTGGTTAGCACTTCCACCGACACCACCATCATCATCATCACCACCACCATAATCACTAAAGCAGCTCTGTCAAAGGCAACCTGTGATTCACCTGCAACCATAGCAGAATAAAATTAAAACAATTATGTTATCATATCTCAGCATCTAATACTCGTTTGCTTCTATTTCCCGATTCTAATTCAAAAAATTCATCATCATCACCTTAACTGAGTCAGTCAAAGACACCTTGTGGTCCATCTGCAACAAAGAAAACACAAGAATCAAATACTATTTGTTGGCAATAAGTCGCTAACTTTCATATCAGCAAAGTCATATCCGTTTCCCAAAGCAAAACCAATATCTTCTTCACATCAGTGAAATCACTCCACATCCAAGTGAATTAACTCTTCTTAACACCATCATCACCTCCAAAATTGGATCTGTCAAAGACAACCTGGGTTCCTGGATCAAAACAAAAACAAGAGGCATTATGAAGCTGAGCTTAACTATTCAAAAGTTTTAATTCTCTTGTTCTGGAGCTTTCATTTGTATCTCATAGTCTGATGAGTTGTCCTGGATGTGAAGATCTCATCATGCGCACTTTTAGTTCTTCTACTGGCCTAAAAACAGCCCTCCAATGCTGTAACAATCCATTCCTGACTTTGGAAGCAGCATCTTAAAAATCCAGCTCAATTCAAGTCGAACACATGTAAGTGGACCTTGATTTGATACTGATTTATCAACTGCCATCCTGTGTGTATGAGAAGTTCTAAAGGTGCACATCTATAAAATTTTACACATCTATAGTTTTATTACAAGTGAGCAAACTCCATGTGATGATTTACAGAGTGATACAGTTGAAAGCTCTGGAACAAGCCACCTAAAGAGAAGGGCACATCTCTATGCACCAATTTACAAAATAATCAATTATTAACAAACTCAATCTGTTATTGACAAATACAATATAAACTATAAAAAGGCTATAAAAATTCGGGAATGATCTGATGTCTACAAGGAAGGTAAATTAGCACAGACATGGATGAAATTGTTGCTGTCTGCATGTACAGCATAATGTGATTTTTACTTTAGCCTCATAAGTTCAAATTAATTGGTGTCTTTATAGGAAAAAGAAACAATACTATGATAGTTAACCTGGGATGGATCCACCAACGACAACCTGTGCTCTGCCTGCAACATAAAAACCAAGTCATACATAAATCACAGTGAACCAGTTGCTCTGGTGATGTATTTTAAGGCTAATGCTGTTAAACCAACCTCTACAATTAATTCATTTAACTGTGTAATTTTTCAGTATCAAAAATGTACAGTTGCCATCTCATTTCCCTCAAATTACTGCCTTGATTTTTCCCAATGATCTTCACAACTCTCCTTTGATACAGCTCTGCGTTCATTTCCCTGCACATTATTTAGGATCAGTATCAGCGGCAGCATCAAAAGCCAGGTGAATTAGCACCTATTGTAATTAATATTTACTAATATTAATATCACCATCACCTTACTATGATCCGTCATAGACAACCTGTGCTCCAGCTGCAAAAAGACAAAAGTCAGTTTGCTCATATTTCTAAAACAGGATCTTCTCTCTTAGTCTCTTTGTCTTCATCATTACCAATTTCATTGTAAACCAGGGGTCACCAACATGGTGCCCGTGGGCACCAGGTAGCCCGCAAGGACCACACGAGTAGCCCGCGGGCTTGTTCTAAAAATAGCTCACCATAGCACCACTTACCAATGAGCTGCATCTAATTTTTTTGTTGCTATTTTTTTTAAATCACATTTGATAGTTATTGTGAGAAATCATTAACATTTGATTATTAATTGATTATTAATAATAACATAAAATTAAAGGTAAATTGAGCAGATTTGTTATTTCAAAAGGTGTGTATCAAACTGGTAGCCCTTCGCATTAATCGGTACCCAAGAAGTAGCTCTCAGTTTCCAAAGGTTGGTGACCCCTGTTGTAAACAATGCTTTGAGTGAAACTACAGAATATTTCTGTACCACTTCTCTGAATATATTTAAGTGAGGTGATAAACAGTTTGCTTTTGTTCTCTTTTAATGTTGAACTTAAAGCTTCTCTTTCTTGCAGAGTGCCTGTTTCTTTAAAGCATGGCCTTAAATAAAAATGAGTGTAATCTCACAACAACAAGCTCCTACCATTTTCATGTCACTCTTTAGTTTGCTGATGCCTGCTCTCTCGCTCTTGGTGGCGCCAACATTGCCCAGATGATGAATGGATATGGCCGGACTGATGCCGGCATCCATCTCTCGTACTGGGGAGAAGGGGGAGGACCATACAAGTATAAAGACAATAACTTCACAATGCAAATTAAAAATATACACATTAATACAAAATAAAAATAAATCCTGTTTACTCTGTCACATAAACCGAAGGCCGTGAGTAAAAATACGATAGGTTGAGATAGGATTTTGCTGTTAGACTAACCACTGAGCTGCACACCAAACTCCTTCCCACTGAGGATGTGGTGGAGAAGGTTCTTCAGTTCAGAAGGACTCAAACTCATCAGACTCTCTGTAGCCTCCTCTCCTACACACACACAGACACACACACACCTTTTGGTTTCCTCAAATTCCCAAAATGTTCTTCCAAGATCAAAAATTCAAATGTGTTACAAAGAACACAGATACGCATATATACACACACTTCGTTTGAATGTGTATTTGTCTGAATAACAAAAAATGTAGTTGTTAAATTCAATTACTATAATTGTAATATTTTAATTTTGCAAGCTTGAAATAGTTGCATTTTTTGCATAATATACGAGAATATTTAAAATGAACCTTTTTGTGTTTGGTTATAACTTAAAAAACACTTCTGGCATATTGCTGAGTAAGTAATGTCTTATGGCAAATATATAGCTTTCACAGATTGTTTTTCTTACATTTACCCAGAAATGCACAAATGACATGAAACTAATGATCATCTTATTACTTCTTCCTTACCTGAACAGTTGAGTGACTGTGCCAATTCAGTTGCCATGACCTGGATGATGAGACCGATACGAAGCCGTAACATCTCACTAAACAGACTGGGCTGAGTCCTGATGCTCATAGCCAGGTACACCATGATCTCCTGAAGGAGAACAGACTTAGATTAGATGAATAAAAAAGGCAGAATGACAAATTCATGCTTCATTCTGGAGAATGACAAATTCATGCTTCATTCTGGAGAATGACACTCACTTGTGTGAGTATGGCCACACTTATGTCGTTGTCACTGGCTTCGTCAATGAGAGCAGCCAACTGGTCTGGAGGTATTGGAGCAGTGATGGTTTTCTCTCTGGGTTCAGGAGGGAGACCCACTGTCAGGTGCTTCTGGTGCGCTAGCAAATCAGAGCAGGCCTACAGAGAGATAACAACCAATCAGAGAAGAAATGTTATATATGAGGTTTTCAATGTGCAAGATAAACTGGTTCGTTTACTAAGCAAACTGCATTTGAGGACTTATTTTTGAACTAAAATCATAACTAACCAATTTATCACATTTTACAGAAAATCACTGACAGGTTTTTTACATAAGTTAAAAAGAAAAACTAAATCAGTCTCAGAAGGAAAAACTGGATCAATCACGCTGCTCTTGTGTGTGTGTATAACCTTGTGTGTTTCATACCGAGTCGAGTTCCTCCACCTTCTTCTTCAGAATGCCAGAGATCATCCTAACAAGGCCCCACTGTTTGAGTTCACCTGCCTTCTCATAAAGGTCAGTCAATAGAGATTGCACTGTGGAGCCTCCCCCGTGCAGATGAGTGTCCCAATCCATACCCCTGTGACAGAAGATCAACACACAGTAAAACATAGTCTAATGAGGGTTGGCAGGTGACGTCCAGATTTCAGGCAGTTTGACGCCAGCTTCTCATCATGCACTTTTATCCATAAGATTAATGAGTAAGATATGTATAAACGCTATTCACAGTTGTATCTTGCTTTACAGACAGCTTTTAAATCTGGGGTGATTCTACTTGTCTTACATTTTTCTTTCATATGTCCATGAAAACGTTTAATTTGAGGCTGAGCAGAAAATTTGTGTTTTCTTGTACTTTAGTACTTTTAAATTTAAAAGATTTTGCTTGCGATGTACCAATACCAATACAGCTGCAGAAAAAAAAAACTCTCACTTGTCTTTGAAGAGGATATAAAGGATGTCAGCTTGGTCCTGGAGATTTTGTGCGTCTTTCAGCAGTTGTACTAAAGCGTTGTAATCAATGGCTCCACTAGCATCTTTGGGGATGCCGCTGTCTGTTGAGACTGCCAGCTCTGGAGACTGCCGGTGGGAGAGATTTAGAGAGGAATTTATGGAAAGAGTTTAAACATTAATCACTGAGGCTCTTTGAGGATGGTTCACAGCATTTAGGGAATAGGCTGGAGTAGTTTATGAAAAAAACATAAAAAGAATGTGAGGCCAAGTAAATAAATGCAAGCTCAACCTGTGTTTCTTGTGGTGTAAAGGATTCTGGGAGATTTAGGTTGAGTGAAGGCTGAGGGGAGCCAAACAGCTTATTAGGCAGGTACATGTTGACATCTGGTTCAAATATCACAAAACAAAAGAAAACAAACATGGATCTTGTGTCACTGTTATCATCCTAAAGTACTAAAAACTGGTTACTTCTTTAAATCTCTACATATTTGAGATTAATGATCATAATGGATCTACTCACTGTGTACATTAAGATCTTGAGCCTTGTTCATCAGAGTCACCATCTCCTTGGTTTTGGTGGCCACAGCCTTGAACCTGCTCAGTCCTTTGACCTGCCGTTTCTGCTTCTTCGGGGCAGCGTGGGCCAAGAGGTGATCCAGGTATTGAGCAAGATCGTCAGCCTCTGGAGATGAGGACACAAGGGATTGAATGTAGAGATATAGAGATATAGGGGAAGAGTGAGGGAGGGAAGAGATTGAGATAAAAAAAACCAAACAAAAAAAAAAAAACACTGAAACCAAACAACAGCTACCTTGCAGTGGGACTTTTAACCATTTTTTCCATAGTCACCATTTCTCACCATTGTCTACTGATCTTACCATCATCATGACGTAACTCATGCACATAGCCATTGCCCTCCTCATTATCTCCATCGTGGTGACCTGCTACACCAGGACATTTAACGTCCAGGAAGCTGAGGTGAGCAAAACAGGATGTAGTCAAGAACTCTGACAGCTTCCCTGTTTGGATCCTAATGAGGAAGAGGAGAAAAATCACTGGGATGTGTGATTTTGAACTTTGCCAAGTTACTTTCTGATGTGGTTCATATTGTATAATATTGGATTAAAAGCTCCAAAATGCAAAAATATTAATTCACCTTGCTCCTCCGTAATATCCATCCTGTAGCTTCCTTAGTGTAGCCAATACTGCAGGGTCGAGGTCTGTGTGGTCATCAGCTAAAAAAAAACAAAGTGCAGGGACAAAACAGTATTCAGGTTTTTTAATTTAAAAAAACAAAAACCTCCTTTGAGTTCATACTCACTCAGCATTGTCTGTGAAATAGGAAATGTCACAGTGGGTCGTCCAGTCATTCTCCATCTGGATGAGAGGTAGGAGATTTCTGTCCTTAACATCTCCACAATCATTTTGTTATCCAATGCCAAGTAGAACTGCTGGTGGTCGATGAACTGTGGGGTCAAGTGCAAACAATGCCGGTGACATAACCGGACTTTTTGAATTTTTATTTTTATTTTACCAGGAAAAAACTAAATTAAAGCACATATTTAATTTTTTAGTTTTAGCATTTAGTATTTACTGCTATGGTTTGTTTTTAACCTGAGGTGTGAATGAGAAGATGTTGTTCCTGATGATGTAAAACTTGGAGGTTCCCAGCACTCCAATTCTCCTGTAGGGTCGTCCTGTCAGGCCCAGTCTTGAGTTCCGACCTGAGACAAAGCAGGAAAAACAAAAATGAAAGTATGGTAGGTAAAAGTATGTCAAGTATCCTGCTATCACCAGTTCGTTGTTTGCAAAGTCTTTATGAGGCTACTGACACTGCAAATTAGCAATTTGGACAGACAATAAAAAATAGTTCTCTCCGATATTGTACCAAGTCTCGCATAGATGTGGCTGAGCACTCTGGAGGGCTGGACATGGATGGGGTGGATGTCAGCCACAGTCTCCACATTGATACCGTTTTTCAACAGTAGCTCTTTAATGTCCTCAGTCTCTGCAAGAATTGACACTGCAAGTAGAGAGAAAAGGTTTAATTTCTTTTTAACTTGTCTAAAAAAAACCTGTTAGTGATTTCTGTAATATTTAATTTCATATTAGTAATAAGTCCTCAAATGCAGTTTGCATATTAAAAAAGTCAAATTCCACTATTGAGTAAAAAACAAACAAACATACAGTTTAATAGGTAAAATTGATGTTAAATCATAGCAAATAAAACCGCGGTGTAATGTTAATTTTATTAGGAATTTAGTTAAAAGTGTTGACACTAATGCATCATTATGCTTCCTTATAACGGACCCTGTACAACCACATCAGGCTTGGGGATGGTGGAGAAACGACGGTTGAGAGGGTCGATCTCTCCAGGGGCGAGAAAACCCTGAAAAATGACACAGAAATTTAAGTCTGCGAGAAAGAATCTGCAAAAATGTAAGACAATAATTAACATAATTTGACTTGAGTATTTGAGATATTATTTTATTCACTGATTGCTAATATTATAAAATATTGATTATCAGCAGCAATGTGCAAGTTTGTCCTGTCGTTAAAATACAAGCCAGATGCAAGAGAGAACTGTGACCTAACCATGATCGAATTCTGAAAAATAAATATTTTTTTGCATTTCCATTTAAATAATATATACAGTGTATTTTATTTATGCAATTGCGTAATATGTTTAATTCATGTTTTGAATAATGATTTATACTTATTACACCTCAACTCACCTCACTTAAAAGGTTTCCCAGGATGTACAGAGACTGCCCCCATTTCAGGGGACATTTGCCCATAGGAATCCTTTCCACAGTGTGAGGATTCATATATTCCTCCTCCACCTATGTGAATGTACAAAGAATAAAGCAAAGATTTATACACATTTCATTTATACAGCATTTCAATGATTGTTGGTGCATTTAATTAAATATTTCAGAGCCTTAACAACACTTCCGCTGTTATTAAGGGTTTCTACACCTTCACACATCATGTACTTTTACCTTATCTGGGGGGACACTGTAGAGCTCTGGTACTAGTCTTATCCCGTCTTTCTGTTTGATCAGGATGCCCTCCAGAGCCTCCTGGTACTCCTGGACCTGAATTAACAGTTTGTATAAGACTTGTGCTGGCTACATATGCACAGACAAGAGGTATTTATACATACTGTCAAAGGATGATACTTCAGAACACACATACTGGTGTATAATACCTGTTCAAGGCTGTTGATAAATATGCCATCCAGTATGAGGTAGGTCCAGAACAGCGGCCACTCACACTCAATGTTCTCAAATAGCTTCAGCTCTGCAGACTCATAATACAGTCTGTTTGGATCCTGGAGAAACAATGAAGAAGCGATGCTGGGCACTTTTCTTAAATTAGCCCACTGTCTGCAAGAGCTGTATACAATGCTATGAATGTGATCCATAATTAATCCCAGAGGGAAAACTCTTTTCTCCTCAATACGAAGATGAGATGCCATCTACCAATATGTAAAAGTGATTCTGTGTCTTTCTCAAGGAAATTTTAGCTGGAAAATCTACTGACACATGTCTGAACCCACATCCACACATTCAAAGCAAGTCCACTGCATTACACACCACGGACTGCAAATATTTACTTACAAAAGCTCTGAGCCAAACTGGTGACAAAATGGCATCTATATTCCTTTGTCTATCAGAACTATTCTTCGGATAGACAAATTCTTCTATTCATCCACTGAATATCCACTGCACATGATATTGATATTAATGACAAAAATGCTAACAACCTGCTTTATTCTGATATCTAATGGATATACCTAAAGAAAGAAAAGCAAAAGTAAAGACCTTTTTGTCTCCAGCCTGTTACCCAACCAACCCTTCCAAGTTCACATTATGTAACAGTGAAGTAACAATGACCACTGCCTAACCATTCATGAACTGCATGGTCTGGACTTTAGGTCACAATTAACTAGGGCTGACAATGTTAACACAATAATGCACATTCCTTTTTGACAGCACTAATTCTTTAATGCTGTTAAGACTAATACAATTCAAAATTAATTTAATGACACCCCTACACTGAACCATCAAAGTATATATTTACCCTGCACCCACTGCTTTCTATGATGAAAACGAAACAGAAAAATCTGCAGATGTGATGAAGTACAATTTCTGTCCTCTACTTTTACAGGTTGTTTACCTCTTTAGGGGTTTTGTGTCCGTCTCTGAGAAACCGGCAGCAGCCGTATCGACCCTGAAAAGACAGGAAGTGCCAATTTGACTTCATTAAGTTTATACTCTAGATAATACTTTTATTGCATCATAAAATGTGACAATTTGGTCATCTGGGCTTTTTTCAGAAATTATATCCTGCTAAAGTAAAAACACTCCAGGCAACAATGGAGCTAAAGTCCAGGGCTTAATCACTATTTCCCTAAGAATGTATACATTTTTTGTTATTTAAGTCAAAATGTTAAATGATACAAAATAATAAATTATATGAGCAAATCATAAGCCATAAATCGTTACAAGCTGGTATTTTTCTAAGGCTGATATCCGATTACCAAATGTTACTCATGTTAGCATTGACTACTATATCATCCCTACTTTAATGACCAGCTCTTTACCTGCAGTTTAGAGATGATCTCCTCCTTGGTCATGTTGACTATGCTCATGTCCTCGACAGCGAAGGCAGGGTACGAGATGATGGCCAGGAGTCCAGCATCCACCTCTTTAGACATGGATGCTCTCGGTAACATTGACGTCAGGATGGACTGGTGAGGAAAAAGGGGAAAAAGTGTGACATAAATTAGGATCATTAGATGCTGATGTTGATTTTCACCCCGTTAAAGTAGTGTGTGTACCTGGCAGTGCTGTATGTCATCGGCCAATGCATGGACGACAGATCCAGGTCCCCCTTTTGCTCCAAACAAGTTGAGGTCATCTAACGCCTCTAAAGCTGCCTGAAGGACACACAGCAGCATCATTACAAACAAGACACCAGCAGACAAAAGTATTTTATGTTGTAGTTACCTAAGTATACATACAGTAGATTACAATGAGGACATCCCTGTGTTTTCCCTTGGATCATTTTACATAATGTTATCTCGGTTACTTTATATATTTGTTTTTAAAATGAAACAATAAATGCTCGGTGACAATACAGCAGAATATCAAACAGAGCCTAACCAATACGTCACTTCTAAAACTACTGTAGTGCTGATGTCCATATCTTGTTAATGATCTTTAACCAAAATATGTTATTATTTTTTGGAGATTATGGATATCTCTCTGTTACAACACAAATGACACTAAACATAACAAATTGGATACTGTAAACTTTGAACAATGAGTTTATGGAAATATTTTCCGAAGGTACAAAAAAAAAATTAATAAATAAAATAAATAGACAAACTATACAGATTAATCAAGCTTATAAATAATATTAACTACAATATCTCTGTTATGTTACCTGACAACATATATTCCATCATGAATATTTCCGAAGCAAATATGATACAACATTTATCTGCTTTAATATCACCACCAGTTCTACTACCGTAGTATAAATCCTTGCCATAGTTTTTGTATAACTGTCCCTTTTATAGTGTGATATAATATTGCACATTACAATATCAAAAGTAAGGGACAATGTACTATTATAATACAATGTAATTCTATATTTGTAGTATACAGTATAATATAGTATTATACACAGTATTTTCTATAAAATCCACTGTGTATATGTTGGTATTTTATGTTTACACACAGTAGTAGTCCATCATACAAAAGTACATGTTCCAATCACTACATGCTGTGTTGCTTTTATTTAAACAAGTTCACTACCTACTAATACTACTATTAACTACATGTAATTAATGGAGGAAGGAAAGATCTGAAGTGGTGCCTGTTTCCAAAATCTTAAATTAAACTGCATGTGTGCCCTGGGTACTGCCAATATAATGTTATTTCTGAGTGAGAGCCTGTTCTCAGAAGAACACAAAGAACCTGATACCCTGTCTGCTGCCGACCAAGGATAGTAATGGGTCAGGCACAGAGAGCACTGCAACATGCAAAACCTCATCACCACAATGTTTGTTTCCTTCTAATAGATTAATGTGAATTGTATGTACTGCATGACAGCTCTGCCAAAAACTATTCAGTATTCAGATCAGCAGGCATGTTCCTCAAAGAAACCCAACTGTCAGCCTTCTTCAAAAAGCGATTTCAGTTACAACATTTGATCTGACTGCAGGATTAGAGATATCCAGCCATCAGAAAGAAAATCTGCCTGTGCACTTTCTGTATGAAAACAAAGTCCTTTCATCTGACCTGAGTCCGTTTGCAGAGTCTGTGTCATCTAAAGGTCAGCGTAAATGCCATGGGAGTGACTAGACATCTTGCACCGTGCCAGAGATTATCACTAGAGCACCTGTTCTGCCTCAGTGGTGGTTCTCTCATTCAGCACTCGGGCTGTTTCTCCTTCTCATGCCTACTCCTCACTGTTCTCCTGTGGCTGTTAACATACTATACAGAGTCCCATCAAAAAGTACTGGAACTGCAAGGGTGAATAAATTGTTGTGTACATGCTTTTGCTGCACACTAAAGACATACCTAAAACAAAATGTATGGGAGAAGAAAGTTAAGAATTGGGACAAATATCCAGTGATACCTTCATCTCTGCTCTGGAGAGGATGTTAATGATGTCACTGATGTTTTGGGGATTTGTCTTTTAACCAGCTGCTGTTGTTTTCCTATGCTGACCTGATCTTTTGCTCAGTACAGAAGTGGTTTATTTCTTTTCCAGGGTATTCCAACATTGTTGTACTGGCTATGCCCAATGTTCGTGTATTGTCTTTAATTGTGTCTCCCCTTTTCACAGATTTACATGGCTTGCCTTTCGTATTGTGTAACCATCCGTTTTAGTTTTTGTAAAACCACAAGTAGACATTTAGAGCCTACTTATTGGTACACCTTTGTGTGCCAATAAAAGAAATACCTTCCAATACTTTTCCTCATTTAAAATGTGGAAGAAGTGTTATAAAAAGGTGCCATGTTCTTCTTGTATAAAATATCGGTGTGTAAATTCCAGTAAAAGGAAGTTGAAATTCAGAATTTTCTGCTCATATGTGCTTGTTGATCTTGAACCCAAACAAACAAAGCAATCATTCCAATACACTTTACACTGTGTCAGTGTGTGCGGGCATTAACCTTTGCCATTCCTATCGAACTGGCATTTATTTCAGTGATGCCCTGGTTGGTTTTGTCTCCTCTTTCCCACATTCCATAATCCTACAGGGACGTGAAAAGCAAAAGAAAACAGCATCAATTTAACATTATTGTTTCAACAAAATCTTCACATTATAATTCTAACTAATTCAAAACAGTGACTATTGTAATTTTAGTATAAGAATATTCCCCTTAGCCTTTTGCAACTAACAATGATTCTGAAAGTGGATAAACAAGCACTTACCGCCACTTTGTAAGCTGCCTCAATGTAGAACATAAGATTCTGAACTACGTCCACTTCATCTTGGGTGTATATAATATGAAGACCTGGAACCCACACATACAAGCAGGAACCTTATGAAGACTATTATAAATATGCTTTCATTTATCAATGATTAGAATAATAATGACATTCAGAGTCAATACATACATAAAAAATAAAGACATGCTGTAAAGAGATGCTAACAATGTTTTACAAAACAAATAACATGGTTGTCTGGACCACTTTTAGGAAACACGCAATGGGGTCTATGTTTTCCATTTAAATTGCAAAAATGACCTTGCTGCATATTTACCAGATGCAGTCATCTGAGCAAGGAAGAACAGGAAGAGTGAGGTGGCATCAACCTGTAGGTGACCCCACTGGTCATCTCCAACAACAGTAGCACAGGTCCTGGTGTTGTACTTGGCATGGAGTGAGTCTGAGGTACTTCTGCTGTATTTAAACTTCTCTATCTTATCCAGCTGGGAAAGACAGGTGAAGTTGAAAGAGCAGAGAGATTAAATGTGAACCTATGATGAAGACCCTTCATTTTTAAATGCTTTTTAACTGGATTTCCAAAAAGGCTACCAAAACATAATGTACTACACTGCAAAAGGTTACACAGAATATTTCCAGTTTAACAGTATATAAACATTCTGAATGTGACAGGTGCATTAGATGACAACACATCTAAACACTAAACTGAATACTGCATAAAATATGACAAGGCCACGGATACAGTAATTATGACATGACTCAGAAGTTCCCTCTTTTAGTGTTTTTCCACCTCATTGCTTTGGTCACAACAAAAAAAAGATTGTTTTGTTCACTTCTCCATCAGTTTAAAAGCTTTGATGATTACAAAGTATAAGACCTGCTCAGCACACAAAGTTAGCTAATAACAGCTGTCTGAATGTTGGTCTTGCATTAATTTGATGGAAACAAAGATTCTAACTGAAAATATAATGTTGCTCTTGTGTACAATAACCAAATAAGCCACTGTTTGCTAACATCTTTGCTAACTTTACAAAACAATTCTATGCCTCCTTCTGCACAGGTTCATACACTAGCTAAATATAGACCTCAACCAAGACAAGAGTGCTGTAGATTAATTCCATGTATACATTTTGTATTTGTTGAATTGCTGACTGTTACTTTACCAGACTGAGCACTGCACATCTAGTAGTGACGAAAACATGTGTGGACACAAGCAATAGTTACATTCAAAAAAATCCTCTTAAGTTACCACAAAGTAACTCCTGTAATTCTGTGGTACCTTTTAATAAACAGTAGTAAAGGCTTGTCAGCAGGATTCATCTGAGGTTTATAATAGCACAATACATGGACTGCTGTTTACTGCTGTTGCTGCCTGGGACACTTTCCAATTCCTGTGTTTACATCTCATCTGTGCTCTGTGTTAAACTGTGGAAAAGTCACACTGAGCACAGATCAACTGTTTGCTCAAGAACAAAAATTAATTATGACGCGTCATACCTGTCTCATTATGCATTGAAGGACACCTCTCATAAGCTTTACCACACTCTAGAGGGAGAGAAACATACAACAGTGGTTAAATGTCAAAAATGTTGTGTCTCGTGTTACTCTGTCCAGAAAGAGAAATATGAGACCCTAATGGCAGCTCTTCATCAGCAGAGGAAAAGGAGCTGAGCACTGTGCACTTGGACAGATACTGTGTTATTTCAATTTGTTTGTTATTAGACAAAATAAGCAATATGGCACTTTAGAGCATATAAATATATGCATCTTGTTACTGACCTGCTCTAGCTCATAGGCCTTGGCCTTGTCTTCATCTCTGTCAGCATTCTTCCTGTAGGCAAGACTGAGGGCCCACACTGAAACGATGCTGTAAACATTGTCTCTGATCCAAGCATCGGGCTGATCTTTGCTGCCTGGCAGAAGACCTGTTACTGGATCCTGTGAGACACACAGAGGTCAAATGTTACAGGTCAGTAGTTAACACAAACTAATGAGCACCGCTCATAAAAGATCAACGGCTTGTCCTTTCGGGGGTGGCCGCAGCCCAACGTGTTCTGCACGTTGACTTGGCACAAGTTTTTTTATACCTGATGCCCTTCCTGCCACAACCCTCCCATTTTACTCGGGCTTCGGCCAGGTACCAAAGTAGCCCTTGGTGGATTTTTATTATTATGAATGCAAGAAAATGGAAACGATAACCCTTACAGGACTCAGAAAACCAGCAAAGATTTACACGTAAGAAGCTGGCAAAGTGACTTAAATGCAAAGGTTGCAAAATGCGGGTCTCAAGCAAATTATGATTTATTGAGCCTCTCATGCCAAATAACCCACAAAAGACAGATCAACAATGCATTTTCCGTTCTTAATCAAATGGGTTTTTCGTGACGCTCAGCCTGCAGTGGCAGAAACTGCTCAATTTCTTCTCAGGGAGCAGATTTGGTTTTGTTCCATTTGTGCAATGAGCCGTATACAAGTGCAGCCTGTCCAGCAGCCTTTGGGGACATATTCAAAGGTGACTTCACACTTAATTTGTCCACATTTGTGTTAGTCTCAACTTGAGGAGGGGTGAGGGTGCTTCTCAATTTCAGGAACAGGAAGAAGAAGTGATGAGGAAAAGATGAATGCAGCCAAATACAGATTATGGGTCCCAGTTTCTTCAAAGGTTGAGGTTGAATACTTGGTTTTAAGGTTATGGTTAGAACTTACTCAGGTCTAAATTAGATAAAGTGTAGAAACATTGGCCGTGGATGTAGTTTTTAACAGTATAAATTGAGTGGCCAAAAGTACAGTTTGCATCCCCTTGCTTTGCAAAGGCTAAAGGTGTAAAATAATTTTTTACTAACATGTTTAATGCACATTATGCTATCTTAATTGTTCCTTATTCACAAATTAAAATACAAATGTTAATGCTATTAAGTATGTCAATGAGACACTTCGAAAAGCCTACAAATGTATAACATACTGTGTGTGTGCGTGTGTGTGTAAAAGTTTAAGTTAATAGATTCTTTACATTTTGTGAGCACACTCATACCTTACACAAGCAAAGTGTGTTTGCAAAGTGCTCATGAGCGCTGCTGCCTTGCGAAATACGAGCGGGTTTCAGCTCCTGCATTCATGAAAACATTTGCCGTTTGGTTGTCACTGGACTAGCTAACCTGCCTGCAGTTAAGTAGCAGCCGCGGCTTTTATTTAACTGTTAAATATGATACACACATATCATAAAAGTCCACTGAACACTTACTTGGTGCCTCAGAATAGTTTGATGAACTATCCGGGCATAGTTGTCCAATTTAACGCCGGAATTGCTCCTGCTTCTCATGGTGACAACTCGGCGGTTCCGTGCAGTTTCAGGTAGTTTTCAAGTGGTAAACAGCACAAACTCGATAAAATCATCGACTCATTTCCTCTGACCGTCTCAAACGTCCAAGGGGGACAGGTTGTACGGTGTCCAAAAAAAAACTCCCGGCCGCCTGACTGTTACAAAAACGGCAGCAACCGAGGATCCAGCAAGTCTTTAAACCCCTATGGATGAAACCCGAAGCTGCGGAAAGTTCCTCACAGGAAGCAGCAACAGGAAGTTTGGGGACCCTGCCTTCAAAACAAAAGCACGTCGGCGAGGCGTAGGCGAGAAAATGTGTCGGCACTTGTCACAAAGCCTAACTATTTATTAATTAGTGAATGATTTAATGTTAAGCTGGCGTACAATATGACATACTACCTATTGGATCAGTGTTTTCATGTTTATAAGGTTTAAAATATGCATTCAGTACTCTTTACCTAATTAAATATGTATCTTTTTTCCTCACCCAGTTGTTCACACATAATAGTGTGTTGTCCTTTCCAGCCTTGCTCACATTTAACTGCTGTCTTCACCACTCGGTATGAGGGAAAACAAAACTGATAACATGGAAATGAATAAAAATGTGTTCACACATTACATTTAATTTAAAAACTCCACTCCTACTAGACTGATAGTACTAATGGTTTTATTTTAAATTCTGCAACCGGATGTTTTTTGGCGTCATTGATGGAGACTTGACAGTAGTGAAAAACAGTTTCCAAAGAAAAGTATCAAGGAGGCATGAATTGTCGGTAGCAATAAGTTAAGATGAAAAAGCAAAGTCGTTTATTGAGGTTTAAAAAAGATACAGGCTTGAAAACAGCAATAAACTTGCTGTTTAGCTTCTGCAAATTCAACCAGGAAGCAAAATGAGACAAAAACCACAGAACACATAGCCACCATGTGAGGCATTTTCCTTTTTCTTGGTAACTTACTGGGTCTTATGATTTAATTTTAAATGTGGTCAATAATAATTAAAACAAATGCATTTTTGTATTGGTAATTCTCCCTGATGAATCCTGGTTTGTAAAAATGGAGGTTTTTAGCGAACACAATTATGATTATGATTATTAAGGGCTTCTACCATAAAGTTTATACATTAGGAGCACATTTACTCAAGACAAGTATCCAAAAACACCTAGGGTCTATTTGGAATAACGTCAGATCAACATAAGGGATAGATAAGAACTATCAAGAAAATATAAACATATTCAACATATTCACTGATGGATAAAGAGATCCGGATTCAAAAGCTACAGGTGCATTTAAAGATTTACATTTTTAAAATTCTTCTAAGATTTTCTAATTTCTATGGCAACACAACGCTTCTTCTCACGAGGAAACTTTTTCAACGTTTAATGTTTAGATCCGGATTCAAAAGCTACAGATGCATTCAAAAGCTACAGATGCATTTAAAGATTTACATTTTTAAAATTCTTCTAAGATTTTCTAATTTCTATGGCAACACAACGCTTCTTCTCACGAGGAAACTCTTTCAACGTTTAATGTTTAATAATATCTAAAGTGGTTATTAATTTTTAGCTATTTGAGAGAACAATTCCATCGGGATAGGCATTGCTTAGGATAATCTAACTTAATTCTTAATTCTCAATTTTATTTAGGTGATTTTAAGAGGTACATAATATGACCTTAAATATAAATTAGGTCATAATTTATTTGTTTTATTTTGTTTGTTTTTGACATCGAATTGTCACATTAAACGTTAAATACCTCACTCGTGTATTCGACTTCTACAGGAAACAAAGTATCGTGTTGCCATGGATACGAAGAGTCACACTATCAGCTGCATATTGATCTTTGCAGATTGAATTTTGCAGCCCAGTTTGCAGCCTGGGCTTTGCTGACATTTTCTAAAAGCTAAATCCAACAAATTATCTTTTATCATCATCTGATCTAGTGGAAGATGTAGTGGCATCATGCCAGAGGTATGGGACAGAGAAGAACATGGATTGAGGCAAGTTTGTCTAGAAGATACAAGGCAAGGGTATTTAAGACACTGGCAGAAAGAATTAAGATGGCTCTTCAAGTTCTTAAAGAAAACTGAACTACTAAAACAAAAGTAAGAAGATGGCAGCAATGCCACCAACGAAGTAGCAACAGCAGAAGCAGCAACACAAGTATTTCATTTTTATTGTTATTATCCAATTTCTAAATACTGCGTAACGGTTTACTTCCAAGTTTACTTCCAAGCTTAAAAGATGTGTAGTCATCTTTCATCTTTCATAGACAATTTCATATGCTAAAGTATAAGATGCGGCATATATTGTGTTTATAGATCCATCTTTTTGCCCTCAAAAATACAAAAATTTTGATTCTGTAGCTTTGTTTTGTTTGCTCGTTGTTTCTCCTCAACAATTAAAATAGTTTTACTTGATGCATCCAATGTAAAAAAAAACAAAACAAAAAAAAAAAACAAGAAAAAACTACAAGCAATCCCAGAATGCGTCTACCTCCGCGTGCGTACAACTTCTAACATGTCCGTTCGCGTAGCGGAACTTTAAATTAGATGTTGGTGGCTGTTATGAAGCAGGGCCCCATCTTTGCTCTCACTGAAGTCGTGCAAATGTACTTCTGAAATTAAAATAGACTATACACATTTTTATTCATTTTCCATGTTATCAGTTTTGTTTTCCCTCATACCGAGTGGTGAAGACAGCAGTGAATTAACCGAATGTACCGGGGGGTATGTTGACGATGTAACACCAGAGTTGAGGGAGCAAGACGCTGCTCATATCTCTTCCCCCTTTGGATTTCTTTTAGCTTCAGTCTTTGCGAAATTATTTATCTTTTATCCGCCTTAAATGAGTTGCAGAGGAGACAGTGATGAGGACAGATGCAGTCAACGGAGAGTCGCCTATGTTTACAGCCCGGAGTACATCGAGACTTGCGACACATTATGCAAAGTACCAAACCGGGTGGGTTGGACTGAATGAGCAACGTAATTGAAGCTAACGCTAACACCATCTAACTGTGTTTTCCGTCGCTTTGCTCTGTATTTTTAGTCGTCAGTGGAACATGCAGTTATAACGAGTGGTTTCTCTTTTTCTCTTCTAGGCGAGTATGGTTCACTCACTAATAGAAGCCTATGGACTTCTCAAACACATGAGGTGAGTTGTCGTTGTTTGGGGTTTTCTGAGACAAATAGTATTGAGATCTAATCAAATGTTAGGAACAATTAACCGAGAGGAATATCTTAACATGCTGAACACACCGGTGTGTTTCTGATTAACTGTAAAGCAGGTTTAGCAGGAATTAGCTTCATAGGCGAATCACTTTTATTTTCAGTCAGTTCCCTTGCATCAAGCAGACTTTAAATAGAAAATGGAAGTGTTCAGGTTTAAGTCTGAAATGTGAAGGCACAATCAGGAAAACAACTGACTGAGATGATGGAGCTGAAAAGTAATTAAGTATGTGTAATGTTAAGCATGTAGACTGTTTAGTTGAAACCTTGTACTGAAGTTACCAGTGCATGCAAGCTCTGAACTGTAGTAGTAGTAGTAGTAGTAGATAAAAAAAAAATAACAGAAAAAGGAATTTATTGTTAGATGAGAGATCATCCAGTATTATGTTAATAAAAGCCGAAATGGCTACATCGTGAAAGCTCTAAGATGGCTTAATATAATTAGTTTGACTCATTAAATGGAGGTGTTTTGTAAAATACCCTTCATGAAGCCACTCATTTAACATTTTTTGTGACTTCGTTATAGTTGATGTTTTTATTGCACTCTTTTTGTTCTACTCTTATTGACTGCATGAGCATTTATAGTCTAAATTTACAGGGTTTAGATTCAAGACAATATTTTGGGCCAGCCTATGTCTAAAACTGTTATAGTTAACTGTGCAACAATTGGTTGACAGGTCAAGTACATTGAAGTGTGTCAGCTGTTTCCTGCTTCTCAAGTGTGACAATTTGGGCTTTAGACTGCTAATGAAACAAATAGAAATGTTATCACCTACATATAATCCGTTGAGATTTGGACCTGTCCATGGCATATATAAAATCTGCTTACATATTTTTTTGTATAACTTAATTTCTTATGGTGCCCTAGTTTTAATAGATTCTAATGCTAAACTGTTTTATACTGACAAAATTAAAACATCACCAAGCTCCCCTGAGCTTAGGCTAGGGGAACCTACCCTAATTAACATTAACCTGTATGATACTTTGAAATTTACAAACTAGCTGACCCCTTTATAAAGACGGCCGTCAAGGCCTAGAGGCAGCAATGCAGCCCTAATCCATGATGCTTCTGCCACTGTACTTCACCTTTGGAAAGATACCTTTATGCTATAAAGCAGAAGCCATCCGTACATGTGGCTTTATCCATTACTTCATGACAATTTAGTCAAATACATTTCTTTTATTTGCTAAGGTGTACCCAAGTTACTATTTTTTTTCTTTTCTTTTTTTTAGCATTGTAAAACCTCATGTAGCCACCATAGAAGAAATGGCAAAGTTTCACACAGATTCTTACCTGGAGCATCTTCATAAAATTAGCCAGGATGGAGACAACGAAGACCCCCAGTCAGTCGACTATGGCCTAGGTGAGATTAAACTGAGATATTATGCTACTAATACTGTTTATGTAAATAATCCACTAGAGCACCAATTTTATACTTTTTTTATCATTTGAGAAGCAGGCATTTAGAATTTAGTGTCTCAAAATAGTGTTGGGTACCGTCACTTTAGACATATATTTTGTCTACATATATCAGGTGTTCATTGTAGACTCTAAAGGCACAACAAGAGTGGCCAGATAAATTAATGCACTGCAATAAAAGAAGACACAAAGAAATTAAGTGACCATCTTCAGCAGTTTGACAGCAAATGCAATACATTTATTAAGAAAATGCTGCAAAGGTAGAAAACAACCAAATACCAAGTTGCAGAGGGATGAGCTTAGAACCATCACAACCAAAGTGCAACACAGAAGTATACTTTGGGATATATACATGTATGTATATATGTATGTATGTATGCATGTCTGTCTGTCTATTGGCAGCAGAGGGCAGTAGAACACTGGAATTGGCAAAGTGAAGGTTTTAAATTACACTTAATTATTAAATAGTACTGTATACTTTGTTGTATGTTTTAGTACTTTTTACACTATTGTAAATTAAAAAAAAATACAAAATGCATTTTGGCTGTTTTACAGCAGCATTTTAAGCTGTAGTAAGACAAAATGGGCAGTGGTACGTAATTGTACAATTTGATATACTTCATCTTCCCCCCTAATTGTGTTTCTCTCCCTCCAGGTTATGATTGTCCAGTAGTGGAGGGAATATTTGACTATGCAGCAGCAGTAGGAGGTGCTACACTGACAGCAGCCCAGTGTCTGCTGGATCAGAAGTGTGACGTGGCCCTTAACTGGGCAGGGGGGTGGCACCACGCTAAGAAGTAAGACAACCAGTTCCAACATTTCTATATTGTATCCACAGTACACATTGGTACACAAATACAGGCATTTCTGACTGATGACTGTAATATTGTCCTTTTAAAATGTTGGGGAGCAGGTAGAAAGATAAAATGCAATGTGATGTTACAGTCTAATTTTTTTGTGTATTTATTTTGTATAATGGGGTTTTCCATTTATCAAAAAGAAAATATTTGATTATATTATGTCCTGGTGGGGGTGCTGTATTTAGAGGTCAAAAATGTAAAGCATTGCATTGTAGTTTCCCTCTCTTTCATCTTCAGGGATGAGGCATCAGGTTTCTGTTATGTGAATGATGCTGTGTTGGGAATCCTCAGACTAAGGGAGAAATACAAGCGAGTCCTCTATGTGGACGTGGACCTGCATCACGGCGATGGTACGCACAACCAGCACATTTAAAATTATATGATACTGCAATTTAGTTCAGTACATTTTAATTTCTGAACATCTGTAATGTTAAAACCAAACATTATCACACACTTAGGAACAGCTGAAAGGAAAAGTAGAAGAATTAGATACATTTAGTTTTTTTTTTTTTTTTCTCCCATTCTCTCTGTAGGTGTAGAAGATGCCTTTAGTTTTACATCCAAAGTCATGACTGTCTCTCTACACAAGTTCTCTCCTGGATTCTTCCCAGGTCAGTGCTTGCAAGATGTTTAATATGATACATTTTAAATTGGAAGCCTGTATTGTGAGACAGTGTAAGATAAGTATTTGTATATCCAGGTACAGGTGACCTATGTGACACAGGGTTGGGTAAAGGGCGTTGGTATGCCGTAAATGTCCCACTAGAGGATGGCATCAAGGATGACAGATACTACCAGATTTTTACCAGGTTTGTACACTTGCACAGAATAAACTATTAGCAATCCACTGGATAGCATACAGCCAACTTCAAAGAATCCCTGAGGAAAAACTTTGTTTTCCCTCGCCTTTTTACCCTGGGGGTGTAGTGCCCCTTTAAGTAATATTTATGATTCAAAAGAAAGTGCCCGAAAATGTACGGCTAACTTGGGTGAACAAGGCTGTGTCAAAAGTCATCTCCTACTCACAATTTAGTTCACCATATAGTGGGTTAGCCTTTTTGTTGTAGTATCCGAATGTTGAGTGTGTAAATCTATTCACTCAAATGATCCCATGATGCAATATTAAGCATCAGGCAGCTGTTTCATGATTACGCAATGTGACAATGGTTAGTAAGTGTTTAAAATGTCAGTTGATTGCTCACTATGGAAGTGAACTACTTAGTGTACAGGATGTGTAGAGCGTGATTTGTACACAACCCAAGACTCTTCAGTTTATAAAATATTCTGGTGAAACTACGTGTAGACCAGCGTTTTCTCACTTTTGAAAGGTGAAATTTGACTATAGACAAGTTTTCCATTTCTTGTGACTGGTGGAAATGCCCACAGCAGTGTTCCATCACTTCTGATTGATTGAACTATCTAACGTTTCATTTGAATTGACTGCAGACTAGTGTTTGATCACTTTAAATTTTTATCATTGTTAAAAACTACGTGAATATCGTTATTCTGAGTTAAACATATTGTCTCACCCTCATCATCACTGGATAACAACAGGTCTTGTCATATTTGGCAGTGTCATGCAGGAGGTGCGGGCACAGTTCAACCCGGAGGCTGTGGTGATGCAGCTGGGTGCCGACACCATGGCAGGGGACCCTATGTGCTCCTTTAACATGACCCCAGTAGGGGTGGGCAAATGTCTGCAGCACGTCCTGCAGTGGCAGCTACCTACACTGCTGCTGGGAGGAGGTATACTGCATATGTGTGGTTATTATTCTGGCTGATGTTGTTTGTGTGTGGTTGCATAGATGTATGTGTATGTGTTGGTGCATATGTGTGTGTTGAAGTGTCCCTCAAATATGCACTAAAATCATATATTTCGTATCAAAATACTCCTGAGATGTTGATAATGCAAACACTGTTTACGTCTGTTTGACTCTCAGTGATTCACTCACTTGTGCACAATTAAACACACACACATACAGTACACACACACACACATGCGCACACCCACACCGTACTCTGTTTCCAGACCCTTCAGCCCTTGGCCAGATGATAGCTACTAATTATACGACACAATGAAGCCATTTTACTCAACTACAATCCCACCTCTCTTCCTTCCCCCCTTCGCTCCCTCCCTGTCCTACATACTTTCTCTCCCTTATATCTTCCTCTCTTTCTTGGTTCTTCTGAATTGAAGTCCATCCTCTTCATCCTTCCTTCTGTCTCTTTCTATTAGTCTTTTGTGTGCAAGAGAGAGTTTCTGACTTAATATTTTGTCTTCATAGCTTCCAGTCTGTTGTGGTACATCAAATTTTGATTACATCCACACAAAGTGCTGAAGAATTATTATTATTATTATTATTATTATTATTATTATTATTATTATTATTATTATTATTATTATATTTTTCTCTTAATATTTTTGTAAACTTCTTTTTCCTTATATTTTTTCTTTTTCAGATTATATCTTAATTTTGATTTACAGCGCTGCTCTTTATTTACCTTTCTCACTCAGAATATTTACTAAAGCAGTTCCAGTTACTATACTAACCACTAATCCCCTGAAATAACAATTCCTGTGAGGTTTGTGGGTAGTTAGTTGTGGTTAAATGAACTTTAAAAGTTTAGATTTCAAAAAGCATGAATGTCAGACATGTATGCTGCATATAACCACATGTAAACAGACCTCACACAACTTTTCCTCTGTGTTTGCGGGTCTCTCCCTCTTATTAGGAGGTTATAACCTGGCTAATACAGCTCGTTGTTGGACCTACCTGACATCGGTACTGCTTGGAAAGACTCTTTCCTCTGAGATACCAGACCACGAGGTATTACAACACACACATTTTTAACACATTACATATTCCCACAAACACGCTCATTCTTTTTGACACACATACACATTTAAACACAAACACACACCCTTGTGTTTTCTGTCTGCTGAGTCACTCTGTCTAATCAAAGATGGCGGCCTGCTTCTCAATAAAGGGGTTTGTCTCCAGGTGAGATATGTGTAAAGAGAAGGGTAGTAGTGTTGACAGTTGCTCTCTGTCTAAAACAGGCTCCTCTTTCTCTCCACCTTATTTAGCATAAGATGTATGATAGATACAAGCTGAATTGGGAGAAAACGAACCTCAGAAAAGGCAAATATATATAGTGTTATCCCAAATGTTTACATATTTCTTTAAGTTAGTGATTTATTGCCCTCCATCACTGGTGCCAAGTCCTCTAAACAGTAAAACCAAATGGTTTGGAGGACATTAAATGTAAAATGCATATATTTTGTTAGGCTCAAAGAATATATATTTGCTGGTAAAGTACATACAGAGTCTCTTTAAGTTTTATTAAATTAGGTGTAAATTAAGTAATCTGGTACTTCACTCATGTTGAAATAATAGCAGTATCTTTGAATGAATGGGTTTTTCTGTTTAGAAAATGTGCCAGATTACATTTTCAAATGTACACTTTATTAGATCAAACAATCTTTTGTGTTTTATGTTTTTTTTGTTTTACTTACATCAATTTTCAAGGTAGTTGTTTTGTGGTAAATGCTCTGTATGCACTAGAAAACCTAAGTGCGGCAGTGGTTGTGGTGGGCGATATATCAATTTGATTCTATTCATTTGATATTTAAAGATTGAGCGATGTAAAAACCTTTTGCTTCCTCAGCCGACACTCAAATCCCAGCACCAGCAGTTCCGTGGAATTACAACCCAGAAGATTAGTTATGTTACATCAGTGATATAATAATAGCCAATTACACACCTCATATGGAATTGTGCCCAAGCTTCACATTTAGAAAGTAACACAGTATCTATATAGAAGCTGTAGTTTTAGCCACTAATAAGCTTGATTAATTCTTGTGCGTCATATCTATGCCATTGGTCTTCTGTAGGTTCTGTGTAATCACGGCCCCTGTGCACACCCTTGTACTGTAACTTAACATGCACCCCCTAGAAATGGGACTATGTGTTGCTCCAACCCAGCAACAGCTGTTGGTCCCTTGGTCCTTCTGCCAAAATCAGTTCAGTGGTTGTATGGACTATGTATCTTTTTTTTTCTCCCTAGCAGTAATTTAAGAAAAAGTAACTGCTGTTCAACATCTTTTAGCTCCAACTCAACTTTACCTGCTCAGATTTAAACTATTGGTTTGAAAACACCAACAGTCACCATAGGGGGAAAACAACTCAACAAAGTGGCACAGAAACCTCACCTCCCAACTCCTTGTGACTTTCCTGTTGGGATGAATAAAGTATCTATCTATCTTTCTTTTATATGGTTGGTATAATTACAGTTTGACACAAACACACCAATGCAGTGAAAATGCTCACACCTTGTGTAGCCTCTGTTTAAATTCAATGTAGGACAATAAATAAAGTTAGCAACACCTCCAGTGTCCTGTTTGTGCATGTTCGAGGTACAGTACAGTACAAACAGTCAACTTTGTTTTGAAAGTGATCCGATCCGATAAGCAATTACTTTCGGTCATAGTCAGTTTGTTGTCATTTTTGCACAGTTGCGGTGCAAAGCTACAATGTTTATAATGTGTAAAAGCATATTAGGCTTGGTAGTGATCTTTTTCTTTTGTTGATATATGGCACTAGGTATTGTGGAACAGCGTAAAATCTTAATAAATAAAACTGTTCATGTAGACAGAAAAAAATCCAAAAACCACAGGCCACGGTGCTTAATTATACTAGTGCATTACCGAGATTCACTCAATAACATGCATCAGCCACTTTCTTTCTCTTGTTTTTTGAGTCTACTCAGACTGCAGGCCACCATTAGTAGGATTGTCAAACACAACACATAGACCTCTGGTTATTACGAAAATCAGGTTACTGTGAACTATGTAAACACTTTAACTGCACTTATTCACTGTAATTGGGTCACAGTGGATGTAAATAAATGCACCTACTGAACACGTTTTGGATTTAATTAACCAAGAAGAACATTTTCCCAGTAGTTTATTTTTGTAAGAGAAAGGAAATGTGATCCCTTACACTTATTTTTCTCATAATGATAACTGATAAATTGAATCAATCGAAGCATCTGTCTTTTTTGCTCCTGTACTCTCATGTGCCTACAGACACACAGGCAGTCTCTTTCTCCAGACACTGATTTTGGACCTTGTCATGGTCAGATGTAATGAATAGCTTTGAGTGTGTGAGTGTCTTGTGTGTGCCTCCTGTGTGTCTGTGCTCTGATCGTGATGAAGGTACCTTTTGTTTCTCTTCGTCTGCGTCCAATGGCCCTAAATAGCCTTTGACCTCATTAAGAAGCACTCATTGAAAACACTGCAACTATCAGTGCAGCCAGCTGCCATAGCTGATGAAGAGTAGGACACACAGACACCCTAACATCTATAATGCAAAAAACAACAACCGTTGAACTAAAATAGTTGTTGGCCTTTTTAAAATGTTGTAGATAATATAGTTTCTACTACCACAGCATTGTACGTTTACTCAGATGTGTGTGTGTGTGTGTGTCTGTGCGTGTGTGTGGGTTTGTGGCTCTGTCTTTGCCCATTGTACTTGATAAGAGGGGCATTTATCCATGATGACCAAGCAAAGCTGAAGTTCCAGCGACATAGGGAACAAAAACTACCTTTGTACCCCTCTCTGTGTGTGTGTGTGTGTGTGTGTGTGCGCTCTACTGTAGACAAAATTACATGAATACACACATTCATTACAGTCAGATAATGTACTGGCCTGTTTTATAATGCTTTTATATTTTGGTTGTATGATAAATTAATACTAAAATGGAAGAAACAACTGTTGAATCATCAGCTACATAGTGGCACTGGGTAAAATGCTTTAATTTATTAAGAAAAAAGAAGAATAGTAAAAGTCTAATACATTCTTTTCTTTATTATTGTATTCTTAATTTTCAATATGTCCCTAGCTGACAAATGTCTGTCAAACTAAAATAACAAATGGTGCTTTACCAAGTTTTGGACATCTAACAACGACCATTTCCAACAGTTTTATTTTTGTTTTATCTGCTCAAATCTCACTGAAATCAATCATGTTTGTTTTATTTCATTTTGTTTAAAATACTTTGTTCAAAGTATTTATTTGTAATGAAATTAACTTTATTTTCTCAGTATCCAAGAGAGGGAGTGTAGAGTTTCCAGCATGTATTTTGCAAAATGGCAAAAAATAGTAGTCTAAAAAACACAAACATTAGTCAGAGTTGGCCAGTCACATCAACAATAGTGCTGTAATACTCACTGATTATCAGACAAAATATTACACTGCAGATAACCCTCACAATGGCCCTGCTTATTTCACACTTATTATGCTGCAATATCTTATGAAAACACAACTAAAAATGCCTTTGTAGTTCAATCCAGGCATTAAGCTGCCAGGTCAAAAGTCAATAACCCTTCCCGTTGACTTATATTGTCAGTTTGTGGTTAGCTGATTACAATTAAACCCCCATTGTCTGGTAGCAAAGGAGCCAATTTGTGTGTGAATCGGAGGGCAAGAAAATAGAATCTGCTAAAAATAACTGCAGAGGTGAAAGGCTCTTTGGTGTCTGTGATTAGCTCACAGTAGATGTTCACATTAACTTACCATATGTTTTTGATTAAAATCGTCCACATATGTAAAATTTGATGTCCAGATGCAAAGAGAGTTTTACAAGTGAGTCCCTCAAATGCAGTGTTTCCCCAAGAAAATGTTTTAGGCACCGTGGCAAGAGGATGATATTCACCAAGGCATTATTTTATGAAAATTCACCCACATCAGACCCATTTATTGATATTATCCTACGGGCTCCAAGTGCTCTCCTTGCATCCTGTTCTCAACTTTGTTTTTGCATATTGAAAGTGAACATTTGTTTTTGCTTAGTATATTCTTTAACAATTAGTTTTAAATCACGGTTAAGAAATTGGAACTTCGGCTACCTTGGGTGGTCTGATACAACCATGGACTATATTTGGGCTTCTTTAATCACAACGGGTCCAAGCCAGATGCTCTGTGTTTGCTTCTGTTTGGTGGTTCATCTGCAGCTGGTGTTTCACTAATAGCCTGTATACCTGATCACATCAGGCAACTCTCACCTCTCTCCTTACTTCTACCTCTACTCTCTTCCTCATCCTGAGAAATGTTAATATTTTTTGGCTGAGTGTCTCCTGGTTTCCTCTTCAGCTGATGCTGTGCTCATGTAAGTGTTAATAACAGCCATCTAACTTATGTTTTACTGTACTAATGTTAGAACCATAATGACAAAAACACAGACTGACTCTGTGATGATTATTTAGTGATCAGTTAAATTTTGTTACTTAATAATAAACTGTTATTTATTTATTCTTTAACTCTCATTACAGATTACTTACAAAGGCTAATGTGCAACATAATGAAAGAGAAGGACAAGTCAAATACAGTGACATTGTGATGTCACAAGCATACTGTAAGCTATAGAAGCAGTGAAGATAATGCCTTGTTTCTGTAAACCTTGTTATACATATGAAATATATTAAAAGTGATATTCTCAGGTCCTGTTTTTATATGTTCCCAGGTTGGCTGTCAAAAGCAAATCACACTGAAGCGGTGTGCATCTGTTTAATCAGTCCAAATGCTAAGCAAAGTACCCGTGTTAATGAGATGTTTTAAACATAATCACAAAAATTTTGATGTAAAAATGCTGTGTATGAAAATTACAATTATGTGTGATGACTATTTTCTAAAACAGGGTGCATTGCAATGTGGGACTTAGCTCATTGGTCAACATAGCCTGCATTCTAAATATTTGCATGTTGACATGCTGACTGCCAGCAAGGAAGTGCACACCTGTGCTCCATGTTTAGAGGACAAGCCCATATTTCTTCTTTTTAAAATTCAACCACTGTGGCAATAGTTACATTAGGTATGTGTTTGTTTTTTCGACAACATATCCTAAACCAGTATAGATGATAGACCGTTAAGTAATTGGTGAAGAGTTGGTGCCTTTCGTCTGTCTTAAGAATTCCACCTACACCACCCAAGCCCCAGCTCTTATCCAGTTCATTTTGGGGTATTTCCCAGCAGCAAACATGCCCCCCTACCACACTATAGATTGAGTAAAAACAATCCACAGTGTGGCTTCCCTGCTGCCTCAGCAGGCAAACACATGTACTGTGTACTCACAATGTTGCTGGGGAGAGTCCAGCTCATATCCTTTGTCACATACTGTACCGTCCCCTCTGTCGCTTTTTTCTTTCCTGTCTACACTGTTCACCCATAAAGCACATCCTCAATGGCAGTTTAATATCACCATTACCACCTTACATTACGCAAGATTTTAGTCAGTTAAGTGATTACTCTTTATGGTATTAAAGGGCTAGAATTATCTTTTGTCCTTTTGCCTATCACTAGCCCCATTAACAGACTTGATTCACTGTTTGAATCTAAAAAAAATCTAGACAGCATTTGAGAGGCTTGCATCAGCATTTTGCCTGTTATGTATTTTAACTTAACTGGGAAAATGCACCAAATCTCAGCAGCCACAACCAAATCATATCCACATTGCCCAGTAGCATGATTGAATTCCTCTCATAACTAGCATAAGAAATATATACGAATGGGTGTCTATCTTAGAGCCGCACAGGAAGGGAGGACATCTCTGATCCCAGATTGGCAGCAGGGAAGCGTCCCGCCTCTTTACTTCCTACTTCCTCTTTTCCTGTCTGCAGCCCCATCCTGTCCTGCCCTTCGCTGCCGTCAGGGATGTGTCACCTCCCAGAGTAACAGGCTCAATCACCGGAAACGTCACTAGAGGTGTGTGTGTGTGTGTGTGTGTGTGTGTGTCAAGTCCCAGGGAAATTCTTGTTTACAAAATGGACACAAAGAGAACATTCTGGGAAGAAGAAGAAGTCTTAATTCATATTTTCTTTTGTTCATTTCCGATAAATGTGTTATGTAAAAGTCTGCTGCTGTAGGTCATTTTGACAAATTATCACAGAAGGGAAAGTGGTTGGTGAGTGTTAGGATGAGCAACAATGAGCTGAAGGTGTTTGTTTCCTCTTCTGTTTCCTTTTAGGGAGGCATTTCTGTGTTGCAGTTCTGCTTTTAAAGTCTCTTTGTGTTTCAAGTTCATGGACAGGCTTAATCCTTAAAAACAGGACTAAAATTGCTTCATGTCCATAGTATTTTCCTGTTAAATTATACATTTTTATAAATCAGTTTGCCCTATATTTTCTAATAATTCCTTTCAGTTCTAAGGTCACATAAAACGGATTTACTTCCACTCATATATAACTACTTACACATTCAACAAAATCTATGATTAATACATTCATTATGCAGAGGAGAAGCTTTCATTTGCATTTAGTCATTTAGCAGACGCTTTTATCCAAAGCGACTGAGGTACAAGACAAGTGAACTATGAGAAAGGTGTTTACATTTCATGAGACGCAAGTGTAAGAAAGTGCAGAAAGGACGTTTTTTTAGTGCGTCGGAAGTTGCGGAAGAGTTCTGCTTTCCAACTTGAAAGAGTAAAGTGTTGCTAACGTCTTGAATTGCAAGCTTTGTGGTTTACACTCACTACAACAAAATCTTAATCAACAAATGCTTTTGGCTTCACGTAGTAAAGTTGCTTTATTGTTTTAGTGTTTTTACAAGATTTTCAAAGTATAAATCACAAGCAAAACGTATACCTTATCAAACATACAGACACCACCTTCTGTTTCCTACATATATACTCCGTTTTATCAACGGAAGATGAAAGATAATGCACACACAGAAACACATTGTACACAATGGGTATTTGTCTAATTCTGAAAATAACTCCTCCATGGTGCAAAACTACATGTACATTTGTTCATTGAATCTAATCCCCAGTGTTTCCTCTCCTCATTCCCAGTATTGACTGTGATGCCATTCCTTAAAAGGAAAATGACAGATGAACCTAGAAAGGATGGATTGATAAAGAGGCAGGGAAAGTAGATCAAGTCCAGATTGTGATTCAGGCAACAGGTCATTTTTCTTTCCTTGTTGAAAACATTTACCAAATTGCAGCTTGACAGCACATGGTTTGTTTTCTGAGACATTTTCCCCTCCACTGTGCAGCTCAACATCCTTCATAGCTGGAAATCCCACTGACCATTGTAAAAACAAACATTTACACACACACACACAGATTACTGTACACAGAGGGGTGCAAACATAAAAACATTTTTTTGTTACTAATTACTTCTACCTACTTATAGTATACCACTGGTGCTAAAACAATTGCTATAGTTATAGGTTTATAATAATATACTTACTTTTTAATAGAATTATTTGTTACTGTTTCTACTATTAATGCAACTTTCATCCATGCTGCTATTAATATATTACTACTATAGTTACTCGTATTATAATTTTTAATTTTTTTGTCCTTTCCTATTATAAATAAAACTTGTAAAACTAAAATGACAACTACCCCAACAATAGGTAGTATTTATGCCACAATTAGCCTACTGTAGTATTTAATACAGCTAATACCTACCTACCAGCTAATGCATACAATATCAGATTGTATACAGCTATGCATCCTGTTGCAGTAACCACTGCTCTTTCTACTATTGGCCAAGTATAACTAGTCTTAGTCCTCCATTAATACTGCTCTAACTAGTATTGCTATTATTTCCGCCGTTAAGAAAATGACACATCAGTGCAATACTGACAAATATTTACTTCTACTCTTCTTTTTTAAATATAGGCTGTGAAAGCTGACTTAATAAAGGCATCTAGGCACACAGTGTTCTCTACACCAAGGCCAGTATTTCTCATAGTGAGTGATGGGCAGGGGGTCCATGTTAAGGACTATGGTAAATAATCGGAGACCTTCCACTGTTTGTCTCCCTGCACGCCTCTACCAGAGACACTGGAGCCAGACAGCGGGTATTTTCTGTCTCTTGACCTTGTATAGGTGACGTAGATGTGCTGCGTCACACATCATGTATTACAGTCTGTTTTTTGTTTTATTATATTCAATATCTCTTGCAGATTTTACAGCATCACAATTCTTTTCTCCCTCCACAGCTGACTCGACTCTAAAAGGTGTTAGGAAAATTACAAAACTCTAAAAGTAGAAATATTATAAGAATATTAGAAGGTTTTTTAGGAGTGACTGCACCTCTTGTCTTCTCACTTCCTTTCTCTTCTCCCCATGCTCACCCAAGCCAAACACGCAGACAGCAGGAGACTGTGTGTGTGTGTGTGTGTGTGTGTGTGTGTGTGTGTGTGTGTGTGTGTGTGTGTGTGTGTGTGTGTGTGTGTGTGTGTGTGTGTGTGTGTGTGTGTGTGTGTCTGTGTGTGTGTCTGTGTGTGTGCGTGATTGGTTGTGTGTTTCTGGACAGCAGGAGCACTGGGTTCATGGGAACACATTCCGGCTGTGCATGTGTATGTGTGCAAGTACTCTTATGTTTAGCTCTGTTGAGACCAGAGGTAAGACAGAAACTCTTCGGAGTTAATTGGAAACATACACACATGCATTGTATGCATGTATTCACACAATTAAATGGCCACACAAAAACACACGTGTACACACTTGCAAACACACACACTATTTTCCTCCATCTGTATTTACCACACACATGCATGCTTTCCCATTCTCTGACTCAAACACACATACACACGGAGCTATTAAACAGAGTAGTCTTTGTATTTCAAGTAAACAAAAGTATACTGCATGTTGGATCAGCTCAGCTGTGTGATTGTGTGTGTGTGTACATCTGCTCAAGCCTGTGTGTGTCTGTGTGTGTGATGCCAGCAGACCTTCTGAAGTCTTGTTTAATGACATGCTTCTAATCCATTGAAGAGTTTCAATCCAAAACAAGATATCCCTGTCTTTAAAATGACTGTGGCATCAGCGTAGAAATCATTATGGGATTTTTACTGAATCAGATTGCCAACTTAAAAAAATAGTCACGTATCTTAAGAAACACAGTGTGAAACTAATACTTTTTTAATAAAGAGGGTGGAGCTGAACATGTTTAGTTATCCATGGATATGATGTAACTGAATGCTAAGCAAACAGAGGACTTAACGGAGCTAGTTGGGACGTTTTTTCTCGAATGAGTAAACTACTGGAATAAACCTGTGCATGGGTCCAAATAGAGGTGGGATAAAAGACATCAGTCAAACACAGCAAAGTTAAGTGACACATGCTTGTAAAACCTTGATGTTTTTGTCGGAGAAAAATGCCAAAAGGCAGTAATAACAGGTAAAGCTAATTCCGGCTACTGGATCTTTAACCAAAGTATCGGTAGCATGTAGCATATAGCAATAGCGAGCTAATATTATTGTCATGTTAATATTGCTGAGTTGCTGAGTGTGTTTACTTTCAATGACATGTGTTCCATGTTTAAAAACATTATTTGTCAGATGTTGAAGTGGTCATTTTTTATTTAATGGAATATCTGTGCCTCCAAACGAGTAGTCCCTGCAGCTGTCACATGACTGACAGATCAACATAGCCAATAGCATTGGCAGTAGCAGTTACAAACATGCTGATTGGTCATAAGTTAAAAGTCCTGCCCTTCCAATTTATGGAGCCTTAGATTTTTACAAATCTCTTACCCTTTAGGTATATAATAGTGTTCCATAATATTCTTACCACTGCAAGATTGCAAGCACAAATGTGACAAATAAAACCCTAACCTAAACTTGTTTGTGTATCAGCTTTATTTATCATAGATGGTTGTAACTTTTGTGTTAGTTAAGAGGTGGCAATATCTATCTGCTGAGAGACTGACTTAAAAAAGTTAAAAGCTCAGTAAAGACTTGAAGTTGGAACTCATTTTGGATTTTTTTTTCCAGCTGCTGTTTTTTATACTTGGGTACTTAGTTGGATTTCAGAACAGGTGATTTTAAACTGACTGACTGACTTGTTTTTAAGGCAAGCTTTTTGTAGTATGCATGGGGTAATATAGATCTATTGTTTCAGGCCTCAGTTACCTTGACTTGCTCTGTGCTTTCTGCTGAATCTACAGTCCAAGGCTTTAACAAAAGAAGCTGTGAACCGAGTGACGTATTTGTGGTCAAATCTGGCCTCTGAGTTTGTTTTTCCCTCATGGCACTGAGCCACGGCCCGGTAAATTCCCTGGAAATTCATTTTTTCAACTGCTGTGTTCTGGTTTTAACTTCTGGTTGAACTCACTCTCTGTTTTTTTTTTTTTTTTTTTTTTTTTTTTTTTATCTTAGGTGGTTTTGTTTTCATAGAATTGGTCCAGCTCTGCTTGAAATGCCAGGAACCTTTGGTATTCGCTGAAATCTTCTTTGACTGTTTTTGTTCATGCTGCTGAGGCCCAGGCTGTCACTGTGGAAGTTTCATTGATTTGTGGTTCATCTTCTGTGATCTGTGTTACATTTTCTTTCTTTACATAAACCAGAACAGACTGTAAAACATTTGTTTGTGTCAGTGCAACTCCTAGATGGATAAATATCAGGAGCATATGTCCATCTGAAAGCCCTGATCTGAGATTTTTTCTTTAGCTTCACTGGTGGCTTGGCAATGTCAGTGTGTTGGCCAGTCTATTACTTTGGTCCAGACTGAATCTCAACAAACAATTTGATGGATTGCCATAACATTTGTACACATACAATAGTCCTCAGTGGATAAAAACCTATTTAATTAGGTAATCTCTTGGATCTTGAAAAACAATCGGATGGATTGGATCACAATTTGTTGTAGGCCATCATGTTTTTCTGTGGTAGTCATTGTCCTTTTCATCTAGCTCTGTCCTTAGACCTATGGTATAGCCAGTGTGTTTTATTACAAAAATACAGTAAGACATTTCTGTTTTTAGAATGCTAACATGTAACAATGTGGACATTACACTCGCATGCTATCATCATGAATTTGTTAAATGTTTAATGGTCTCCACTTAACAGTTTCTACCTTATTGCTAACCATGCAGTGTTTCTTCACATTAGTATTACCTTTCTCAATACTACTTTAAATATATTTTTGCTCAAAATAAGGGCAAAAATCTACATGATCAACTACCAAGAATAAAATGGAATTGGTTGATGGAGTAGGGAAGACAGGTTTTATGCAAAGGTGTGTGTATAGCCAAGTATTCGGAAAGGAATCTTGTGATGTTTCTACTTTTAATTTATTTCATTTTTTTTTAAAAAAGAAGTGTTCCCTGAAAGTCTGTGTAAATATTTAATACCATCAGTTTTGCAATCTAGTTTGTCCAAGTCAAAACAGAGCCCATTTTTTTTCCAGGAAAGGAGCTGCATTCTTTTAAAAGGAGACATAGAGGAGAGCGTGTATTTTGGCACTCTGCTGCAGTGACTATGCAGATGGGAGGGATAAAGAGTTCAGTTGTGAAGTGTGGAACATAATTTAAACTCAAAGATCTGTAAGTAATGATTGTGATGTAATGTGTGAATGTTTTTAGTTTTTTACAGAATATGGACCTGACTACTCATTGGAGATCAGCCCGAGCTGTAGACCAGACCGCAACGACACCAAACATCTGGACCAGGTCATCAGCACCATCAAAGGTGTGTGTGTCTGTTTGTGTGTGTGTGTGTGTGTGTGTGTTTGTCTGTGTTTGAGTGGATGCACAGGTGTGTCTGTTATTGAGGGTGAGGGTAAACAGGTGTGTGTGTTTGTGTGTGTGTTTTGTGTGAACCCTCACTCACCCAAAGCCTTTTGTATCTCTCCGCCTCTTTTATGTGTGGTGTCATGTGTCTGTTCATGTTGCTATATGTCCTTTGTGGGATGAAAGTATTACTTCTTTTCTTCTTTTCTCTCCCTGTCACTCTTTACACCCTTGTGATTGTGTGCGTGCACTGTTGACCCCCCACTTTTACCACAGTCTCTTTAGTCTAGGTCGTGATACATGTGGGATTTTTCTTTTTGCCTCTTTCTCTTTCTATATGTTCCTTTTATGTTTGTATATTCATCTGTGTGAGTGTGTATGCATCCATGTGGTTAAGCCTAACACTGGGCCTTTGGTCTTGTGCTGACAGCTTGCAGAACCCAGGAGAAAAGCTCTGGCAGGGTGAAACTTAGGCAAAAAGTTGAGAAGCAAGAAAGTCATTGTAAAGAATCGAGGTCAAGAACTCACCAAATGAGAAATAACGGACTAGTACGTCTATGGGTCGGGTTCATCTTCCGAACATTAAACTGAATATAGCCAAGCTTTTGAGAGGAAAAGAAATCTGAATTCTTGTCTCACAGGTGTTGAGGTGTGTAGAAGTGTTAACCACAAACCAAAAGGAAATCCTCCCTCTTTTGCTCTCTTGGTGAAATATATTTAACACACCAGTAATTAATTCTGTGTGTGTGTGTGTGTGTGTGTGTGTGTGTTTGTGTGTGATAGTAGATGCTAAAACACTGGTTTCTGGAAAGACTAAGAGGAATTAAACCAGCCAAATAAGCAAACATCGCCTAATGTTCTCATGTTTTATGTTGAAAAGTGTAAGATAAACTAATCTGTTTTTAGGTCTTTAACCACAACTGAATGCTGGAGATGGATTTTGCTTTCTCCAAACCACTAACCAAAACTGGCTTTGTCTTGAAAAACATCAAACAATGCATATAGTTTTCTTTTTTAAACACAAAAGTTTTATGTTTCCAATAAACCAAATGAGTCCTTTTTTCATTTGAATGGAGCACTTTCTCAGCAAAACTCTGCTTTTAGAAGTAGTTGTAAATTAACAGCGCTCAAGTAGAGATGTAGAGGAAGGAGAGACGGTTCTTTTATTAACTTTACTTCATAAGCAGACTTTCTAGACCAGGGTCCTGTTCCTCTGGGACCACTGCCCTTTTGCTGTTCATTGCTATATGAAAATGCACGATAAACACTTTGCAATGAACAACAAAAATGATTTTATTTTCACCCGCCATGCATTCACACTCCGCATGTGAACATCTGCATGTGAACATCTGCAGATCGTCTCATGTGTGACTGGAAGTTAGACAGTGCAAAAGTAGAGTAAACATTAATTTGGGGGCACCAGTGTGAGTCCAAGTAGGAATAAGCATTTTATTGGCGAGTGAGATTAGTGGATCTGTAGATATAGTTGTGGTGCTCACAGTGCATCCTCCTTCTTCTCCCTGTGTTGGTGGGGAGGAGCACAGTGCAGTTTCTCCAGAGAGTGTAAATTACCTTGATTAAGTATGTTTATTCAATCAGTATCTGGAAGATACCATCTTAGATGGGGCTGGGACGGGGGAAGACACACCAAATTGGTAACTCCTATATTTTGATTAACTCACTTATCCAGGTAATCAACAGTGGTTAGGGTTTTATTTGGGAAGGGATAGATAAAGATGAAGAATAGCAGGGGTTCCTGAGGATGAATGAAGAATGAGGACCACTGTTCTAGACTTACAGTTTTTCTGGCATGTAAATCAGTAATCAGACATTTTATATGTCAAGAGCTCTCCACTGCACCAGACAGATTAGCAACAGACCTTTCACTGAGATTTGGACACGTCAGGCTATGCAATGGTTTGTTTTTGTGTGGCAAACTGTGAACATTACCAGTGAGCTCTAAACACAATAGTTGTTCCAAATCCTTCCCTTTTCACTAATTCACTTCTCTTTACATAATTCATACTCTGAGCAGTAAATTGACGGATACTTCTCAGTCATCAGGTGTCACACAAGCTTCTAGAAAAGGGGACAAAATGCATTTCAGGAAGCAGATTACATAAAATGCTGAAAGTGAGCATTTTTATGTTTTTTTTTAATTGGTGAATGTTTTGTACTATATGGAGTATATGTTTCAAACACCAGAATTCAATAATAACTCACATAAATGAGAAGCAAATTTTAGATATAGAATGTGTGTAATGTCTGATTAAGAGGCAAGTTGACATGAATTCAGAATGAGTGGCCTGGATTGATGCAAATTTGTTTCCACACATGTTGAAAACCAAACATTTGCATCAATTCTAAACGCACAGAGACAATAAGTAAAAATAACAAGACTAGAGGAAAACAATTGGAAGTAAATGTGTTTTTTGTCTGAGGTGGTCAGTATATTCATTGCTAGATAACTACAGCTCACCTCTGTACAGTTACTGATTGAAACCCAGCATGAGTCTCATTAAGAAGAGTGTGCTTGGTTTTTATCGTCAAAACTAGTGGATGGCCCTGTTAATGTTACATGTATTCACTAGGGAGGAAGTTTGAAACGCCCCGTTTTGGTGGTGGAAAATTCATTGTGAATGGAAAGCAATAGCAAAGAGGAAAACTCACTAAGAGTGGGCATGGCATCAGTTAGCAACAAAACCGCTTAAAGAAACAGAATAGATAAGTGTGCTATAGCTAATGACAAAAACTATGTTGAATGTTGGAGCATTTTATCCAAACAGCATTAAGTTCCCTATTCTGAAAAGCTCCAGGTCACATCAAATCAGGGGAAAAGACATTTATTTGCAGAAATGCAGTTGGTCTGTTGGCTTGCACTAAATCATCATAACCAGAGGGGCTGAAAGTATCGCTACTTTCCAGTCATACGGCTTTTATTAGAAGCAACCGAGGGGATGGGTGGATGAACAGATGGATGAATGGAGTTGAAGAATAAAAGGAAAAAACAAATTAAAGCCAGAGATGGTGAGAAACAGGGAAAATGTGTGTTTGGCTGCTGTATCTGTCTCACCTCTAATTTATCAGGTTTCCTGTAGGAGTTCATTAATCAATCACTTATTTATTTATGTAGGACAGTTCATAGAGTCAAAGTAACTCCAGTGCATCATGAATATAAAGTCATAATATCAAGAAATCAAGAAACAATGAGGAAATAATCAAAAATGAATAGTAGTGACAGTAAAAGAAAGATAAAAGCATTAAAGGCTAAGATAAAAGAGTGGTAATTGTTCTAGGAAACAAAAACTTGTTAATTCCATGGAAAATTGTAAAATGAATTGGTTCAAATGTGTATTTGCAAATCTTTATACATTTCAATCACAGTTTGTAAAAACAAAAGAATAAAAAGTTGCACTTGGCATTTTTTCCTTCAGTGCTTGTCTTTGGAGTTGGACCAAGATCACCCCATGTGACTCTCTTGACCATTCATTCATTCATTGTCATCTTTTCCCTCTGTCATTTTTATCCATTTTAAATGTGAATCCAGGCGCTTTTTGCCAGTTTTTTGTCCGTCTTCTTCATCTGCCACCAAAGTTTTAGTTAGTTTCAATCACATCTGTTTTATGTCTTCTTTTTTCCTTTCGTTATGTCTCTGTTACCAACGTCTGCTCTCTGTCACATCAGAAACTATTTTTTACAAACACTCAACCACACAAGAAGCAAGGCACCAAAACCCAATGAGAAGTGAGGGTATTTTAACTTTAAGCTCTGAAGCAGATTTGTGTATCTTTTTGTCTGTGTCTTTGATTAAAGAAAGACCTATATATCTAAAATCTTCACTCATGTACGCAAACAAGCATAGAACAAGTATTGGCTTTAACAGAGACGTGCAAATACACACCTCTCTAGGAATACATCCACATGACGTCATTGGAGTGGATAAGTGTTTCTCTGGTTTTGGAAGTGCTATGCTGCTTAAAAACACCGGTTTCCCCGAGAAACTGGGCTCTGTGTGTGTGTGGGCACAAAGGGACCATAAAGATTTCAATCTTCCCCAAAATCCATTGTTCTTTTTTGTTCAGCATGTCTTATGACCCTAACCCGTGTGTTTAACTAATACGTACACACGATTTTGGCTTCAAATGATGAAAAATTGCAATACGGTTTTTTTTTGTTTGTTTTTTATAAATTACAAATTTATTTAAACATTCAGTCTTCTTACATCTCAACCTGCAGCTGAAGAGAAATTTATACCTGGTAGTGTTGGTTATACTTCATTGGGTACCTGCACATTCTAATGCAATCCAATGCAGCAGCTCTGCCATGAATTTATTTTTGCAAAGTTATAATTTCTTTCTATAACTTCTTTTCAGATGAAACTGTCAGAAAGGTGACATTTATACTATGCTTATTAGTGCTTACTATTACTATTACTATGCTTACTATTAGATCTTACCTATGCTTACTTAGCTTATTATTGAGCTCATAGTGGATGGTGGAGTTGTTTTGGCCATTCTATTAAAATGAATGAATGAGGGGCCAAAACATTAGAACGACCTCGTGATGTGGGTGTAAATATGCTGACATTTAGCATGCAAAAGCTGCTTTGTTAACATGCTAGAATATTACCTTGGTAATCATATCTACTTTTAGCTGTTTCGTTGGTTAGTGTAGCAGTGCTACTTTGCGAATGCTACATGAGACTAGCAGGAAAATGTATCATACCTTTAGAACCTAAATATTGCATATTTTGACCTTAGGATCACACCAAAGTAATTTATCCTCTGGAGTCTGGTACAAAGTTTAATTTCTAATTGACCCGTTATATTTTCAGCACCATTAAAGCTACAGTATGTAACTGGAATATTTTTATTTCAGTGACTTGTGTTCTGCTTGATTAGGATGTTTTGGAGCATTCTTGTTTGTTAAAAAGTAGCTTTGTAATCACAACTACTTGAAGTGCTGGGCAGATCACAGGAGAGACAAGACAGTGCCTTAATATACTGCACAACATGCTTTGTCTTTTCAATGTTGCATTTTCTTTTGTAATATGAGGTTGTCATACACACACTCTGAGGCTTGTTAAGCATCCACATTAATTGAAATGCTGCTTTTATTATGTGATTGTCAGGGGTGACGGCAGCTGTCTGACTGTTTGTGTATTCACAGTTCTGTGTTTACAAGACTCTGGTAGCGAGATTTCCCCAGGGACTCTGTGTGTATGTGTGTGTTAGTGTGTGTGTGTGTGTGTGTGTGTGTGTGTGTGTAAACTGTGTGTTGCTCTATCCTATTATTTGTGTGTGTTTTAACTGGGAAATGTTACAGGCAATGACATCCTACTTCTCTTGCTCGTTAATTCTTCCCTATGTTGACAAGATGCTTGTGTCGTGTCTCATACACAGAAACACACGCACAAACTCTCACGCACACACACAGTATGATACCCACCCACAGATGCTCTGATAGATTAACATGCAGGCACTAAATATAAAAGGCCCCTAAAGACGTGTGTCACTTTACTAGAATTTACAGTGGAAAAAATGAAAAGAAGCGGAGAAATAAAGACAGAGAGAGATAACAAAGGGAAACGTAAAGGGAGAAAGCTACCCTTCAGTTTCTTCAGTCTTTGGCAAGTCACCAAAGTCCAAGATGATGCTTTTAAAGATTGAGACAGATGAAGAGGTTCACCTTAAATAACGAATGATAAAAGCTGATTTTAATAGACTTTGTAATGTTGTTAAGCAAATATCCTGCAAGCTGTTTTTCATTGTCAATGAGGGTCCGTCCACATGCAATGACCGCAGTTCCTCTTTTCTAATACAGTGTTCCTGTTTTAAGTACATGCAATTTTTTTTCCCCCTTTGTTCCAGTACAAGCATTTGCATTGATTGGTTTTGCTTTGGATAGTTTTGCCTCAGAACGACTGTATCTATCTTCAGTTGCTCAATGTGGCATGTGTATAAAGATGGTGCTCAACGTGGCACAATTGTAGCTGTAACTGCCTTTGCAATTAGGATTTACTGTCAGAATTTGTGGTGGACAAACTGTTACATATTATGTAATGTGGCAAAGTCTTAAAATTAATGATGAAATGTGCTAAACACATTCTTGTCTATTGGCAACAAGCAAAACAAACTACTACATCAAAAAGGAACCATTGGCCTGCGTTAACACTTCTAACAAGCTCAATAAAAAAAAAAATTAAAAACTTGTTGCATTATATCACAGTGGAAAGTACAATATAAGGCCACATTTATAATCAAAGTAACATGTAAGTGTGCATCAGTGTGAGACAAAGTTTTTCCCAGCTGGAAGTATGTGGACACAATGGGATGATTTTGCACATACCACAATATACAAATAAATAATACAATAAAATACATTACAGTACTAATAGATTTTTAGTGTATTGTTGCAAAGCATACTAACTACTCTACAACCTATCTACATAATACAGACCTAGCAAGAAAAGTAATTACTACAAACACTTCAAAAGTTAATAAACACAGTAGGAGTAGATATGGCTGAAATGGCTAGTTTCTGAAGCAGATTTTTTTCTTACTGAACTTAACTGAAGAAGCAACTCAATAGCCAGAGCCCATTCTTTGAACATTGTCTGGAGTTGTAGCTTTATCTTTGTCTATATACAGAGAACTTAGAGAAGGAGGTAATTGCTCCTGTTGTACAACCTGCAGAGTCATGCACCCACAAGCTTCTAGCTTATACACAGCAGTGCTAACCACAGAAACAGTGTTTTTATAAAACTGATTCTAATAGTTGTTATCAATAGTACTACAAAACGTAGTAATAAAACACATATAAGGAGACTTTTATTATTTGGATGTTGAAAGAGCAAGTCAAATGAATTCAGATGATCGTTAAACTAATCGTGTTATAAAGAAACCTTCCAAAGTCTGCTCAGATGGTGAGATTTGTTTCCTCTTGCTGGTCTCCTCTATGGTGATGTGAGGCCATGCAACAGGTGGAACTGCTTCACAGTCGGGTAGCTGTCCAGGTGCAGTTTGTTAACCAAAATGGTACTTTCTGTTCTGGTTAGCCTTGCTGCTAGTGCATCAGACCTGTAACCATGTATTCATGGAAAGATGCAAAACAAAGAATGTTCTGAAGAAAGAATATGGTGCATTTTATCCTTGGCCTGAGGCCAAACATGAGAGTAAATACCTGTGTCATTGGTAAAACATTATATTAAACAGAGAAGTCTCCATTGTGTTTTCTTTAGTCAAGCTGCTGGAGTAAAACTAAATGAAAGGCTGCTGCACCATGTTTAGACTTCATACCAGCTTGTACAACAGTAGCAGCTCCTGCTCTATGTTCACTCCTTGTACATAGACAGTACAATGCTACATGCTAATGTCATACATACTCCCCTTTCAGTTGGTCTTCTGCCCACCCCCCTTTACACAATTGATCGACACAGCATTAATCCTGTTTATGAATTTTCATAGAGCAGAGATCCAAAACCAGAAACCAAGGTCAGTTTTGCTAGTGTGCAGCAGCACCTGAGAGCAAGGAGGACGGTTTGAGGTGGAGCTCAGGAAATCTGAGATCACACAGAGTTTTAAATAGGAGAAGTGCAAATCCAAGCACAGGCAGAGACACTGAGTGCAAGGGAAGGGTTTTGAGAGAAAGCACTGCAAAATCTCAACATAAAATTATTATAATGTGCTCTCCAATGGAAAAAAAATTGTTCTCAATCTAAGAGAGAAGAAACGCTCCATACCCTTCCTCCTTACCCTTTTTGTATTTTCTGATTTTGGACCCGTTGCAGGACAAAAACATCGTATCCACACCCATTCGCTACTGTAAATTCTCAGACTGACCTGTTTTGTTCAAACATAGAATTAATCGGACATTACAGAGATTTTGCACCAGGAAGCTGGTGTTCTTACATACAGCTCCACCGGGTAACGCAAAGACAGTTCATGCTGTCCATATGTGTAAAAGAAAAGTCAGTGACTCAAGCTCATTTTACTGTCAAACATGCTTCTTCAGACTTTTTTTGCACACGTTATTGTTAATTATTGTTGTCTCTAGACCTGAATTTGGGCCGTGTATCCAATTATTTAGATGCCATTAGCAATCACACACACAAAAGTATTATAAGCTGTTTAGTTTTTCCAGTGTGGTCCTTGATATAGCTGCTGTTGTTGTCACTGCAGGCAGAACATGACAGGAGTCCACTGACAGTTCCACAAAGGCCGACAAACAGCACATCCTCTCTTACTGCGTCAGTGTAACTAGACATTTGTCAGGGCAATCACTCATCCAGAGCTTGTGTGTGTGCGTGGATGCAACACGCACAAACACACACACATGCATGTGTATTCTGCATAATCAGGCTCTTTAACATGACAACAAACAAACAAAGCAGTACTGTTTTGGGGGAGTATAAAACCGGTGACTAGACTCTATAATGCAGCTATTGTTTTAAACAGCTTGTGAATGTGTCAGACATGAAAACCAATCTGTCTCATGCAAATTTACTCACAGCGTTGCTTCACATTGTCATTTTCATATTGATTCCATTTGTGCATGCTTGTATTTCCTCGGAAGCGGCAGGGCTTACCTCGGCCAGATGTTATTTAGCATTTTCATTGGCACAAATGTATGTGTGTTTTCTCCTCCTTACTGCTTCCATCTTTGGTTTGGTTTGCCCTGCTGCCTAATATGTGTATTTAGCCTTGTTTAGTAACCCACTTAATGTGACAATTTGACCCTTTTGCCTCTCTCTCCTCCCTGTGTGTGTGTGTTCACCCATTTAACCCCCCACCACTCTCATTTCTCTTTCTCTCTTGTTTACAGGGAATTTAAAGAATGTGGTTTAGGAGCCGGCAGCCTCAGCCTTAGCCTTCTCCACGCACACTCACACACACACCATGTTTCCAAACCAGGTCGATGCTCGGCGGCTTTAATGAAGACAATATGAAGCGGACCCCTTCAGCCCCGAGGCACGGAGCAAATGAGGGAGGGATGAAGGCAGGAAAAGGAGAGCGAGAGAGGGTTTTGGAAAACATTAGCTGAGTGTTTCCAGGGGAAAACAGTTTAATAAGGGGGAGGGGGTGATGTGGTCGCTGTACAATGTTCACTGTTTTGTTTTGTTTTTTAACAGTCTGTGTTTGTGTGAATGAGAGATTTTATGACATGTTCAGTGGTTATGTAAAACTGAATTATATCAAGATTTTACAGCCAGTGCACCCCAAGTTTTTGGTATCATTGTGTGTGTCCCATCACTCAGACATTTTACACTAAATGGAAAAACAGATTGTTTAAGTGCTCAGTTACACAATCACCCCTGAGCTGCTGGGATTTCAGTCCCTTGACAACTAATAAGCACTAAAACAGACAAAAAGTGAAGCAGCCACATTCACCAATTGCCTTGTCATCTTTGTAAAAACCCTGGGTTTCTCACCAGGTGTGGAAAAGTTCTGAGAAGTAGCTAAAATGACCAGATAAACTTGGAAGGTTTACAAACAGACAGGTTGGAAAAATGTAAAAAACAACCAGTTACGGGCTTTAGAAGCTGGTTTGCTTGGCCACATTGTTTGAACCCAAGGGCAAAACCCACAAATTAAACATCTGGACAGAGTTTGGAATTTTAAATGGAAAAAAACAGCAGGAGAAGATAAAAAGGGTTTTTAATAGACAAGCAATAACAAAGATTACAGTACATTACAGCAGCATTCTCATTGGGGGAGATGCGTGTTTGTTGAAGGCAGGTAGTGGCTGAAAGCCACGGTTGTCTCAAAAGGACTAGAAATGATAATAATTGGAGCTCACCCAAAGTTTTCTTCAGCTATATCTTAATATGATCTGTCGGCTAAATTATTCGTTGGTGCTGACTGAAATGTGCACACAGTAAATATATGACTTTGTTTACTTAAATACTTTTTTCAGATAATAGTTGATTTGGATCATGTGTTTTGTTTAATTTCTAAGAGACCTTTTTCTGTCATAACTTGGTGACTTGTTTATGTATAAAGAATTTTACATAATACAGATGTTACTGGAGTTTTGGGAATATACTGTAGAAGAAAATGGACCGCTAAAATTGAACATTTAAAGCATACTGTATTAATAATTCCTCAATCAAACATGATCTCAAATCTACCTGCTTTTAAAAGTCCAATAGCAAAGATTGCCAGCGTACTCGCTATGTAGTTTAAGGTCCTCACTCAGCACTAAAAATAGAGGCACATTGCCCTTTGATAACATCAATGTCTGTAGATGTTTGGGAAACATCAAAATCTGGTTTAATGCCTCCAGCTGTAATGCGTGAGTCACATTACTGAACGCTGATTCTCCAGATCCTCCCAGTGAAGCTGAGGTGCATGTGGGATTTTCACATTGGAGGGCCAGGCGTTGCATGAAATACCATGAAGAAATCAGTCAAATGTTTGAAAGATGAATTGGATCATTTCCAAGTGTTTGGAAACAGTTCATTTTTGACCTTCTAATCACCTTCTAATGACTTTCTAAAATAAATTGGCCACAGACATTGTGTTGTGGTTTTCTCCTGTTTTTGACTCCCATCAGCTGTAAAATGTGGTCAGAAGATCTAAAAATGCTAATAGCTGTGGAAAGAATTTTACCAAATTTTATATTTGTAACTATTGATTCATCCATTACAAGTTATTTTTTAGGATTCAAGTGACAATATTTTTAAAAGTAGAAAAACTAAATAAAAAGACATTATCTTGCATCACTGATGAGCTTCTAACTGAAAAGTAACCAATTTCTAAGCCAAGTAACCAAGAAAACCCAAGAGTTTTTAAAGCTGACAACCACCACAATGTTTATTCTCAATATACAGTATGTGGGGGCAATACTTTTCACTAAACCGTAAACTTGTCATTCGACCAAATCTTCAAATCCACCGCAGGCAAACTCAAAACCTTGCGTAGAAATATTTTAGCATGATGTTCATCTATCATATACTTTTGACAGTTGAAAATAATGTAAACCATTCTTTATTTTTATGTTGCATTTGTTGTCACAGAATGAGCTTTTTGATGTGTTTTGATGTACATACCACAGGCGTTTGTTGAAATAAAAGACAGGAGAGCATGTTGTTGTCATGTGTCTCTGCAGCGTTTTAAGAAGTGATTTATGCAGTGTGGGCTGGTTAATAGAGGCTTTAATGGAGAGCGTTTGAAAGAGGAACCACAAATGTCGAGCAGTTTCCTTCAGAAGTGATGTTCCTTAAATTAATGGCCTGGAAATTCGCACCAAATGTAGGAGTCACCAGTCAGAGCTGGCATATGCTGCACAGAAGGGAACTGTGTGTGTGTGTGTGTGTGTGTGTGTGAGGATTCCCTGTGATCTTTATGAACGCTGCTGTGGTCACCTCAGCGGTTTGAGCCCAATGTAGCCGAAGCAAATGAAACTCATTACACTGTTTATGAGTTTGAAAAAAGGGGAGACGATTGAAATTCTATCTCATAAACTTGGGAGGGGGGTGAGGGAGTTTACACGGTACCGGGCAGGGGCCATAAACATGAGATGTGAGAGACTTGTGTGTGTTTATGTAGTTTTCTTTGCTTTGCAAAGTCATATTAGAAAAACTTGGGGGGCCTCCGGAGGAATCGGGGCACCACTGGAATTCATGGATTTTATTTTCATGGAAAGCCAAGATCAAGTTCTCTCTTGACCTGAATGGTCCTATATTTAGAGAAAACTGAATCTTTTTGTTGTTTATGGTTACACATGTCACCAAGCAAAACTGAAAATGACTAATGCCAAAAAACGGTTTACAACAATGGAACTTTTGGGTTCATGTCTGCAATTTTATCTTGTTGTACTATTTATTTATCCTAATACCAAAGGCGGTAGAGTTATGTAACCATTTTACACCACTATTGCTAGTCAAGGATATATCTGATAAGAAGTTACAAATGGCATTTCGAGTGTATTCAACCTCAAGTCTCGTATTGTGCATTGATTCAAAGCCAAAGAGCCAATCAGAGTGGTCTCTCTCACCAACAGGACCAGCACTATTCAACATGCTGAATTGTCTGAAAAGCCACCCAGCAGCATCCAATTAGTGCCTTAAAAATGACCTCTTGTTGTTAGGTTTTGCTCTTTGATAGACATTAAGAGGTCAAGTATTTTCTGTGTAGCCTCCAACAGTCACGTACTGACACTGTATGCAATGCATGCTCGTGTCAGTACTGGGGACATGGGCACGTTCTGCACATGTGCATTATAAAACATGATGGCAGCTCTGGACAGTAGCCACAGCCACTTGATAAAATAGTTTTCTAGTTTTTGTTGCCATGGCGAATCTTTCAGACAGAGGAGCCTCGCTAATCAAACATTCAGTAGTTTTAGCTTACTGTAAAAAAAAAAACACCTCTGGCCACTGTCAATCACCACTGTCTGACATTTGCTCAAATTTCACCTGTCAAGTTTGCTACAACAGGAGGAAAGAGACCTTGTTTACAATCCAGTGTCCAATAAAGCTGGGACACTGTGTACTGTACTGTAATGAAAAACAGAATGTTGTTATCACAAGTCCGACCTATAACTGATTGGAAATACTACACGTAAGACAAGATATCAAATATTGAAACAGAGATTCGAGAGAGGTATTTATATGCTCATTTTGAAATTGATCCCAGCAACATGTCTTGAATTTACAGTTCTCGGAAAAGCTAATGATAAACAATACAAACTGGAATTTCTGGGCAGAAACAGGCTGTCTTGCATGCAAAAGATATTTTTATGTGTTTGCCGAATCTAATCATTTGTTTAATTAACATAGGCCAAATGCAATTACACAAATTCATCCCAAAGGCAGCTCAGTGCAGCTAAGATGTAAGTTTTAAAATCAGATGACAGTATCAGAAGCTTTTCTGGGAACCACTGGTCCAAGTCCAGCGTGGCCCTGCTGGAGCATGGAATTCAGATCACCATGGGACATGATTATGGAGTTTTTCTTCCCCGTATAAACCAGCTGTGTGATGTAACATATTTTGTAAAGGAAAACTTGTCCCTGTTCCACATTAGTGTGAGGACAAAGCAGAACTCATCTGTAATTTGTCTTTGGCACATGGGTTCTTCCTCCAGACGCACGCAGATTAATTTTTTCCAATACGAAAGTGGAAGACAGTGTTGGAGTCTATGGAGGAAGTTTTTGGACTTAGTTTAGCCTAATCAGAAGGTGATGACTTGTAAAGTCAGCTTGTACACTGACTTCAGTTAATATGTTATCCTGGGTTGCTCCACAGATTTTTTAAATTAAGACTAATCAGGTCATCACTGCAACACGTTGATAAGAATGTGTTTGCTGTGACAGGTATCATATCTTTAGTTAAGCAAATGACTTCATTGTCATCTACGATTCTTATTTGCTACATTTCCTTTTGTTCTGGTTTGTTCCTGCTTGATGGAAAAAAACATTCCCAATGACTTATGCAAATCTTTACCGGGCCTTTCCACAGCCCAGACAGTGCTTTGAATAAAGTATCATTCGACCCTCTCTGTTGATTATTTTTAGATAAGCTGAAAGGCTCGTCCTTCTTTTTCCTCCGGTTTTTAGGTGGTTTGTGGTGGTTAAATCGCCTCCAGGTTACAAGGCACATTTGCTAAAATCTCATAGAGCCTCGAGTTCTGGGAGGTTTCCAAAACAATATAAAAAAAGGAACTTGTTTCCAGACGTTTATATCTGAAATATTTGAAAGCCCATGCAATTTCGACCGCTTTTCCAACCAAATCCCCCAACCTTGGAACAAAAGTCCAGTTTGTATGTTGGCAGTTTGACCAACAAGCTATAATCATTTGTCTGCAGAGATGGAAATCACAACGGTTTGTTAGATTTGCATAACGTCTCCCCAGGGGAACAAAGCAGCGGGGGCCTCCATCTATACCTCCTCCTCTGCATCAACATGTGAAGTGTCTGCGGTCAATGGCGGAAGGGATTTACGCGCACAATAAAGACAGATGCCGCCTTTTATCTGCCTAACGGAAGAGAGGCTGAACGCGTGGCACTTGACCATGCTGGCGTGTAATGATGGCCCCCTTCCACAGACTGTTGAGATGAATGGTGATGAATGGTAAATGTGGAATAGACTTGTTCTTTTTAGGCAGGAGGTGGGGGAGGGACAGAGGAGGGTTTTTTTCCTTTGGCTTGGTGGTTGGTGGAGGTTCCCCAAAAACACTTTCAGTGACTTTTTTTTCCCCAAGCCGTCTTTGTTTGTCCCTAATGAATGAAACAGGCCAATCTGACCATGAGGAGAAGATAATCTGGTTTTCAGTGGTTTTCTGGTGTTGGGTTTAAGCTACTCCAGGTGATGGAGCACACTCTTTAAAACATTTAAATAGTCCTACAGGCTTATCGCCCCTAATCCTGTCACCAAAGTAGATTTAAAATCAGCTTCTGCCCCCATCAATTCCTAACATGTAAGATATTACATTATTAAAACTATTAACTTTTGATTTCAAAGAATTCATTGATTTGTTGCTGCAGGAAAAGATTGAGATCAATACAATGATTTGTGTGAATTTAGTGTTGTCATCTCCTTCCACGCTTCATTTATTTGTACAACACTGACTGTTTTTATTGCATTTACTGGGGGAAATGGGGCATGCCCTATGATTCCTTAGTCGATTGTGAACATAAACAAATCCACGGTGTAAAAGTGAAAACACTGTTTGTAGAATGCATAAAACATACAATATCAGAAAATCATAAGAACAAATTCAAATTTCTAATTAAACTTACTTTCAGTTGAATGTCTTCTCTATTTTGTGTTTTGAAAAACTATAATTTATTTGAGTACAGACTAAAAATAGACTAGTAAGTGAACTGAAGAGGTACCATTGCATTCCCAGAGGCTGTAGAATTCAAGAAGGCGTCAGTGATATTGATGGTGAAGGATCTACTGTCTTTTTGTATGAATTTGCTAATCAGCTTTTTCACAGATGTCACTCTATATTTAAAAGCTTGTAAATCAGCTGCTAATGAGATACGACTTCACTCAAGCAGCGGTTCAGTTACAAAAACCATGAAACGTCACGAACGTTAACCCCTATGCTCTGATCACCAGCCAACCTCAAATGATAAATCACTGAGCAGATATTTATCAGTGTCTGTAATGACATGAAGACATATCTCCACAAGGGAAAGCGTGTAGTTATGCAAATCGTTCATACACGTGTGGTCTCTTTCACTCTCTCTTTCTCTCTCTGGGTGAGTGACCCAGACAAAGAGAGAGTGGTCTGAAATGGTCCATTTGATTCCTCATAGTGTTTGCTTCAGAATGAGCAACATCTGCCCTGCAGAGTGGCAGCCACGAAACTCTGGAGGACGGATTCGTCCAAATATGGAGGAAAGTTCGTTGCAGCTATTTAGATATCTCATGATAAAATCAATGTTGACACAATCTTATTTGGTTGTTTCTATTTCGGGGTCTTGGTGTTGTGCACGCTTGTTCACTGGCACTCTGTCGTTATTTACAGGGTCATTTGAATGAAACTGAGCCAGTGGCCAATAGACAAGCTCAGTGTTTGTGGTGTTTATAAATGCTCAGAGTCAAAAATGGCGTCCTCTCAGTATCCTTGCAGGGCAGCCACAGTATGCATGCAAACAGTTATTAAATCAGATGTTAACAATGGCGCAACACTGCCTCTGCCATGTTGAGTTGCTGTGTGCCTCTTGTTGCCAAAACCTAAATAAAGCTAAAATCCGTGTGGCCTTTGATGCATATAATAACACCTATACCTGTATTTTTCTGTTGCAGTTATAGTGATTCCAGTGTTAGCTTAAACAGCCTTGTGACATATGACATGGTGCTGCACACTGCAGCTGGGCATATCTCTCTCTTCAGTAGAAGAGAGAGATAAGCTTCATCACCTATTCACTGTGGACAGGCGTGTTGGTGAAGCCGCCCATCACACAGAACAACACTATCAGCCGGGCCGAGATTTTCCTCATTAAATGTATTTTAATGAGGCTCACCCTTTGAACCAATCAGAGAAGACCAAACCCTCTCATTCACATGGGCGCCCTGATAAGTTAAAGACACCACTGGCTTTGACACAGCGGCAGGACTTGACACCCTGGGCGGATTAATTTTGAGCCGACATTAAAAACAAAAGTAACAGAAACTATTACTTTAAAAACTTAAAGTAACAGAAGTACTCAAGTGCTCAACATCGGTTAGAATCTCTCCACCTCACCCACCCATCACTTTGGCCCCAGACTACTGTTTTTTTTCCTCAGGTTTAACCTTCTTGCCTCCATCCAAATCCTCTAGAAGTCCAGTTCCTGGTTTTTGGAAGGCAGCCTGCCTGAACACACACACACGCACATACACACACCCCGGGCTGGTCAGTGAGGAGAGAGAGAGGGAACCAGGCACAAATACTTCAGTAACAAGCCTCACTGAGGAGCAGACAAACCCTCCAGAGTCTCTGCTTTCACTCAGTCTGTCGGTGTCGCTCTGTCAGCACAGTTTACTCCTCTGGACTTCAGCCTCTGGTTCTCTGCAGAAAACCACCAGCTACACTTTACTGGGTTTTATTCTTAACACACACTTTGGACTCTCTGGACTTTGCTACTCTCCCTTCTCTGCCTCCACTGGGATTTTCTCTCAGGTTGGTCCGTTTCTGTCATTGCATCTGGTTCTAGGATGAGTTTTTTTCTCAGCTCTCATAGTTGTTGGCAGTGGGTGACTGTACTGCAAATGTGTCCAGGGGAAATTTTAACAGGTCCTCTCTTTACATAACATTTTAAATGAGGTCAAGCTTTATTTCCAAGCTAAAGTGGTTTGTTATAAAAGCTTTTGTGGTACTTACAAGGTATCTCATGTTTAGGCTTAAAAACATGGGTGAGCTCAGTTTAAATCATCTTACACTCTATTTACATCCATATTATGTTTTTATATATTAGAAATGAATGGCAGACATGAGAAATGTGATACAAATTTGTATTTCACGCAAAAGTGCATGCATTTCTCTATTTTATTCAATCCCCTAAAATAAAATAAACATTGACCAAACTAGCTGGACTATTTTGTTTAGGAGTAATTAGTATTTTCTTACCAAAACAGAAACCGCTTTGCAAGAAGAAATACCCTAAACTGCTTTGCCATTAAATTGGCTTCTCATTATCCATCTGCATAATGGATGTTGGGGGCAATTAAAACAAGTGTTGAATGCTTAGACAGCATATGGTGTGTGTGTGTGTTTGTATGAAAGGGACAGACACACACTCTGACGTTTCAATTTGCTCGTTAAGCTTTAATTGTGTAATTGAAACCTCTGTTGGTGGTGGAGGAGGCGTGTGCATGTGCTGCCTGTTGACAAATGGCAAAGGCATTCCTATAGCGGGGCACTGGGACAGGGGGACCTAGATACACTGAGACAGACACTTGGGCAACAGGTGAAGGAAAGCATCTAATAGAAGATGTGACATATCTGTTTTGCAGGCAGGCAAACTCCACAACATGCAGAACATGATTATTCCAATAACTAAGTGACTCAGGGGAACGAGCTTCTATAGTCCAAGCTGATCAGGGTTGAGGACGTCTGGTGGACAGGTGGGGAACAGAACAGAAGGACTGGACAATCTAAACCCGGGGGGGGGACAGGGGACAGAGGAGTAAAGTGGGTGACAAGAAGTGATATTACTGAAACCCAATTGTAGGCCCACAGGGGAAAATAATTGTTTCCATTGTCAGTTTATTCTTCTTTTATTAAATGAAAATCAAAATATTGTGATACTGCCATTGTTCCTGCTAAGAGAATGATGTGAAGTGAGAGGTGGCCTTGACATTTTTGATTGTATGACTTGCTGTATAGCAAAAGAAAATATCATTGAACCATGTCACCTTGGGCTCTGAAAATTTTTAATTGCCCATGTGCACAATTTTCCTACGTGCAATAAACAACTGGCCATGTAAATATGTTCCTATGTTAAACTTTCAAGTTGTTTTAGGGCTGTAATGTATTTTGCGAGTGCCAGTCAGGCAGAGAGAGCAGACTTTAACTGCTGATAACTGAAATAAATGCTGGCCAGTCCACAACCAACACAGCAGCCCAGACTCCTAATGAAATAATTTAAAGTGAAACTAATCCAGAGCTGATTTCACAGTCCCATAAAAGTGTTGGAAGAACACAATGAGTCAGGTCAGCTGTGAACAGGAAAAAACATTGGCACTCCTCCAGCAGTTCCACACAGCATCCTTCCTAACTCCAGTGCACCGCCCTGCTGTTGCATGAGAGGAGACGAGCAAATAGTTTTAGCATTTTTGACTCCAGTCCATCGTTATTACAGAGACAAACTGCAGGGTTTGAAGGTCATCCAAATATGTACAGTATGTGGAAAAAGAATTTCTATCACTTCTCAACTCCTCCCACACAAACATGACTCACTTTTACTCTAATTAAAGTCTGAACTGAAACACTTCAGGTCCAACATTAGATAGATCTCGGCTGACTAACCTGTGCACAGCATTGAAGAATAGAATTGTTAAGTTTCCCTCCATTGTCCTAAAATATCCAAAATCTCATACACAGCACTGGAGAATCATGACTCTTTCTCTTTGTCATGGCTGAAAAATGACTCCCACTATAAAATGAAAACAAACAATAAAACTGAATTGGGTTTCATTTTAAGAGAATAGTCCTTTGAACTATTACATTTTTCAAGCATAAATGTTATGTGAAATGACTTAACTGTGGCAGAATTCATCAATCATGTTTTTTTTTTTTTTTTTAATCAAGATCAGACGTAAAGGATTCAGAGACATGTCCTATAACTCAGATGTTTACTTTTTGGGTTGCTTATTGTTATTAATAAGAACAGACTGCAAAATACTCTTCATCCTGCTATAACTTTTTTTTAGAGCATTTTTAAAGCAGATACAGACAGAAAGTTCCACTTTTAAGTAAAACTATGTAACTTTTGATATAAAAAATAACACTATCTTTCTCTTAAAATGTAAAAGTAGAATTTTCGCAACAGAACACCCCCTTCCTCATGTCAGTACATTGAAGGTTTTCACAGTGACTAAAATATTATTATTGATGTTTCTGAGCCCATCTTCAAGACACTTTCCCCAGATAAACTAAACTCAGCAGGAGTCTATATCAAACAACAACATGCCTTTGGGATGAATTTGGGGAAAATTGGAGATGAGATATCACTGTAAATATAGGTAATGTTTTGTGATTTGGTTGAGTTTAACTACATTGCTTTACTTAACACACATTTAAAATTAAAAATGTATGTTTGTATGTAATTTTGAAGACTTCAAAATGTGTGAAGATGTGGGCTCCGTGTGGTGTTTTTTGTTTGTGTCTCTTGGCCTCAATTTGGTGGAAAAGCTGTTGAGCGGAGAAACACCATGTGCTGCTTTGCCCTGACAGTAATCAGTCAATGAATAATGAACAAACACACACACACACACACACACACACACAGAATGCCATTGACAGCTGTTTGGTATCTTTGTGTGTGTGTTAATGATATCAGTTGAGTGCAGCTGCATGCCTGCCTGTAACAATTATGTTCTGGCTAAATAAGAGCCAGTGCTGGGAGGAGGGGGTTGTGTGTGTGTGTGTGTGTGTGTGTGTGTGAGTGAATGTATGTACTATCTCTGTGAGGGATATTTTGAGGTTTTTTTTTTTTGTTTGTTTTTTGGGTCCTTACAGCTTGGGACTAAGGACATTTTCTAAAAGTTTTTATATAAGGAATTTAGTGAGTCCTAACTTTCGGAAACAAATCCAGAAAGATGTTTTGAGTGTTATGGCTTGACATAAAGGGGTAGGGTCCTCACTAAAATAGAAGTGCAATTGCATGTGAGTGAGAGAGAGAGAAAAGAGAGGGAGGGAGGGGCAAAGGATTCGCACATATTAAGCGATTAACTTACTCAAAGGATGGCCGCGTGATGTGTGTGTGTGAATACACATGCTGTTTGAACTGGGTGTAATATAAACCAGCTTGGGGACTTTGCCATGAGTCTTAAGACGTCTTTTTGCAAGAAAGTTGAAGTCACACACACTGAAATACACTCACACACACGCACAGTGTTTCATTTAAACCTTTTACCTCTGCACTCAATTACATTTCCTGGGTGTCACGTTTTAAACAACACACACTTTCTCCCATGCATGCAGACACACACGGTCACACAAACACAGGCACTGCTCTCAGGGCCCATATGTATTTATCCTGCCGTGTGACTCAATCACTCTTCAAAGGCTCTGTTGTGAACTCCATTCACACACACTCACACACACACGCACAGACACACACACACACACACACACAGGTCTATAAACACTCACTAACCCCACTGGCACCCACAGATTTTCTCCTCACAGCTTTTCATGGTTAATTTGCTGCTCAATAGGTGAAGAAGAAAAGCAGACATCAAGTGAATACACACACAAGCTGAAACGCAGCGAGTCATGTGGCCGTCCAGGCACCAGGGTCATGTAGTTGTACATTTCCCAGACAGATCTGACTTCAGTGATTTACCAGGTCACAAGAACATGAGTAAAGCTGCTCTTGAGTCAAGAAGGCTTTTGTTGTTGTGGTCTGAAACAACCACATATTTTTCAGGAAACACTTTTATATGACCACTTATGACAATTTGTCATTTTTCATTCGGTCAACAAATGGTCAGCTGAGGCCACTGCTCTATTTTCTTCATTTTGAAGAATGTTTTCACTTATATATAAACCTAAAAACATTTACCCGACAGCAACGCCAGGGGCTAATGGAAATTTCATTTTCTCATCTTTCATCTCAGAAAACATTTACTTAACCACTGCAGGTATAGTTCCAGGTTCTGGAACACAACAGCCTGTGAGCTGCTATGAGAACGGCACAATCAGTGACTTGTATAACATTTTATTTGGGCTTCACTGATATGTGTCTAAGCATATGAAAGTAAATGTCAACGAAGAAAACACTTAGAAAACTGGGAATTTTGTCTTAGTTTAACATTGTTTGGTGAAATATGTGTTTTCACTTTCTGACAACCAAGTAGCTTAGCACAAAGAAACTTGTATCTCTCGCCATTTTTTTGTTTGTTTTTGTACTGTTTAAACAGATTACAACACTGTTCTTATGATATTGATTAGAAATTTGCTGGATGTGGAATGTGTTTTTTCTTTTTTATTCATATACACTAACACTAAATTTATAAAAACACAAAATCCCAGATTGATTGCACTACATAACACCTCCCTTTTCTTTGTACAGGCTTTGGCTGATCCTGGTGATGACCTCACTGTTGTTCCCTGGCAACACTCACGCTGCGATGAAGGACCTCTCCTCCTCCTCTCCTCTCACCTCCCTTCTACACTACCCTTCCTCTAAAGCCTCCGTCGTGCCCTTCTCCCCTTCTACTGGCCCGGCTTCCTCACCCGGATTGACGCTGACGTCTGCGCCGCTCCCCAAACCTCAGCCCTTCTGCCTGCAGACGGGGCCTCATCTCCTCGCCAGCATGCAGCTGCAGAAGCTCAACTCGCACTACCAAAACCTTGCTGGTGCTTCTCCTGGTCACCCAGCACCTGGTGGAGCCCAAAGAGGCTTTGGCACCTCACCTCTAAGCACTGGAAACCAGCTCCTGGGGCCATCTGTAGGCCTTGGAGGAGGCGGGATGGGGGTCGGGATCAGCATGGGGAACCAAGGCACCGGTGCAGGTGGAATTATTGACTTTGACCCTGTAGACGAAGAAGTTCTGATGTCTCTGGTGGTTGAGCTCGGCTTGGACCGAGCCAATGAGCTCCCTGAGCTTTGGCTGGGTCAGAACGAGTTTGATTTCATGTCAGATGTGCCTGCTGGATGCTGACCCTCGAAAAGAAAAATGTTCAGATGCAGTGGAATTGAGAGAAGACTTTTTCTCCCCTGATGTGTTTTTCACTTTCCTCCACTTCTTGGTTGATAAATGAGGAAACAAAAAAGATTCTGAGAGATAAAGTGAAAGAAATTAGAGGCATTCTCTTGTTTCTATTTTGCGTTTATACTCTACGGTCAGACAGACCACTCAAAGAAAGAAGCAGCTTGTGCTTGATTTTTTTTGTTGTTGTTGTTGTTTTTGTTATGGAGCCGTACACTTGCAGAAAGACAACGTGAACAGTTTTTTTTTTTTTTATTAATTTTTTCGCTAGGATAAAAGAAGTTTTAAACAAACTTGATGGGATTAATAACTTTTGTTTGACCCTTTTCACAGATTTTGCCCACTTTACTTAAGAGAAACACTTTCTTGCTCTGCTCCTCTTTTCCTCCATCACACTATTGTAATGGCTCAGCGAATACAAGGTGATTGGTTAGAATGTCTGAGTTGGCCTCCTGGAAACAAACAACAAAGACAGACCTGTTAGACTTAGTCCCCATCTTTTCACGGTGCCGTCCTCTCTAATGATTAAGTTAGGGCTTAAGAAAAATGAAAATGGGAAACATGGTTTTATGGGAGATTCGTGAAGGACAAACACTGTTTCCTGTTTTCTAAATAGACAATATTAGACTGGTCTCACAGGAACAAAACTCCTGTCTTTTGGCTTCACAAAGACACTGATTGTCTAAAAAGTTGTTATCTCAGTGTTCTTCTCACTCCGTCTTTCTTCCTTCCTTTTTTTGTTTGAATTTAGTTCAACCAGTCGTATTCATAGAACATGTTATTTAAGACAGTAGCTGATATCAATCAGGACTCTTGGACAAGGAGCGTTTCTGTGGGGTGTCTGTAATCGGTTCTACTTTTTCTGAACACAATGAATTAGATCAAGAGTTGTGGAAACTTTCGGGACATTGTACCTGAATGAAGTGGCTTGTTCCTATATCTGGAGCAGGGCCTCATTAAGACAAACAAGGCCTTTTGGTCATATCAGTCACCACTTCGTGTTCACGTTTTGTTTTTTGCAAACTACCGTGTCGATTGACCTTTAGGTGGCCAAGTTAAGCACTTCCTTACACATAGTACACAAGGTTTTGTAGACATGAAGATATTCCAAAACCTGCTGCCTTTTGTTTTTCCTGTTCTGCCACTTTGATATTTGTGTCAAAACAGTTTTTGTCAGGCCCCATTGTCACCACACTTCCATGTTGCTGATAAGGAAACATTGTCTGTTTTGTCATCACAAGGCCTAGAGGCCACTGCACACTCTGTAGGGCAGCCTTACCTAATCCTAAATACACACTGTGGCCGGGTGTCAGTATGTCAAAGCAGTGCACACTTTATGAACAAAATGGCCAAAGTTAAACTGACATTTCCTCACAGTCAACACCAATAACTAAATTCCAGCCACTGTTCATTCACTGTTGTCTTATGAAGTCGGACACTATATGTAGTCATCATCTTGACAAAGTGGTGGTGCCCCCTCTGGCATCCATATTGGAGGTCCTCAGCCCCTTCAGTGAACCATTATTTTCCAAATTTGTCAAACTGCCTACAGTCAAGAAGGCAATAAAAATTGGATTTTGGCTACTGTAGCTTGTAGTAATTAGTGTTAGCATTTATGGAAAGCAAGCTGGTGAAGTTCTTATGCAACACATGAAATACTCACATCACATCAGTTTAAAATAACTGGATGGGACAATCTCAACCGTGCTGATCTCAGGAGCTTTCAACTGAATTACACAAACAGACCTTAATCTGCTTTTAAAGATAACATGTCAGAAATACTGAAAGTTCAAAGGATAATATTACAAAAGCTGCCTGGTTTCCAATATCCAAATAAACAGTAGAAACTTTTATTTTTAACAAATGGAGGTCAGTGAGGTCATTGTTATGCACCTGGACACAACCACTCCCACCCAATGGACAAACTGCAAGCCAAAGTAGATAAATATATGATTGTATTAAACCTTCTGTAATTTTTACTTCCTTATATTATGATCTGTCAGATATAGAGTCTACATACTGTGTTTATGGTAGATAACATTATGGAGGATGTGACCTTGGTGTCTTTAATGGTGGCCACAGTGCCCTGTTGTCTAATACTGTTCTACTTTATTAATTAAATTTTATTTTGTAACTGACTATTCCCATAAATATTTCATTTTAAATCCACAGTGATGTTTTTGGTTAAATATGTTTAAAAAGATAGTAGCGCCATATTGCAGACAGCTGTTGCAGTCCATTGTATGTGCCTTATGTGATTATCCCCTACTGGACCTCCTTGATGCTGCCAGATATTGCTGCCACTTTGACTCATAATAATTCCAACTTTGTGATTCTGATTTTAACATTAACAGTTTTTGTTGTTAGATTGGGAGTTAAATGTACATTATACTAAAAATGTGTTGTGGCTGGAAAAACCCCGCTTGGAGGGGAAAATTGACACCCAACCCTCCACCTCACCACCCAAGCTATAGGCGCTTTTCTGTGCTGTGGATGAATGCAGCCAGGATGAGGGCTCTGACTTATATCTGTTGTGGTAAAAAGAGATGGGGGGGGGCTTGAACTGTGTAGCCGGAACAAAGGCCTTTCACCTCAAACCAGTGTGTCTGTCAGCTTGGGCATTGTAGCTCTCCTCCTGGACCTCACACACATGAAATAGCACACCTGTGTATATATACACACGTGCACACAATGACATTGTGACAACACACCTGTATGTGCAGTCACATCCATTCGGCACATGGGCTGAAACAAACTACATGCAGGCAGGCACGCACACACACACACACACACACACACACACACACACACACACACACACACACACACACACACACACACACACACACACACACACACACACACACACACAGAGTTAGAGCAGATGGTATTACAGCAGGGAAATGGGAGTAGGAGCCATGAAACAGGCACTTGTTCTGTTACACACTGACTTCACAGGGTATTGAGCTTTTCTGGGTGTGTGAGAGAGAAAGAGACAGAAAAGATTTTGAGATATATGTAAAACAGAGGCTGTATAAGAGTAGCTATATGTATTTACTGTATTTGCATATGAGTGAGGTCAACATCACCTGTCTACACAAAGTCCACTGGTAGAGGAAAAACATTGTTAATTTATTTAGATATAGACAGCTCAGTTTACATGCACACAACGTTGGTGCTCACACACACACACACACGCTCATCGAGTTAATTTAAAGCATTTCCCTAGAAACACACACAAATAGGGCCCATTTCTTTGTGTCTGATGTTCACGAGTGTCTTAGTTACAGTCAATGAGCGAAAACCTCAGTAATGAAAATGTGAGCAGCAGCAGGAGTGTTTGAAAGATTCCTTCCCAGACATTTGCTTGGTATTTCCTTTATTACAACCGCTTTACTGACATAGTGGCGAGCAAAGAAAGAAGTAAAGACGATCCTCCTCTGACAGACACACTGGTTCTTTTCTTCCTCTGTCTCGTTGCCTAAGTGGGTCAAAATAACATTCTTCAGATTGAAGACAGTCTCATGTTTGTTTCCATGTGCTCAATATTGTTTTAAAGTCCTTTTTGTGTGTGTTGTTGTTTTGTGGTCCAGCCTTAATCCCAGCTGAGTGAATGTTATTTTTGCCCTGTGAACCAGAGGGAGTTCCCCCTCTACTTCCCTGAGAAGTCGCCTTGTCGAGATGTTTGAAACATCTGAGAGCTTTCATTTCCTCTTTTTCATGGACCCCCGTTATTGCAGATTAACCTTAGGAGAGACCTTTTGAACTAAAATACATATCACAGCTATTTGGTTATAATATTTCTCACTTGGTTTCAGTTTGCTTGGAATAACACACAAGTGCATTTTCACACTAAATTACTTAAAAAAGGGTTTTAAAAACTTTTTGAAATTCTGATGGACATCTCGACCTGACTCTCAATTTAAAAGTACCACTGCACATAATGCAGATCACATACAATAGTAGCATAAGCATATAGACTGCAACAGGCTTTAATTTGCAATTTCGCTACTTTATGAAAGTTATATTTTCATTCCTGATGAATTGTCATCATCACAAAAAAGAATAGTCATTCATTTTCCCCTTAGCTGGTAGATATGACGCTAACTTAGTGTAAAATAACTACAGCCAGTTTTTAAGACGTAAGCTTAATTAAAAGGGGGGTTTTAGGGGAAGACTATTTCTTGGCACTAGTGTTACACATATGTCAGGCAACAAGCAGACATAAAAAAGTTATTGCTCCTGTTTTCACATTAAAAACAGTCTTTATTCTGACTGACACTGCTGTTTTTGGATCTTGATGGGTTTTCTTCCTGTAATCTGGAACTGTGTAAACTTTCACCGTTGCTACAGCTGAAACAAAGCAGATTTAAAGTTTTCACATGACAGCAGTGATTTGTTACACACTGGGCCGTTGCCTCAGGGCCTCAAGGTCATGGAAAATATGAAGGCCTGTGAAAACCTTCAACGTAGGCAGTGATGTATCTGTTAAAAGGTCTTCGTGACAAGGTTTCTCTCCACAATAATGAAAAATGTTCAGCCCACCAAGTCTATGAGAAACTGAGGTAGACTCAGCACTGATTTATTCCATACGTCTCATCATATTTACCTTAAAATCTATAGATTGAAGCTGTAATTTGTGGGGAGTTTTTTTGTTTTGTTTTTTTTTGTTTGTTTGTTTGTTTTTTTGCTTGGCTCCACTTGCAGTTCCTTGTCCTTGTTTTATTTTCTAATGATTAAATAAATACTATTCAAAGATGATTTTTAAAGCACTTTTGCTCAGTAGCTCTCACTTGTACATGTATATGAAAAATGTAAATGACTAAGATCATATTGAAAATGCCTGTATTTTTGTTACAGCTTTGTGGAGTGGGGAAATTAAAAAAAAGTTCAAATGTATCTGGAGTCAATGTTTATCATTAAAACTGCAGATACACTATAAACCAGCATTCTGATTTTCTATACTTGTTCTTTTACAATGTTTTTTCAATTTGATGACACAAGAATTAGATTATACACGGTATGTAAAATGCATGAACAGCTGACCTTAAAAGTTTATTGCTACAGTACTGTTATAAAACTCATATTTCCATGCATTAGACTTCCATCTGCTGGAAAGGGATGTTAAGTTCACATATTGCTCATGTGGAATTATTTTAATAGCAAGCAAGTTTCCTGGAATAAAAAATGTAATTTGATAGTAACTGTAAAAGTTCTCACATTGTTTCTAGTAGGATTACTTAGTTTTAGCAATTTTCTTTTCCACAAACAAGTACGCCTAGAATTAGCGGGTAATGCCCAACCCTGCAGCATGTAAAAGGAAGGTTTCCAACAAACTCTTCTTTGCAAGTGACAGACTTACATAGAGCAAAGTATCAGTCTATTGCTGTCACCTAGTGGTGATTGTAGATACATCCACAGAGCTAAACTACACCTGTTACTGATTAACTAACTTCAGTAGCCCAGTATTATATGTAGTAAATTATTTTAATTCACAGAGAAGCAAACTCTGATCTTTAAAATATCAGACAGTAAAAGGCAAGTCTCAGTGGTATTAATAATATCAAAGTTTAAAATCAGATGAGCTGCTGACTCCTAAATTTGGACACTGGTTTTGAAAGATGCTTTTAAAGACGTGTGTCAGCAAATTATCGCTGGCAAAACATAGATAGGTTCCCAACTTGCTGCTGGTTACAGGACAGATTGTTGTTGAACTTCCCCAAGCCTGTTTGCAAAATACAAAATGGGCTGAATAAAATGTAGGTTAGTAGGTTGATTCAGTGGAAACACTTGCAACACTGCCCTGAAAAACTGACTTGTGCATGCCCTGAAGATTTATGTTTAAGGAAAGCACATAAAAAGATTAAGTGGGTCACCAGACACATATGTGCACACAGGAGCATTTTTGGGGGGTGTTATAAAATAATGTCCAGCAGGTTTGTCCCAGGGTTTGGGATCAGTTCCTGCACCTGGGGGAAGCAGACATGCCCTCTGAGAGAAGACAGTTGGTATTATTTGGCCGAGGAATACACAGACCCAAGAGGAGCTTTATCTCCACATAATGAATGTAAACAGGACTGGGATCTGCCTGCCACACTGGCATTTCCTGACCAGGACTTTGGAAACACTGAGTAAGAGAAGCAGGGTGAATGGAGAATGTGTGATATTTTATGTGAGAGGCGATCGCTGTGGAGGCATAGATAGATATTTTAGCCAGTTGTAAAAATGTATACTTAAAAAAAAAAGGATGAAAATACTATTAAGGTTGTAAATTGCTAAAGTCTGTTTCTGCCAAGCAGGAATTCTAAAACCAGAGTATATCTGGCATTTTATTAGAAAGATTACTTGAAATGAATACTTGATTATCAAGATATTTGCAAATTAATTTTCTGTTTATCAGCCAATTGATTGATTAACTAATCATTGTAGCCCTCTTTTACCAAAATGTCCATTCTCAGTGTATGGGAACTGGAGCATTTCAACACGTTACTGCACCACAGCTGGTTTCCAAATTCATTGCTGCCCTTATATACAACTTTATTTTTGCCATATTATGGTTGATGCGCGTTGATAATTATACATATTAAAATTTTTAACATTATAATACTAATGTTTTAGTATACTATCCCAATTCCTTAATCAAAAAGCAAATTTATATAAAAAATATATTTACTTTAGTTTATCCAAAGGAGACCACAGTAGACTGAATAATTCTTTTTTCTTTTAATTCAAAAGCTGAAATAAGGCTTTTAATTAAATAATTTTAAATATTAATGTTTGCTTATAATGTAAATTACGTTACATCTTTTTTCAGTCTATAATTGTGCAATTAAACTGTAGGAATTCACTCTGCGACTTTCAGCAGTCATGTCCCTCCCAGCACGCCGTAGTACGGCTTATCATTGAATACCGGAAGGTAGGAGGTCCTTTTCCCCGCAGACTCCAACATGGTGAGCAGTTTTTCCTCGCGATTCTTCTCTGAACTAATCATTAAACATCTCCTTTTGCTCTTTTGTTATCACACACATCAATGTTTTAGTTTAACATTCCATGTCTTATAAAGTGGTTTATGTCTAAATTGCAAACTTAAGCAGTGATTCTTACCTTTTATTAATGATTAAAGTTAACTTGACCCCCTTTGGTTTTATCGGCCACGGTTTGTTAGCCTGGCTGTTGCTAACATCATATTACGTTAAATGAATAGATGCTGCTCTGGCATTAGTTTGTGGGACAGTCGCATTTGTATAAAAAAAAAACATTTTTATGACAGAACTAAAGGTGATAAGCAATATGACGCGAAATGAACAGTGTATGTGAGATAATCTTAAGTAGGCCGCAGCCGGCTGTGAAGTGGACGTTAGCTTATCTTGCTAATGCTGCTGCCTAACTAGCTTTTCTCTAGCGGGGTTTCAACTAATGGGGACTCCGTAAAGTGGTTCTGGTTTTGCTATCCGCACTGCAACCTCCAGACTTGGTCACGGTTCTGATCGAATTTGGCTTTACCCCAACAGGCAAGAGGACCGAAGAAGCACCTGAAGCGCGTCGCAGCGCCAAAGCACTGGATGCTTGACAAGCTCACCGGAGTGTTTGTAAGTAACGTGTCCGCTACTATTGACGTGATATTCAATTTACATTGAGTCAAACGTTGGATCAGTACCTTGCAATGTAGCATGAAAAAGGCTAAAAGAAAATACGTTTGCAAGCAACGTTTTGATTAAGCAGGACAGACCCAGTGATGTATGAGTTTGTATCCCATGTATTTGCAGCAAATTTACCTAAGTCAAGCTGATATGTTAACTTTTAAACACCTCCCGCATTGAATCTAACTTTAGTTGGTTTGTGACTTACCAATAGAATAGAGATCCAATGTTAATGCTGTTATACATTATCTTGAACTGCAGTCTTTCTAACAACCTCAGTTGCAAAAGTTTTCTGGTGGTGGGACTGGGGTATATAAATCATGTAAGCTCTAAACAAGGTTGTGATGGCAGTGTGCCCTCAAATAACATTTAGTTGAAAAGAACAGGAACTGATGAAACCCAACTCCTAGTGAGCTCTGAGTTTAAAATAAAGTACAAAATAACACTTGTATTAAGATTACTCAGGCTGTCTTTTTTTGTTGTTTTTCTTTCCCCCCCTCACACACTTTTGGTTGTAACATCTTTTCTCATTTTAGGCTCCTCGTCCTTCCACTGGTCCCCACAAGCTGAGGGAGTGCCTGCCCCTCATCATCTTCCTGAGGAACCGCCTCAAGTACGCTCTTACAGGAGATGAAGTGAAGAAGATCTGCATGCAGAGGCTTATTAAGATTGATGGCAAGGTGCGAACTGATATCACCTACCCTGCTGGATTCATGGGTAAGTTGTCAGTTTGACTTCTATTTTTTATTATTTTTATTTTTTTTGCCCTCAATGCAGCTTAACTCTGGTGTGGGACAGATGTACTTTTATTGCCTTGTTCTGTTTCTGTACAGTGTTGTGGATGTTGAAAGATGTGTAAGATACTGTTTCCAAAATTTAGCTTTCAGAAGGAGCTATGATGAATTTGTGGGTTTGATCAGTGACTTGAAATTACTCAACCAATTCCTCTAAGAAGTTCTGAGCTCCAACTAAAACACAATTTCATAATGTCATTTACAAATGTTGGTCAAGTGGAGATTATCAATGTTAAATTTAATCCGTTTCTTTTTTGTACTAAATTTGCAACAGTTAATTTCCTTTGCTTCTCAGAAATTTAGGAAATAATTGTTAAATGTCTAAAGGGGGAGCTACTTTTACTATAGCAAATAAACAAACAGTTTTTATTTTGATGTCTTCAGTCTTGGAGATAAACCCGGCACAACTAGCTAGTTGGTCATCTGAAAGGTCAGACTGTAAACTGTACTGAACCACATTTTATTAGCATTGGGACTTTGGGATTGACAGTGTTATAATCAAAGCCTTTTATCCTTTTTTAATGTCTTTACTGAGTTGTGTGGGTATCAGAAAGAAGAAAGTGTTGCAGCAGAGCAGACCAGTGCTCTGTTTCTATTGCCTTTCAGCAATCAAAGTCAACATGACTGTCATTAGTGCACTCACTGCGGACAGACAGCTCTCAATGATGAACAAGAAACATTGCTGCAAGTAGAAGAGCTCTTCCTGATGGTACATGACCTGTTGAAAAAGGAGGTGCACAAAGTCAAATGTGGCATTATTTTCCTTATGGAGCTGAATGTCGGGGCTGGTCAATTGATAACACAACGTCTGTAAAAGAGCTTTCAAAATAGAACTTCTTTTCATTGGGGTAAACGCTTGGCAACTTGGGAAACCGCTTTGCTTCCAGACACAACAACTTTAATGAGGTTAGCAAATGAAGCATTCCACTCATTTGGACATGACCTTTTAGCCAACCACTTCTAAATGGAAAAGCAATTGTCAAACTAGTGATATTAGCTTGACCATAAATTCACCTTTAAGTCAAAATGCCGTGTTTCTAAACGTGTAAATCGACAGCACAAGCTAAAAAGTTTTCCTCAATAAGTAGCTACTGGTAATGGAAATCATAGCATGCACTGTACGTTTTTGTCTATTACTAGCAAATGAGTCTGATTAAATAGCGTTCAGTAACTGATACCTGTTTAACAATCATAAAAGCAAGAGTAAGGAGATCAGATTATTGTAACTTTCTGTGAAACTGGGGGGGAAAGCAACGGACATAGGCTTGACAATAAAACCAAATTTAAGTGTAAATCTGATGCAAAGCAAAATCCCAGCATTAGCCTGCACACTGTGGTGCTGCATTAATGTATAATGATCACAAACCTAAAACGCCTTCTTAATCAAGGTCTCTGCTCTTAAGTTGTTGATTTTTTTAATATATCAGGATTTACAAAAATCAATTTTCTTTGAGTTCCATGTTGATGTTAATGAATTTTGTCAATTAATCATTGTGCAATGCTGCAGATGGACCACAGCCAGTCATTTGGGTAGATGTTTGTAGGTGAGATGTTGAGGTGGCGCAATTAGTTTAACATGTGTTTTATGTGAGAGAACCAGTTTTAATGATATTTTTAAAACAATTACCATTTTTAGCCACTTCAAAGAACAGATGGGGTAATCTCATTTGCCCCACTCATCTGGATTACAAATTGGAAACCAAAAACAAACACCTGTGAAAGGAAGACATCAGTTATCACCTGTCACTTAAAATTCTTTCTTTTGTTATACTTCCACTAAAAAGTGTTTTATGCTCTTTGATTTTTTTTTTTGTTTGTTTTGTTTTACTTGAGTAGTGGCAAACTAGTTCTACCAACATGTGACAAATTCCAATGCCAACACTTTATGGGACGAACCTGCCACCCAGTCAATTTTTTTTATACATCCAATGCTGACCAAGTGCTTAATATGAAGGTGTGGCACTTTAATTTTAAAATCCACGGGGGGCCTTTGCAGCTGGGTTACTGGGTCCTATTTATATACGTACACACTTAACACTTGGCTATTCTAGGCTGGGAACAAGATCAGTCTTATAATCCTTTTGTAATAAAATGCATAGTTATCCTAGTTAAAGTGAAGCATTTCAGTGTTCAGCTGATGCTCATAGCTGGCTGTCTGTGTCCCCCCAGTTGCAAAAAACAAATTTTTTCTAATTAGTATTAATCCTTGTAAAATTGGAATATTGGGACAATGTCCATTTGAATTGTTTATCTATTCAGTGACCTCACTTTAGTCAAAACATGTTTTTTAGTTGTGAGCGTGGGTAGGTGTTATTGGTTTTAATTGGCAAGAGAGAATGGAATGAATGGCAATTACTTTCTAGGCAGAAGCTCTTATATTGGGTATAATGGTATTCAATAGTAATGCCAGTGAGGCGGTTTTGTCATTAACAGATCATTAGGAGTAAAGTTGTAGTAAATTTGGCTGTAAAACTGTTTTCATTCCATTTACTAGCACACTGAGAGGGTAGCGTTTTTTTTTTTTTTTTTTTTTTTTCTTTAGGCGGAGGGGTTTTACTTTTATAAAAGAATCCAAAGCCTAATCTTACTTAATGTGATACTAAGTCTGTTAACTGTTTGTTTATCCAGATGTGATCAGCATCGAGAAGACTGGTGAACACTTCCGTCTGATCTACGATGTAAAGGGACGTTTCACCGTCCACCGCATCACCGCAGAGGAGGCCAAGGTAAGAGATTGAAAGTGTTCACTTTTCTTTTGGCTCAAGACTCTGCATTTATGACATCGTTTTTGAAAATGCACTTTTTGATGCTACTAGTTGTTGTCTTACTAGTTAAGTAAAATCACTAAAAGAGAGGAAAGCAAAGACCTCTGCAAATAAGAGTGGACAGCAAGACTGACTGAATATTCTCTCAACCTCCTTATCCTATATTTGAAATGTAAGAAAGGAGACGATGCACGTCATATTGATTTAAACATTGTCTAAAATAGTGGGTTCTTGCTGACCCAAATCTAGAGTTTGTTGTTAAGTCGGCGAAGAATCAGCCATTCAAAACTTATCTTTCATAATCAGCATGCAAGATCTTGTCTTTTGCCTCTTGCTAAATGCAGAGATCATGTGTGGCAGCTGATGCTGTTTCAGAATGGTTTAATCTCCAAAACCTTGGTTGAGTCTAGTTAAATCCTCTACTGTGAGAATGAATTACACCTCCAGATGGTTGACCAAAATTATAAACTATGTTTTGATCAATTTAATTTTCTGCTCATATGACTGACAATTGAATGTTCATAAAGTATGCTTGGTACTTGAGACATTTTCTGTTTTTACAGTAGAATTCTTGTCATCAGTCATGTGGCCTTTAACATTAATGCACTCGTGTCTATTCCTTAACCCGACCCTCCACTTCTCTGCAGTACAAACTGTGCAAGGTGAAAAAGATCATCATTGGAACCAAGGGAGTCCCCCACCTGGTGACTCATGATGCACGCACCATTCGCTACCCCGACCCCCTCATCAAGGTCAACGACACAGTCCGCATTGACCTGGACACTGGCAAGATCACAGATTTCATCAAATTTGATACTGGTAAGTTGAGCTCATGCTGATCTCCTCTGGTGTTTTGTGTAGAACAATCCTGTGATGTGTTTTTCACCCTCTGTTCCCTTTAGGTAACCTGTGCATGGTGACTGGTGGTGCTAACTTGGGGCGTATTGGTGTGATCACCAACAGGGAGCGCCACCCTGGCTCTTTTGACGTGGTGCACGTCAAGGACAGCACAGGCAACAGCTTCGCCACCAGGCTCTCCAACATCTTCATCGTTGGCAAGGTGAGGATTGAAGAGAAATCTGACGATGTCGGACAATAAGTTCAGAAAGATGAAATTCACTGTAGCAATAAAGAGCTAAATTGAACAAGCTTACAGAACACTTTATACAGAGAAGTATTTTTTGTTATTGCTATAAATCAAGTTGGAGCAATGATGACCATTTCTGGTTTTGATCAATGATGAAAATAGCAACCAATTCCTCTAAGAAGTTCTGAGCTCCTTGATAACACCAACCAACAAGTTTATCTGTCAAACCTGTTTTCATACGCAGTTTCAAAATTCCCTGAGGTTTTCTGAGGGGGCAGAAAATTGGGATTAAACAAAGATTAAAGCTGATTGCTCCAGCCCCTGAAGCCTGACTTCAATAGTCTGTCAGGCAAATCCTAGAAATGGTAGTTTTCTTCTGCCCAGGCTGCTGTGTGAAAGCTGTTGTTGCACTGTCCATCAAATGAAGTGATTACAAGGATCTGGCCTTTGCACTGTAACTACACACTTTTCTCTGGTGCCTGACATTTATTTGGCCGCTGATGTGACCGGAGCTGTCAGCAGCATGGTCATTCTTCTGCTGTGGCATTTATTCAGTGGCCTCAGCCCCGTGCTCTGTTTTTCTTTACCTTGATGAGCACTTGCTGTCAGATTAATGTTGGTATAACCACTTAAGCTGTAAATCTCCAACTGTATTTTGTTTTACTTTGGAGAACTTGACCTCTGATCATCATTACACATTTAAGAAGCTGAAATTAAAGACTGGTATTTTAAATACTGAAACAATAACTGAAGTGCTGGCGTGGCTGCAGAAGCCACAGGGTTTAAATGTATGAATTGTTTACATGTGTCATATTGTTCAGCATTAGCTGGAGTCATTGAGTAGTTCAGCAAACACTAAATTCAGAAGGTTTTGACAATATCACAAAAGCCACATATTCAAGCTAAGCTTTGCACACACATTTTTGGTCAATGTTAACCATTAAATGTCTCTTCACTCCTCTCTTACCTGCAGGGCAACAAACCATGGGTGTCCCTGCCCCGAGGAAAGGGAATCCGTCTGACCATCGCCGAGGAGAGAGACAAGAGGCTCGCCGCCAAGCAGGGCAGCAGCTAAACTGGCCACAAGACACACAGCCTGGTTTTCAAATAAACTTATTTACAAAACACTCAGCTTGTCGTTGTGGTTCCTTTCACTGGTAGCAACATTTCCTGCACACACGTGTCATTTGAGAAGCCATTTGTTTTGGAAAATGCATTAGGAAGCTCTATCTTTACTATTAAACTGGCTCTTGGGGGGATGTGTGTCGTCTGGTAAGTGAAGTCAAGCAGCGTGTTGTGGGGAAACTTCTGCCCTCTGACATTTAGCTGAGTGTCAGTAAATAAGTCGCACTTGAGAAGAATTGTGCCTTTAATACCAAAGTAGCTATACTGTACAGGGTGTCTGCAACCAAAGCTCTCAGTCCCTACTGCACTGCAAATTAGCACTTAAGTACTTAACAGTATTTCCTCTTCAGGCTATTTTCACAAATAAATCTATACTTGACTAAAACTTAATTTTTATAAGTTAATGTTCTTGGCTTGTAGATCTTAACTTTCATCCCTCCCACATAGCTTTCATAGTTTCTCCTTGTCCTTTGCATTAACTCCTGCCTAAGCTTTTCTCCCTTCTCTTCACACCCTTTGTACACACTGTGCTTCCCTCCATTGCATGTTTCCTTGCTCTGTCCTGAATTTCACTATTTCCTAGCTAGTGGCTCCATCTTACCCCCTCAATCTTTTATTTCATACCTCCATCCTTCTCTCCTGTCATCCATCCCTCCTCCTCTTCATGTTCTGACTTCAGTACCAGTCCATATGGTGACTGCTGGGATACCGCCTGTCCTGCACTGCAGAAACCTGGCCTGGCACACACCACCTCAGTGTGTGTTTGTGTGTGATGTTGAGAGCGAGAGATCACTCGCGACTTTCAGCTCCAATCCTCCTCCTCCAGCACACATACCATAACAACACACACAGCAGGTGTGCCTGTGAAGAGGGGCATGGCTCACGCCCATGACCGTCTGCTCTCTGACACACTGAACAATACAGTAATCCATCATCCTTGGCAGGAAGAAGTAAGGACAGTGTCTGCTGCATTTAGAAAAGGAGAAAAACATCACATCTGTGTTGCAACACACCAAGCTGCACCTGTTGGAGACATAGTCACCTCAAGTCTGAAAATAAAACCTGGATCCAGCCAGGTCTTATTAATAAGAAATAAGACCTGGCTGCATGTCTTGCATTATGCAGTATGTCACAATCCTTTTAGTGGTGTGTTTAAAAAAAAAATCAAAAAATTATGCTCAGTAATGTGAGGTATCAGTCACAGCTTCACACAGTCACATAATGTGGAGAAAGGTGAGGATGATGAACACACAAGGCCCAGATGTTTGTACTATACTCCAAACCACTGCAATGCTCATAACAGAACAGGTTTTTTACATGTTTGAGATAAACAACATACAGAAAAGGACATTTTGGCAAAATTAAAACAAAACAAAATCCAGTGTCAAATGTATTAAGTATTTATAGCGATTCATGGAGTGACAGTGGGAGAGGCTGCCAGTGATTAGATACAGAGAATTACCTTAAATTCAGACACCTGAGTCTGCATTACAGCTCATTGTGTTGCAGTCTGGTCTGCACCATAACCGTTTTATTTCACTGTCAGCTCTCAGAGCATCATTTACTTCGCAGGGGAAAAAATGACAAACATGCTAATGAAACACAGTCTGCTCACAAAATATGGAGCTTGCAGACTATTTAGCCAAAAATAGACATTCAAGTCCTGCCGGATTTTCTGTATAGCAAACAATGTTTTGAGAGGGAAATAAAACGTTAAAGGTGCACAGCAGACAGCATGTAACCTTTGTCTGTTTTCTTTACTAGAAATAATAGGAATATGTTCTGGTGAAGCCTCCTGCTCCTTATCCAGACTCAGAACAACATTGGCAGCAGTGCAGATGTATTTGCTCCTAAGCGATTTTGAGTGAGACTCACCTTTCTAAGTAATCAGAGAAGGCCAAATAATATTCAGTTTGACAGGTCAGTATTGTAGCTTCTTTTTTTATTATTATGATTTTGAGTCTCATGCTGTTGCTTTAGTAGCTTTATTTGCATAGTGTAGCTTTAAGGCTGTACTAATTTACAGTATATTGAACAATGTAAACCATCATGTCAATGCTCACTTTATATTTAGACAAGGGAATGATCGTATAAACATATATGGGAGACAATCAGCTGTTATCCAGACTGTTATAACAGTCCTAGTCCAAGTTTGATTCGCTATTGTTGCCATGATTTCTGCACACTTTTTCGGCTATGTCTCATGATCTGAGCAGTGTTTTGTTTTAGTCATGTTACTGTTTTCCCAGATTTCAGCCACGTCTTAGCAGTAATTGATGGAAACGCAGCCAAAGCGGCATAAATAGGAGCCCAGTTGTAATAAATCAGAGATATAAAATGATTGATAAATGCAAACTGAAAACAGATAGTTTGGATCAACTGGTGTGAATTTTGACCTTGACATGACTTGCGGCTACAGTGTAAACAGATTTGTATGTGAGCTAATGCAACAAAGCGAAGTGACGGATTTCAAACACTTTTACGGTTTGTGGTTTACCAACAAATCAAAAATGGCAGCAGCATCCGCATTTTTTGTAGTCCTGGGACCAGTTCTTATAAACAAATACACACACACACACACACACACACACACACACACACACACACACACACACACACACACACACACTCATGCTTTGAACATTTGAAACGTGAGACTCGCCAGACGCTCGCTTCACTTCGGTCCTGTTCTGCATCCCCTTGTGAACAGAGCAACAATCATATTTTTATACATACGCACACACATACACACACGCTGCACAGTCACACTGAGGCTTTGATGTACATTTAGCTGGATGGAGAAAAAAAGCCAAAGGAATGTGAGCTGCAGATGAAATATAGAGAAAAACATCCACCCAAAGAACAGAAAAGTAAAATGTTGAATTATTTTAAAGAGGATTAAACAGAGCAGGGAGGGGTGCAATGATATAAAAGAGACAAACAACAGGGATTTAATGACTTTAAATTTATCAACTTAACACATTTAATCTCCATCAGTTCTGCCCATGTAATAGCTCCAATCCTTCATAAACATAAGGGAGGTTTTTTAGTAGGTTGCGCACTGAAACACTCCACTGCAACAGTCCAAAATAAATGTCTATTGCCACATATGCAAAGCCTCTTTTCACTTTGTGATTTCATAGTTGATCATTTGAAATAATATTTTTTATAAAGTCACCCACCAGGTCAGTTCTGCAATCAACTGATCCCAACTCATAGCTTATCACCACCTGTTTACAGTCAAGTGACAGAGCCTCCTGGTGGTTGTAGTAAAGATGAGGGGAGTTAGGAGGAAACCAAGAGATTATTATTTTTATTTTTTTTGGTTCTCAATTTATTATTTTAGCCACACCACGATCATAATCCTTCTCTAAACCTCAGCAGGTCATTATTCTGCTGAAACCTAACCAACCGTTTACCAAAACATCATCCGACAAAAGGGCTTATTAGTGATTTATATTTGTGTATATGTGGCATATGCTAATTTGCGAATTCAAGGACCACACAGGAGAGCAACAAAAAAAACAAAACAAAACAAAACAAAAAAAACGCACTGTATATGGTTGTTTAGTTTAAAGGACACTATGTTTTGCAGTAAGAAATTCACTCATGACTGAAATTGATGTTGCTGCTGTGGATCTCTCCTGTGAAACCTTAAAAAGTATGTGATGGTTACATGAGATCCATGCTTACAAGTTAAGTGTGTGTTTAATTGTAGCAATATAGTTCAATAAAAGCATTTCCCGGGAGGAAAACTGATTAGAGAAAAATCTTTTATTTGATTCAATTATTATCAGTCCAACCCCTCATGTTCATCTTGGGACCCTCTTGAGTGTCAGGGTCAGCCATATGTGAGAGACGGTCAGAAATAAATGTCAGACAGAGAAAAGAAGGGAGGTGAGGTGCACAAAGTGATAAAGGTAAATTTGCAAAGTACAGAAAAGTAGGCTGAGCTGCTGAAACAATGAACTCAGTCATCTGAGCAGGAGGACGGGGTGAGGACAGCTGTTTCCAATCAATTGCTTCCATGTGATTGACTGAATGCCATGCGATTGGCTGACTGGCTTGTTGACAGTCTGAGTCAGGCCAACAGTGGACTTTTAACTTAGTTAAACCTGTCTGGTTGATTTGATGACTAACTGGCTCATTAATCGGCTGAGCGACACATTGGTTGGCATGACAACCGATTAGTTAGGTAACAGTATTGATTAGACATTGGTGTGCAGTCACGGTAACTGTATGAGGTAATGTTGCCACTCCCATCGGCTTCTTCTTTCTGTCTTTGCACACAGCCTTTCACTCATTCTTGCACGCACACACACACACACACACACAATTCCCATCTTCTGTCTCTCACAAGTTTCTCATGTTGATGTTTTCAATTGTGTCAATTAAAGACAGTTTGTTGAAATTCCTTCGCCCTCGTCTCTCTCCACCCCCCTCTCCATAAGACAGACACAGACTGGTTGAACAAAACCATTTAGGTAGGCCAAGTTTACGCCTGGGAGGGGTTGCTAAAGGGGGCCCGGGGGGGGGGGGGGGGTGGCGCTCTGAGGACCAGATGTGCTTTTTTTTGGGGAGGGGAGAGAGAAGCAGGAGGAAGCAGGAGGGGTGAGTGGCCTCAAGAAGAGAACTGTGAGCTTTCACAAGGCTCCAGAGAAGTAAAGACGTGTTACGGAGAAGTGCGCAGAAATAGGCAATAAAGTCAGCTCAAGATGCAGGAGATGACGTGTGCAGCTGGAGGGATTCACTGTAAAACTAATGTTTGTCCTGGTCAACAAAGAAATGGGTGGTGGGTGTCAAAAAAAGGATTAAATGGAGAACACTGACATTAATAAATTGATGAGCTTCTTTGAGTTGTTCACAAAGGACGGAAAGGACTGACTCAGTGGGCTCTTAGACTGAAGGAGTGTCCTAAAAACAGCCAACATCAAGAAAGACAGCGACCAGAGCTGTCAAAACCTCTCAAGAGTGTTAAATACCACAAAACCACATAGTGTTAGCAGCAGTGGTTCAATTCCTAATCAGTATCAGCTGGTGTTATTATAAAGAGCTACAGAACTAAACTCACAGAAAGTGCAGCCCTTTTATTGATGGTTAGCACGCATCTCGGGTCGGTATGTGTACTTCAAGACTTAAAGACAGATTATAAGGAAGCACGGTTAGTTTTTTTGCCAGGCTACGAGCTCCATCCATGATAATGACAGTCTGGCGCTTAGTCAGTCCACCATGTTAGTTCAATGTGAAACATCTCATAATCAGGGAGACTTCCATCCACATGTGGTACTCACCCTCCCAGCTAATGCAGGGATCAGGAGCTATCTAGTCTGTGAATCCGCCATAGTGTCTCCCAGTAGCTAATACTAGTACACGTTCTCAGTGTAACAGAGTAGTAGACCCCTCCCCACCTTTATCAAAGATGATATCTTCTAGCTTCTGATTGATTGGACACAGCTGACCAACAGTGTTTAGTGCAGGGATAATTGAAAACAAGCAGGGTAGGGGGTCTTGAGGACAAGGGCTGAAAATCCCTGGACTGGAGCGTGTTTACAAATTGATTGACAGCTGTTAGTTCCCTCCTGAAATCTTGGGCTTTTCTAATTGGTTAGAACCTCACCTAAGCCTAAAAAACTAGTGTTTGTGTCTTATCATGACTAAACCTTCACAATAAATGTGGCATGTTTAAAACTAGGTCTGTAACGCTGCTACTGCTGCCTAAAGTGCTGAGGACTTGTTGGACGATGGAATAATTCACCTGCTGAAACAAAACTGTGAGATATTATGAACATCTCACCTGTATGGCGTTGGTTTCTGATATAATAAGATTAGGCTACAATAATCAAGCCAAGCAATAATCAATACATTGGTACACAGTGAAATGTCAGATTTCAAAGTTACTGCAGCATCCACAGTCAGAATCACAGGAAAACCAAATGACCAATAAACAAACAAACAAAAAACATAATAAGTAAAGTATTGTCAAGCATATCAGCAGAAAATATATCAGAATAATGATTCAATTAATAAAAGTACATATTAGATCCTCAAATCTCATTTTGGAATTACAACCTGTTAATTCATGTGTCATTTCTAATGAGGTGGACCGAGATGAAGAGCAGACAAATACCAGATTTACAGCTGAAGATGTGAGCAGCTGGCTGGGGAACACAGCTGTTAAATGGTTCCAGGGAAAGAGGATAGAGCTTCTCCACCCTTCCACTCCGAGTCCAGGGGGGCCACATCAGGTGGGCCCGAGCAGCTCCTCCAGAGACATGAATTTTTTAAGGAGATACTCTGACCACGTCTGTTGTTTTATTTTTCTTCCCCATGCACTCTTTGTGGGGAGGATAATGAATCCACTCAGGGAAACTGGTGATGTTGGTTGACCAGAGAGATTTGGCTGAGATGGAGGATGTGTTCAGGGACAAGAAATAAAATGGGAAAACAGAAAACCAACCCTCACCAAACAAGATAAGGTGCAGTAAAACATAATTATGACTTGTGAAAGCGACGAGTAACCTGCTTGGTCACATGTGCGGGATATAAATATGGCATGAAAATTTAAAACGTTTAATTCGGTGTGCGTTCTTCCATGTACTGGGTCCTCATCTCAGGCCTCTCTTCTCAGTTGCTGAATGAAAGTCTGCACTTGGGATTACTAGTGCAGTACTTGGTTGTGAGTAGTAGTGAGCCAAACCTGCTTCCTTGTATCTCTCCAGAATCTGTATCAATGCAGTACTTTGTTTCTCAGGGATGACTTAGGGGGAAAGATGTAGAAAATATTAGTTGAAAGTAAACACAAATAATGACAAAAACAATTCTTAGATACCCTGATACCCTGTATCAGTGTGATATGTGCTAAAAGTAAGACACCCACGTTAAACAGAAAAAATGCATTAGAAGATGGTGCTGCAGAACAAATCCATTTTATAGAGCTAAACATCAACAGCGTTCACCAGGAGCTGCATGAGAGTTTACATAACTAAAAAACATATTTATAAGTAGAGGAATTGCATTTCTCTCCACAAGAAATCATGAAATATGAATAGGATAAGAAGAACAGAACAACAAAGTAAGTGGCATAGAGAAAGCGTATAAAGTGTAATGTGAGAATAAATAATCGTTTGTCTATGTTTATGGCAAAAGCTGAAATACTCCTAAAATTCAGACATAGACATGTTAGTAGGCTTAAGGCTGTACTTGTTTTTTTTTTTTGCTGTTGCATTGTGGTAGAGGTCCTGTGATTGTGATTAGTCAGGCTTAAATGTTATTGTTCAGTAACGATGTTAGAAATGATTAATTCCAGACATGGCTTTGGCGCTTTTTTTAAAGGTTAGGGATCCCAGTCTGAGATTCATGATGGGGAATCTGGCCCTATATGATCTTAGTTACTTGTCCAAGAACTACTGTCCCCATCTGGAAATACAGAATGTGGCTCCAGTCACAATAACATACATGAAAGGCTAGTAGAAAAAAGTTTAATGAAAAAGAAACTACAAGGACAAAAGTATGTGGACATACGAATGTGACACCTCAAGGTTGTTTGACTGCAGAACATCTCGCTTCATTAATTCGCTGCTTTGGCAGGATCCACTTTAGTGGTTTTAGGTCTTACACCAGATGTCTGAACCTGGCTGCAGGGATTTGCTCACATTCAGCCTCAAGAGTATTAGTGAAGTCCAGCAGTGATGCTGGGACCTGGCTCACACGAAGCATTCCAGTTCATCCCAAATGTGTCGGACTGGGTTTGGGTCAGGGCTCAGTGCAAGCCAGTCAGGTTCTGCTGCACCAGAGTGAAAAATGTCTTTGTGGACATATAATCCCCTCCCAAAGTACTGCAACAACAAGGCTTTATTTATTATTTTTTCATACACCGAAGACATTGTGGTTAAAACCAAAAGATGAAAATTCAGAATTTGTTTCATATTATCCACATATGATCTCTTGCATGTCTACATTTCTTCAGTGCGGAAGCAGAGACAAATGAATTGGCCTAATTCCAAATCGTTTGGAGGGACAGTGAACAGGAGCACTGCCATGTTGAAAAAGGAGGGAAACAGTTACCAGTAACGTTGGAAGCACATTTCTGCTGTACCAACAGGCTTCCGCCTAACTTAAACACAGAAAATACCTAAACCACAAGTTTGTGGACAGAAGTATCCACCCAACTTTGCCTTTCACCCACCCACACATGCACACGCTTTACGCACAAGTTAAGCGCAGTGGTGCATGAAGGACTCATGCACACTTTATCTATCCACTGTCTTAGCCCCCCCCCCAGTCTCTTCTCCATCTTTTACTGCTCTTCCACCTCCAACTCTCTTTTAGTCCTCCTCCTCCAGACAGGTTTCCTTCTCGGGAAACACCAGGCTGTTGCACCTTGTGTCGCCACGCTAAGTCAGACAAAATAAGATCTGACGCTGGGCTGTCAGGCTTCAAAATAAAAGCACATATAGGAGAACATTTTTGTAAGTTGCCTAAAACATCCAGATTACTGCAAAATGGAACCAAAGAACAATGAAAAATATAAAACAGAGCAGTTTTTACATTGGTAACACTAAACTTAAAAGCATAACATTTATAGATATAAAAGTGTATCAATGAATTCATAATAAAGTTTCACAGCAGTCATATATGGTCCATAACATGACGTACCTGTGGATACTTTAGTAACAACAGCAAGTTGATTAACTACACAATCAATCTCCTAATCCACTTTTGGGACTTTATTACTTCTAAGTCTCCAACAAGAAAATAGCATTAGTTTCAGCTTTGATTTTGAAAGATTAAACCGGATGTTTTGTGTCTAACACTCTTGATAATTCCACAGCAATCTTCACGGCAGCTGAGTCTCTATACCGAGGAAAAAAAAAAAAAAACAAGCTCGCAGTCAAAAACAATGAGTGCGCACGACGCGCAACTCGCTCCAAGCGTCTCCAACAGCAGCGGAGTTTTTCCTCCCGGAGGATTCATAGCATGCGTCTGCGCGCCAAACGGAGGGAGAAGGACCACAGGAATATAACTTGACCATCTGCGGAGTTTGTTATTATTGTGTGAGGGGAAGAAATCATGCCTTTCTGCAAGCGGATTATACTTCCGAAAAATGTGTGCAAGCCCGATGGCAGGAGGCTGCAGGAGGCGCGTCCGCAGCGGCAGCCGGAGATTTTCGGGGACTTGGTGGACGTGTGCGGCTTCACCCTGTGCGCGTTGCTCCGGCAACTCTCGGATCTGTCCCGGCACTCGGTGAGCATCCTGGAGGAGCTGGAGGGAGAGCTGGTGTCCATCTGCCACCGGTCTGGAGCGCTGGAGGGCAGAGTGGTCCGGCTGCAGAAGCACGTCGCAGAGCTGGTCAGCAAGCCTCCGCCGAGAAGTAAGAGGAAATTAAAAACCTATTTCAGTTAAAGAAAAACACACCTGGTGTCACGTTACACAGCTTGCAGCTGCATGAGCGGAGCCGAATTAGATGTTCAGTTTGGTGGGGTCGAGGCAGTGGCGTCAAACTTTGTGAAACAAGCTCAGATTATGTGTGGAGATTTTGTTCGTGACTCACCATGGCTGCAGACAGTGAGAGGTCATCACTGCACTGTGCATGGTGCATCTCAAGATGTATTCAGGGTGTGAGTAGGTAAGTGAGAGGTTTATTAATGGAGGGTTTTTGGCTGAGAGGGGTTACTGCGTTCACTGGTGGCAGGAAATATGACAATTTATCTTGGATGATACAGAAAGTGGTTGATTCCACATAGAAAAGTGGATATAAAACTCAAATTCACTATCAACATGGGAACTGCAAGAAGTACGTGCAAGCATAATCACTTGTATGTCTGTTAGAGAATGTTTTTAGATGAGTTTGTATCATTTGTTTCCATTTCACAGTCTCAAGTAGTTGAGACAACAGGCAAGATAAACAGTCTTACACATTTTGCTGACCTGTGACTTTTTGTGGCTTTCTGTGCCTTTAGTATTTGGACGAACAGGCTTACAAGATGTTCCTGAAAGCAGCACATTGTGGGTGTGGAGTGGAATGTGAAGACAGCACAAGCAGCAGAGACGTTATGGTTTATTTTTGTATCCCTACCTGTCACTTTGTCCTCTGTCCCCTTAGTCACAGCTTCAGCTCCAGTCTCAGGCTGTAGCAGGTCAAGGCGTCTCCGTCCAACGTGTTCATGAGGAAGCTCCTGTCACTCACTTGAAAAATGTGCATGTGCACAGTTGAAACAGTTTTGCGAAGTTTCTCTGAGGTTGTGTTCAATCTGTACATCTGGAATTCAGGATCCGACCAATATGCAACTTACACAAGTGTGATGTGGAAACATGACACTTCCAGGTCTCCTACTCGGAGAATGTGCTTCTCTGTGCATAGGCGACATCTTGTATTGATATTAGACACAAAATACTGTGCCAAGCAGAGTATTTTAATGTGTTCTTGGACTTAAAATCGAGCCCTTTTTCAATAGGTGTTGATGCCGGTCAAAGGTCTTTGACTAACTTTTTATTTATACTAGTTTGCTTTATGCGATTTGATCTGTAGGTAAATCAAAAAGCTATAATGAAACAATAGAGACTTTTATCATTTGTTTACTTCAACTGTTGCCATTTGTTTCTACTCAGTGTGGGAATAAATTGCGTATGACTATTTTTTTTAACTTTAGCCTGATTGATTTTTTCTGCTTAAACGGTTGGAAAGTCAAGATGTGTGTCCTCTCTGGTATTGATGACACAGTTGCAAAACCTACCTACAACCTCAACTGGCATCTTTGTGTCGAAATATTGGGTTATTTACTGTCACATATTTTCACAGAATATAACTCAACTGACACTGGATGTATATATACTGATATTGATGTTGGATGAACTGTATCAGCCTCTGAATTGTATAAGCATAAGCTCACAAGTTGTGTTTTACTTCATATAATCGGTTTTGAAGAACTTTGTTTTTTGAAGAACTTTGGTAGACAAGCTGTCCGGCCTGGCTGATTTAGTTTTGATTCAACCTGCGTGCCTTAAATTGCCTGACTCAGAAAAGCATATTTATGTTGACATTTACATATTTAAAACTAAACTTAGCTGGAGTGTTGGTCCGCATATGAAGAGACGGTGCAGTCTTCACAGTTTGTTTTAAAACTTGTTCTACTTTTCATTCATAATTTTTCCTGAGGAACTTGTACACACACACCTACACACACACACAGACACACACACACACACACACACACACACACACACACACACACACACACACACATGGTCCTGCTGACTGATGCGGGGCTGTTGTGTTTGTTTCCTCTGTGTTTTTCCCTGCAAAGACCATCTATAGTCATGAGTAGATTAACTGTTTCTAGTTTTCAAGGATCCTGAAGTCTCATAATAAGGATCAACAATCTAAAATATATTATGTCAACAAATGCACATTATCTGCTGATGCCCTTTTATTCTACATTTGCAGCGATGCCTTTATCCCAAAGTATGATCCGTGTCTCACACACACCTGCAAATTTCTACAGTTCCCATGAAATTAAGATGTAGCCCAGATGCCCGATGGGAGGTTCGTTTGACTCTGCTAACTGTGAACAAACACTTCACACGCATCTTTCTCTTTGTTTGCATTACAGCTCAAGAGTGAGCGCATGAATAAAGTAAGCCAACAGTGAACATGAGTTTATGAGGCTATCAGTGGTATGTGTGCATGTGTGTGAGTGTGAGCACATACAGTGTGATAGGAGAGAAAGTCCCTCTAAACACAGAACAGATGTAGAGTTGGAAAGAGGAGAGGAAGAAAGATAAAACAAAATGTAACTTGCCCTTCAGTTTACTTTACGGAGAGTGAACTCATCAGTGTGTGTGTGTGTGTGAGAAAGAAGGCGAGAGAGGGAAAAGAAGCGTTACTGCTCATCTGCGTGAGATACAGAGATCCTCACTATTCTCTCTACTCTCTAAAATTCTGTGTGGGCTCTTGCTGTACCACTAACGTGGGCAGAAGCACACGGCTAAATAATCAATAGAGCCGGCCTGGGCCTTCATCTCACACCATCATCCTCTCTCTACCATCTCTTTCTCTCTCTCTTGCATCCTACTGTTTTTAGGAAAGATGGAAAGCATTGAGCCGCCTTTGATCAAAATCAAAAACAAGGTATAACTCTCAGGGTTTCCTGCTTTAGTGATTCAAAATGGTCAGGCCATCAATATTTTTAAACACTTACCAATAAAACTTTTCACAGCATACATATACACTTTTCACACTGTACTTGCCCAGGCCTCCACTGCACAGTTTTTCCTTGAGGTAAATGAAAGTGTTTTTGGCCTTTGTAGCCTCTCATATATAAACATTTTGAATGCTCCACATTGTTATGTCTGATGCCATGTTAGTGATTAATCAAATCAGGAGCTGAGTATAGTCTAATGTTGCAGGAAGCAGAACCACATGTGGCGGAGTCTCAAACAATAAAATATCAATTAGTCTATTTAACCTCTTTAGCCCATTATAAGTAAACTTTTTGTTTTGGTGACACTTTCAATGTTCTATTTATTGCCTCTAAAGGCAAACAAGCCAGTTTATCTCATATTTTTTGCCAAAAAATGCAATTACAATGTATAAGTGATTACAACCGGGACAAAGTTTGTCTTAAGGTCAGCCTCAAATACACTTTCTAGTACTAAGTAAAAGAAAAGGTGGTGTTAAGGTGTTGTTAAGTGCACCTGACGGATACATACACACCAACATACCGAAACTAAGCGTTAACTTATGTACAAGCCAGCCAAATTTTTCACTTTTAACATAAGATTTAGAGCATGTTATTTATCATTGCACAGGCATAGTGTCATTTTTGTTTGGTTGACATTGCTAAAGTGAAAACTTCACCATATCAAAGAGAGAGAGTTTCTAATGTTAGCCTGAATATATCCAGCTTATGAAAAATATTACACAATGATTATTGTGGTTGTGAGTGGGATGTTTTTTAACTTAACTTGGAAACAAGGGAGGGTTAAGACAAGTAGTTATCAGCACATGCATTGTTTGCAAATGACACATACAGTAGACTGTGTACTGCATTCCTTATTGTGCTTTTAGTGTGGAAAGGCTGACAAAGACAACCTCATCCATGTATGTGCAGCTTATCTCTCTTGCTACAGGCTGTAAAGGCCTACTGTGCCTGCAGTGGTGCTATGCTATGGCAGCTGTAAGTTATAAAACCTAAATAAAAGCAGAATGCAATGATTTGCCCATCTCATCAATCCATATTTTATTCACAATAGAACATAAACAACATATCAGATGTTGAAACTGAGACATTTTACCATTTCAAGGGAAATATTTGCTCATCTTGAATTTGAAAAAAGTTGAAACAGGGACATCAAAAGGCTGGAAAAGTAATTGCTGAAAATACAAAAATTAAATGGAGGAACATTTGACAACTAATTAGGTTAATTGGCAACAGGTCAATAGCATGACTGGGTATAAAAGAAGCATTTCAGAGAGACAGAGTCTCTCAAATGTAAAGATGAGCAGAGGTTCAGCAATCATGACATACTGCATCTAAAAACTGGGAAGACTTTAAAGATCCCACTATTTACTGTATATAATATTATCAAAAGATTTAGAGAATCAGGAGGAATTTCTGTGCGCAAGGGACAAGGTGAAGGTCAAAACTGTGTGCACGTGACCTTCTGGCTCTCAGGCAGCACTGCATTAAAAACAGGCCTGATTCTCTAGTGGACATCACTGCATGGGCTCAGGAACACTTCCAGAAATCACCGTCTGTGAACACAGTTCACTTTACAATCCACAAATGTAAGTTAAAGCTGTATCATGCAAAGAAGAAGCCATATGTGAAAACGATCCAGAAACACCACTGTGTTCTCTGGGCCAAAGCTCATTTAAAATGGTCTGAGGCAAAAAGGAAAACTGTTCTGTGGTCAGAGAGGAAAGGGACCATCCAGCTTGTTATCAGAAGACTGTTCCAAAGCCTGCATCTCTGATGGTATGGGGTGCATTAGTGCCTATGGCGTGGGCAGCTTTTACATCTGGAGAGACGGCATCAATGTCTCTTTCAGGGAAGGTCGTGCATATTTCACCAAGACAATGCTAAACCACATACTGCATCCATTACAACAGCAGGGCTTCATAGTAGAAGAGTCCGGGTGCTGAACTGACCTGCCTGCAGTCCAGAACTTTCACCAATTGAAAACAATTAGTGCATTATAAAATGAAAAATATGGCAACAGAGGGCCAGGACTGTTGAGAGGCTAGAACATTCCTCTCCTAAAACCCCAACGGGTCTCCTCACTTCCCAGATGTTTACAGAGAGTGGTTAAAACAGGGGGAATGCAACACAATGGTAAACATCACCCTGTTCCAACTTTTTTGAAATTTAGGGCTGCCATCAAATTAAAAATGAGCCAATATATTTCATGAAATGGTAAAATGTCTTGACTTGGGGTTGTATGTAGACTGTTTAAATCTGTATGGATGAGAAAAACACACATAGTTGTACTTTCACTCAAGGAATGAATGTGGTGGTGTACTTCTTCTTCAGTAACAAATGATGACACCCCCCCAACTTCCACCTGTGAAAAAAGTAAAAGTCGGTCACAGTTGCATAAGGACGGCCGTGCTGAAACACATGTTCCAGGCACGGATGAGGGGATTTTTTCCACCCCAGTTTAGAGTTTGGACAGTAGTCGGATCTCCCGAGCTATCCAAAACCTGAACCCTGTGAAGCGCCAGTGGGATTGTAGTACTCCAAATGGGGCGGAGGGAGGAGAGCCAAACTGTTGCAGAGGAAGAAGATGTCAGTCGTCATCTTGGAAAGCTTGATAGCATGAGATCGTGTGCATGTGTGTGTGTCTTCTTTCCACTGGAAGCTGTCACTCACAGAGGCCTGAACTTGAGAATCTTGGCCTGTGCTGCTCTCTTATTCTAACTCTGGCTTTATTTCCTGCCATTTTCTGTTGCCTTCTGTTGACCCTGAGTGGTGCAGTAGTATCCCAAGTATGTGAATGGAAACCAGCATTTTGTTTTCTTTTGGTGTCTTTTTCCAACTTTAGGAAAGCACATTCTTTATTCTGATTTTCACTAAAGTAACAAAATGTTCCCTGCTCGGTCTGATGGGCCCAGTCTAGGCAGGATCAAACAGTTGTAAGCTAGAGAACTTATTTAAAGGACAAATCCACAAGTATGTGCACCGGGGGAGAAAGCTGCTGTCTGTGGTTTGAAATCATTTCGGGGTATTTCACTCATTACTGGACGCATCCCAATCATCACAGCAGGTGTTTCCCCTCATCTGTCAAAGGCAACACATCTGCTATGACATCACTGATTAGCATGTGGCCTTAAGAGTAACGTGACGGGGTTTCAGCAGTCCCTCTCTCACACTCTCTGCTTTAACACTCGCTACACAACTAATTGTTGGTGTGGGATTACCCAAATCACACCTTAGTTATTATTTTTGTAACAGAGACTGTTTTGATGACAGCAATACACTAATTTGTAGAGAATGTCTGAAAGAATCCTGGTTATAGCAGAGAATATATATGTTTCTTTTCATAACCACTAATAAACCACTTAGGGCTTTTCCAATTTTGGTAAAAGTTGTGCACCACACGTTCTCGGGGGCCAGGGTAACATCTTTAAATGGCTGTTTTTGTGTCACTAACTACTCCAAACCTGCAGAAATGTCATTTAGAACTGTCAAAACATTCAAAGCAGCAATTTCTTATATCTGATATGTTGATATGTCTTAGGTATTTCTTTATTTTCACTTTAGACACAGATACACCGAATGGAATGTTGCAAACCGAGATGAGGTGTCCCACGCCTTTGTTGCGGGGTTGTAAGAACTAGTGTTTTTTTTTTCAGTGTGTTTGCTTTGGCCTTAAATGAAAAAAAGAGCTTTAGAGAGCGAGGCACAGGCTTCTTTGTGAGACTGCCATTTTTGTCTGTGTGCATAAAATATACTGTAACACAGCTTAAGGCCGACAGGGACTAATTTCCGCACCCGAATGAAATGCAGGTACTTGTCACACCAGCTGGTTGTGTCTGTGTGACTTACTTCCTTGAATAAGAAAAATGTGTTGTGTCAGTGTTAACTACTTCAAAAGTAATGGCATGCTTTTCATTCTCTTTTTAATTAAATAGTTTTACCTGAATGTCGCTTTCTGTTTTGATTATCGTCGACCCAGTTTCAGTATTTAGTGGGAGTGGAGGTGGAGCAATGGAACTAAGTTTAATGTGAAACTGGTAATAGTGTTGCAGTTAGTGTTGACTTTACACTGCAACTCAAGATCAAACTTATACCCAGCTGGAGCAACAGACCCTGCGCAATACTGTCGTTGTTTTTCTCTGCACCAATGGCAGTGATCACTTGTTTCTCGCTGGTTTATTTCCAAAGCCGGTTAGGAAAATCAAAAAGTTGATGAGAGGATGAGAGATGAGAAAGAAGCTTTAACTTCTTTCTTTTTTCTTTCTAATTCCCCTCCTCCCTCTCTTCGCCCTCGTTCCCACGGGTGGACATCAACCTCATGACTCAATGTTCCTCCCTGTTGGCCCCTCTGTAATTCCCCCTCCTCATCTTTCTTTCTTCTCTTTCGTTCATCTCCGTCCTACAACACTTCTCCACAGGCCTTTGACAAACCATGACATGCTGAAGGCACAGAACCCTTCTAAAAATAGCTTTTGGAAACTTGTTTCAGGCTGAATTTCACAGCGATAAGCTAAGGTTCTGACCCCACAAAATGATGCATTCGGTGGCAACAGATGACTCTGGTCATCTCAACTTTCATTCTGAACATGAGCTGCAGTCTCTCTGGTTTTCATCCCAGATACAGGCCATGGACTTTACATCTTTTCACTGTCAAAATGTTCCCTCCTCCCCCACCAATTCCCTTCCTACAGGCAGTGATTCAGAGAGCAACAGCGGTGAACAGAAACTTCCCGCCACCACTCTGACACACTGCAGGAGAGAGACTTATTTTTTATTAATCTGATTTAGATTTTAGTGACATTTAATATTCAGAGCTGCCAACATGCCAGAAGTGAATCTCATTTGCAGACTCTTAAAAGACAAGAGGAATTATTCATTAATGTCTTCCTGAAACACGGAGGCTATAAAACTCAGCCTTCTTTTAAATGTATATCTTTAACTTTGTTTTCCTCTTTTAGCTGCAGCCTTTGTACTGCTGAAGTGATTTGACCAGAAATACTGAGGAGAAAGATTTATTTTAACCCGTGTTCTGGATTTGTTACCGATTCACATCACAAAAATTGTAAAGCAGGCTATAACAACAACAACATTTTCATTTTTCATGAATTTCATGCACCTTACTCCTTTGTTTTCACATCACGACAGTAACCTAGTATGCAATGCCTGCAATGCCAAATATGACAAAAATCCTATCAATGTAAGACAACATACACTATATTGCCAAAAGTCTTCGCTCACCTGCCTTTAGACCCATATGAACTTTAGTGACATCCCATTCTTAATCCGTAGGCTTTAATATGACGTCTGCCCACCCTTTGCAGCTATAACAGCTTCAACTCTTCTGGGAAGGCTTTAGGACTGTGTTTATGAAATACATAATACACATTTTCCTCCCTAGAGCTATTAGTTGTACCCAAGTATTTTCAGTACAGCACTGTTTACATCCATGTTTGCCAGCTTATAGTCTGCCTAATTCTCTCTGTTGGAGAAGTGCTGTCTTTTGGTGCATTACAGTCACCTGTAGAACAGTTTAGTCCAAAATGTTTGTACTGTCTCCTCAGATTCGTATTTTAAAGGTGGGAGAAAGTTGTTTAATTCAGCTGTAATTCTTAGAATAAATCACTGTGTGTGCGTTTGTGTGTGTTTTCAAGGTCAGTGAGAAACCATAGTAGACATACTACATTTAATGTTTCTATTGGAGCTCGAAGTGTTTTTACTTCCCTTAATGTGTCTCTGCAATATGTGTGTGAAACCTTTTCTGTGTGTGTGTGTTGGAGGTGGGGCTCTGGGCTTCTTTAGTGGTTTCTGCGGTCCACAGAGAAACACAGTGGAGTGTGTGTGATATTTACACACACTTCAGTTTTTCTTGCTTTCCAGTGTTTTCTGATTCACTCTCATCCTTACGTAAAAATCAGGTAAATAAAGAAGAGTGGAATTTGCATGAAATACGCTATAACTTTGATATATATTAACTCTATTAACTTGAGGTTTCCATTGAAGTTTCACGTTCTGCCTGAAAACACACACAGACAGTGCGTGAAAGGAGAAAAGGTGAGAGGTGAAAAGTGAGGTCAATTTGTTAATTATGCAGAATGGGAATACTGTGAAAAAGATATGTTCTGAGTGGAAGATTTCACAGTTAAACAATCAGCTTGTCGGTGCTCTCTGGTGGACAGAGAGGTGGTGCGGTTTCCAAATGTCTATACTGTAATTTCTTGTTATTTTGGCTGAAAAAGTCAGTACATGCTACAGTGTGTGATGAGCTAATACCAAGGTAATGTACAAGAATCTCAAAAGTGCCAAGTACTTAAGTAATAAGTTACTTTCACTCAGGTTTAATAGCATTTAGTCTGTGACCCACACCGCTCGATGATAGAGGCTACTTTGCTTTGTTTAGTCGTGAGCCCAAGTGTTTTTCTATGAAAAATACTAAAACTGAGTAGATGCTGTGAATTAACAGAGAATTAAAGAAGAGTTGGAGTCAGATCGCCACAATCCACCAATTTCTCCACACTGAGTAAAAACAATTACAACTGCAATTCAGGACATTGAGTAACAGGAGTGATACAGTGCAGGAAGAGGCCCTGTGTATGTGGGTGTATGTCTGTGTGTGTGTAAAGAAGTATAGAACTTGTACTGTTCAGTATTCTCCTATGAGTCCAGCATGTTTCCTACACACTCTTAAATGTCCCTCAATGTGAAGACATTCATTGACATAATTCTGTCTTTACCCTGACCTTAACTATCAAGGCTCAATGCCAAACCCAAATCCCTTATCCATAACCGGAACCTGAAGTTTTGACCCTAAAACAGACTTTTTGAAGGGCTGTAAGAAAGTGAGCACTGTCCTCCCTTTGTCAAAATGTTCTCACATGAGTAGTGTAAAATTCAAACTGGTCCTCAGTCTGCTGGCCATACTCGGGCACACACACACACATGCAGTGCATGCCTCTCTGTAGTGCTAACATGAGGACAAGGCATGAGGACAGTGTTTATATGATCTCCCAGAGTGCAGATTCCTATCATACAGGGAAAAGGAAAGCGATAGAGAGAGAGAGAGAGGAAAGGGAATCTGGGGAGTATGTGTCTTCATGAGACACTCCACACACTGTCTCACACAAACACAACTAAATATGTTGTCTTGGATTAGGACACAATGACCCCATGTCCCTTTGCATTACGTTTTTCCCAAACACGTGACCCTTTCTCCATGTGTTCTTAATGTATTTATAACATGCACAGTTCATACAGATTCATTTAGTTGCAGTCAGTTTAACATGTTTTAATGACCGGTACAAAAAGAAAACATGCTTTACTGACAGATGATTTAAAGCATCATATGATCCAGAGCAGGTGATCCGATCTGCAGGTTTGCTATTTCCTGTTTCAGCTTTCACTTCCTGAACATGAAGCTGCACTAATAAATATTTTTAGATTAACATGTGGTTTAAGCAAAACTGCTTATACACAGTGACACACAAAGAAAATGATGACCAGTGCACCTTTTTCACTTTGTCATGTCTTTCAGCTCATTGTTTTGTATTAATGGACCACAGCTTTACTGTTTGATTAACTGTCTTTGCTCTTATCAAACTCATTTCCAGTAGCTTGCAGCTTTTTTTTTTTTTTTTTTTTTTTTTTTTAGTAAAAACAGTTCCTGATAAACTGATTTGCTGTGGTGTACGTGCTCAGCAGCAAACAGCAGAGAAAAAAAAAAAGAGCAACTAGGTGGTGAACACACAAGAAATTTAACAGTGAAAAAGACAAGAAGTTGCTGGAAACCAAAAACCAAGTTAAACCAGAGCGAATGCTGGCACTGTATTTATCAGGTGCATACCAGCACAACTCCACAGTGAAGGATAATATTACTGTATAACTGCTACTGTAGGTGTTGCAATATGCAATGGCTCATTCAGTTCTTTGTGTGTGTGTGTGTGTGTGTGTGTAAGACACATAAGATGGTCTTAACTCAAGGGGACATATTTAAAATGTGTAGTATTTTTAAAGGTTTAATACTGAAAAGTACATAAAAGTAGATACTGTAAAACCTCCAGTGTACTTGGTTGCAGGTATTTGTGATATTTTTAATAGACAGTTATGAGTCACTCTGGTTTATATAGTAACAGTGACTGATATTACACCAATTAATATAACAGCATCCTGTGTGCATGTGGCCAGTGTGTTTCTGTGCAGTTTTTCTCTCAGTTCTCTAACGGACAAAAGACTGGCTGTCAACACCAAAATGCTTTATGTTGGCCAAGTCATGCTGTAACCGTGGACACAATCACTTCCAGATGACAGATTGAGCGGAGTGTGTGTGTGTGTGTAGAGCTTAAATTTGAGGAGGGGAAAATCACTTTATTGTGGAGGCTGTTACTTGGCTGTGGTTATATTAGTGACCGCATGCAGGAAGGTGGGCAGTGACGGAAGAAAAAAAGACAAGAAAATAGTGGCGTTAAAGGACGTACAGCTTCACATACCAAACAATTGCAGCATTTTGTTGCATGTAAACATTTAGCAAAATAATTGTGATGTTTTAAAAATTTGGAATGAAAAGTAAATTGTCCTGTTTTGATAAAACTAAAAACATGAAGGTTTAAGTTTAAAAGGTTTAAGGAAGATTTTTTTTAGAATGTGAAATTTGGTAAATACTGTATTATATGTGACATTAACTGTGATTGATTTTCTTTCCATTTTTGTGAAATAGATTTTTTCACCTGTGATGTTTTACATTTTACATGCATGGTATTGTAGAACCACACATGCCAAAATATGTTTATATTATATTATCATTATTGAATTTACTAGTAAAAGATGAAAAAATACTACTTGTATATGTTAAATACTATCAATAGTACAGTTTACCATCAAAAATTTTATTATATTACGCTGTTCATATGAGTTACTCCTGCAAGATCCCAGGTGCAGCATCAAGGATAGGGGACAATGAAGTCAGGAGTCCAGACCTGGCTGTATTCAGCGCTGGCAGGGTGCTGTGGGGAGGAAGCTTTAACAACAGAACACAGAGTTCTTATGCTGAACACATGGACCCGGGCACCCTGATGAGTTCTGTGTGTGTGTGTGTGTGTGTGTGTCTGTGCCCATGCCTATTGCTACCAGACCAGTACCTGGCAGACAGGAAGCTCTACAGTTTGGATGTGGTGTGAATAAACAGTGTGTGTGTGTGTGTGTTGGTTAACAAAATCAAACCTGCTATGCCTTCTGTTAACACCCTGTCCTTTGTGTTGGCTGGTGTCATTTATAAGTTCAGTCAAGTGCAGTCTGATAATTTATTCACTAATACTGAATTCAGTTTGAGGTGGGTGTTATTAAGTTGTCATCTACAGTTAGACCCAGACCACGTGGCGGCTGGGGATTAGTATGTAGGGAGGTCATTCACCAATTCCGGGGTCAGTGGTTCAATCCCAGTCTATATGTCAAAGTGTCGTTGGGCAAGACACTGAACACTAAGTTGAGTGGGTCAGGTCGGTACCCTGCCTGCCAACTGCCATCATCACTGTTTTAGTTTGTGTGTGTGTGTGTGTTTCTGTACCCATGCCTACTGCTAGGGTGAATGAAACTGCAAAGTACATTGGGTACTGTAAAGTAAAAAAACTATATAAAGCTCTATTGACTGTATTTAAGTCACATTCTTCCAATTTTCTGACTGAACCTCAACAGGATCTTCTGGTGACTGTTTGGTCTGCAAAGCTTGTTCAAAATCAAGTTAAAAGAAAAGTTAGCTTTTTAATTAGGGCAGTTTAGAAGTGAAATCCCACTTACTGTCAATGTACAAATGACCAAATGATGTCCAAAATCATGTCCTACAACCAAAGAACTGCCCTGTACTGAGAATCAAACACATGATTGTAATTATGTAAAAGTATTAAATGTCAAAAGGCCAAATGTGTTTGCCAAAATGTTAATAGTCCCTCACATGTTGCTCAAACATCTCCTCTGACAGCCCATCAACAGAGAGGATAGGTTACTATGGTTACGAGGACTCAAACATCCATCAGTTTATGATGTTTTTTCACATCTAAAGTGTGACTATTTGTTAATTGTGAATAACAGGAGTAAGCTCCGTGTTAGAATTGTTATCGCTGGTATAAAGTGCGTGTCCTTTAGTTTCTTGAGCACCTCATTATCCTCATATCTGTGACTGTGTTTGCTCACACACAGGTGGTTCTGCGTGTCCTCTGTCCGCCCTCTGTGTTTATTATTGCCCTGCGTGAAGTGGGCACGCTGCCCTGTCTCTCTCTCACACACACACACACACACAGCTTATTTACCTGTTTCATTACACTGCATACCCTCCCGCCTGAGTGTCAACTAGTTTCACTCTTCATGCTGCTGATTATATGGTGGAAAATGTCACTTAAAAGGCTTCTAAAATTGTCACACTAGTTTCTAGGATATGATGTAGTTTAAGCTTTGAGCCTCTCAGCTTTATCTTTAAACCACATCTGTCTCAGAGACAGATGATTGGTTATATAATGTGACTTTCATCCTATAGAAAGTTGCAAAAACAAAACAACAGATTACTCACCATAATGATCATACAATGTTTTTTTGGCCCATTTGCATCACTATGTTGATTTCAGTGATACTTCCAGAGCTTGGATTTGTGCTGTACTCACCAGAATGGGTTTTGCCCACGTAAGTTCCTCAACACTGTACTGAGTACCAGTATCCTATTATTAAGTTGTTACGTACAAATGTGTTAGTAAAAGCAAATACAAATGAGTGGAAAAAGATTTCTATGTTGACACATGCCAAAAAAAGGAAGCAAATACTCTTATCTTATGCTTTCACTTAAAAGAATTAATAAAAAAAAAGACAAGATGCACAAGCAATCAGATGCTCAGAGACGTTTTGAACATTATCTAAACCACTCGATTAGGGGTTGTAAGTAGCGATAAACTGGCATCAGGCTTTAACTCTGTTGGACCGAGCCTGTTTGTGTGTTGGTGGGGAGGGCTAATGCAGCAATAACTGACCGCAGCGTGGCAAACGAATGAGGCGGGGCACACACACACACACACACACACTCACACACACACACACACACACACACACACACACTGTATCGATACTTGCACAGCAGAGACATGCTGCAAAAATGCATCCAAATTTAACATTTACACTTGGATCCCATATTTTAAATTACACACAGATGTTGGAAAAGACATGTTGACGCACACACACACACACACACACACACACACACACACACACACACACACAGAGGCATTGCTTTATCGTGTGAACTGTCACTGTTTCTAGAAAGAGACCGCGTGAGAGATAGAGAGGGGCAGTGAGACTGAGGGAGAGAAAGTGTAACCAAATGGGTGAAGCATGAAAGAAAGAGAGGGAGGACATCAGAGGGAAGTAGGCAAAAGGAGGACAACAGTGGAGTGTAACAAGGGGATGAAGTGTACAGACAGGAGAATGCACTCAAAAAACTACCAGAGCAATATTTAGTTAGAGAGAGAGTAAGAAGCGATGCGCTGGAAAAGGAGGCGATCACCAGCACAGGGGAGGACAGTGGACGATGAGGATAAGGAGAAGATGGACACCTCCTTCAGGGTGCATTTCTTTAAAGGTAGAGTGTGTTGTGTCCATCTGTCCAGTGCCTAGCTGGTGGTCTCGATTTGCTGCATTCGTCTTGTCACCTCAAGTGTGCTGTGAAGCAACAATGTTGTCAGCACATCAATTTTTTGCCGCGCGTGTGTGTGTGTGTTTGTCTGTGGAGGGAATCCTGAAGAGAAGACCTGCAGAGGACAGACCTGGTGACAAGGGAGTGTTTTCAGTTCGTTTCAAGGCTCGTGTGAGACATTAATGATGATTGTATACATGTGGGCATGATGAAGGGATTGCGTTGCTTCTATCTGACCTTAAGGCTGAGCACCTGAATGCTGTACTGTTTGACTTACAAAAACACCAAATGTTGGTTTACTTTTTCTTTAATTAGTGCGTCTTATGAATAATAATTCTACAAAATGCAATTTTAATTGTATGACTTTGATATTTGATGTATTTGGCAAATAGAAAACACTAATGCAAGTAAGACATGTACCTTATTTATTTATTTAAGAAAATGAGTTTATGTTGCTCAAAGTAAGTTTATTTAGAATTTAGCATTTTAAAATTATCCTTAAACAAAAACAATATATTTGGCCTGATGTTTTCAGTTAAGCTCAATACACATTTTAAATTAATAAAAAGTTTCATAAGCCTTTGGAGAAGCATTTTGTAAAGGTAAACACAGGCTTTGATACTGTAGCTATATTCCAGTATATCTGCAAAGATTTCCTGAAGTACGACCCTCAATTGTAACATAATTGCACTGTTAAAGGATTCGGGATCGTGACGGTACAGTTAGAGGAAATTATCCATGAAGGCTTAAAAGATGCCAAACATTGCACAGGTGTTTATAATACTCTGAAACAGCATTTTACAACTCTGGAAAGTTATCATGGAGCAAGTGTTCTTTCTTTTATCTCAATGGTAAACAGGAGATATACACTATTCCTAAGTAATCAACCAGGAATGCTCACATGTGTGTAGTTGACCAAAGCCACGCATGACCTAATATTGTTTAATAACTTCACAGCAAAGGTTGGGCTAAAATTATTTTGCCAACTTGTGCAGTTTTTAAAAATGCCCTCTGCTGTGGACTACAAACGTACACACACATTGATGAGGCTGGTGTTTCAATAAAGACGTGAATCTACAGTCAGTGTAAAACAATGCAGTAAGACTGGTAGGTGAACTGTGCACGTGAAGCCACACTCCTCACATGTGGATGCTCACTTGTTTCATACCAAACAATTGAGCTTAAAGGCAGCTGAAGAGGACTCGTGTTCAAACTGGGAACAAATCTCTGCGGACACATTAACCAAACCACAGGCCTCTGCTGATCTCTGCAGCCCACAGCGGTGACACAATCACCCCCCCCCACACACACACACACGCACACACACATACACCCCCCCCCCCCCCCCCCCACACACACACACACACACACACACACATACACACTGGTTTCAATCAGTTTGCTTGGAAAAATCTGTTGTTCTCATTATTTAGCCTCCTCCCCATCCACCAATTGCTTTGTACATCTTGTTTTACTTGTGGTTTGTTGTATCTGGTTATTGTGAGACACACTGAACATATGGGATTACATTAAAATTTAAGTGAGTATGAATTGAATGTGAAGGCTATATGAATAAGCTGTATGTTGCATGACAGCAGTGAACTGACAAACCTATGTTAAGCTTAAAAATGAGCCTTTCTATATCAATTTTATACCAGTGTGTTACATACATTTTTTTAATTTACTTATTTTACTTTACATGTGTTATTATACAAATAATTCAAGCCTAACAACCGTGCTGAAAGCAGTGTTTTGGAAATTTTGGAACAATCAAGTTTTTAATGCATGCAGCATTAAAAATGCATTTAATACATTTTTTGAAGTTCAGTTTTTACAGTTGATGGCTTTAAAACTTTTTTCTAAGCTAAGTTGAAGCCCGTCAACATTCAAATAAGCGTTTTCAAAATGATGCTGTAATAATAATGTTGGTGATACATCTTAGTGTAGTCAAATAAAGCAGGACCAGTGATTCCAACAGCTGGTATGATGTTACTTTGGGTTCTGTCCTTTTTCAGAAGGACATGTAGTCAATGTGTTTTGACTCTAGAAAGTCCTTCTCTGCTGCATGAAAAGGAACTACAACAAGATGAGGGTTGCACAGCAGGCCGTCTTTTAGCCCGAGGCTAGTTGGCGTTTGTTAATGCTAACTAGCCTCGGGCTAAAAGACGGCCTGCCGTGCAACCCATCTCACATGGCAGTGCTCAGACAGACTGCTCCTGGATAGTTTATAATGCACCTAGAAATGTTTGTTGGCCTGAAGGAAATTTCACTGAAAGACTTTTGAAGATAAAAAAGAAGAAGATGAGCCTGAGTCATCAGCTCTCCATCTGTCTCTCTGTTGGATCTTTTGTGTGTCTGACTGGAGCAGCTCCCAAAGACACTGTCGTCTCACAGGCTGACATTTAAATGTGCCCGAAAGATTTAAATGAGCTTATTTGTCCAAATCGTCTGGAAATTCTGTTGTCGGAGAGCCTGAATGGAGGACCAAATATGTTCTCACATGATTTTGTGCCATTATGCTTTTGAAAGGTTAAGAATGACCCCAAAAGGACACCGTGATTTGTATCAGGAGGTCAAGTTCAATGGCAAGCAAATAAAGGATGAGTATATCACAAAGGTTTTAATTTCACTGATTGAAAGAGTTGGGCCATTAAAAGTTTCCCCTTTACTGCACTTTCTCTGAAAGTGACAAATTGCAGTCCTTGTTCTGTGTACAAAGTGCATTCCAACCTTTATCTGAGCATATTATGACAGTGTAAATGTCTTCAAAAGTCTTGCTCCAAAGCTCATTCTCTGTGTTTACATGCTGGGCTGTGGTGGATTGTAAGAAAAATTCTGCACTAAAAAGGATTGAACGGGAAGATAATGGCATAATTTAATCAAATACGACAGCTGAAGACTAATTTTCTTTCTTCAAATAAACTTTAAAATGTATTTCAGCAAAAAGATCTGTGAACCTTTGTGGATTTTAGGTGTAATTACCTTCAGTTTGCATTGTACCTCATCCAAACCATTTGCTGTGTCATTAAAGGGAGGATAAAGGAACTAACACGCGCACACACAAACACACACACACACACACACACACAGCCTGGGGGGTCTGGAGCTGGAGGCAGTGTAGAAGAAGGAAACAGGCCTGACATCCGACTGTTGCCAGAATATTGTGAAAGTTTCCTCCAAACACTGAAATAGGAGAAAATCAAGTTCCTTTCCCTCTCTCTCCCTCATTAACTTCCCTCTTGTCATGTGACAGCAGTAGGACTGCTACTTTGTGGAGAAACAGTTAGCTGCACCCCCTGGGACTTTACACTCAAACACACAGACTCGTACACAACCTCCAATTAGTGTGATCGAATGTGATTTATCAACTTAGTTGGTTTCGACGCGAACATAAAAGATTACTCAGGCCTAAAAAAATGAACCTGACAACAGATGGGAGAAGAAAGAGAAATGTGATGGGATTAACAACAAACAGTGCTGAAATTTAAAAGACTCTTGTTGCAGTGGACATCAGGCTTGAAGGACATTTGACTGAATTGTTTTATTTTCGGATTGTATTTTCTGAGGCATTTAATAGATTTTTTCTATTGGTGGTCAAGCAAAATATGATGATATGATACAAGATATAATATAATCTCCATCTCTTTGTCTGGCCAACCTGTACAAATCCACCTCTCCCTCTTTAGTGTCCAACCTAACATACAAGTCCTCATATGCTCTTTGTTTGGCCTTTGCCACCTCTACCTTCACCTTACGCTGCATCTCCCTGTACCCTCTTCATCTTCCTCACAACCAGAGTTATTTTACACACCACCACCCTGTGTTGTCTGGCTACACTCTCCCTTGCCAACACTTTGCAAACTGATCTCTTTCAGATTACGGATTGTAACGTCTACACAAGATGTCGTCCACCTCACTGCTTCTACCTCCACTCTTATATGTCACCCTATGTTCCTGCCTCTTCTAAAGAAAGTATTCACTACAGCCATTTCCATCCTCTTTGCAAAGTCTACCGCCATCATGCTGTCCTGAAGAGCAAACCTGCCCATCACGTTGTCATCATCTCTGTTCCCTTCACCAACATGTCAACTAAAATCTGCACCAATCACCACCCTCTCACCTCTGGGGATGCTCTGAATCACTTCATCCAACTCCAGAATTTCTCCTTCTCTTTTAACTCACATCCTACCTGTGGGGCATAACCACTAACAACATTGAACATCACTCCTTCAATTTCCAGCTTCAGACTCATCAACCTGTCTAATAGTCTTTCTCAGATTCTGTGTGAAAGTCATAATTCGCATGTTTAACTTGGCATGTGTTTAACGTCTGATGCCCTTCCTGACACAACCCTTTGCATTTATCCAGACTCTGGACTGCCACAAGAAGACACTGGCTTGTGCCCCCTTGTGGTTGCATTTTATCAGGATCATGTATACATTTTAAAAATGTTCTGCTTACAAATGAGCGTCATCTCAGCAAAGCTTTATAGAGAAAAACAATTAGATAAGCAATGAGATGCATGGATGGATGCATAGATAAATTAGTTAGAAATCAGAAGTTGAAAATTCTTCAACTCTTGCCCTCAGTGGTATAAAACTGTAGTAAAAACATAGATTTAGCCTCAAAACACTGACAAGAACAGACTCAACGTTAACAAATATGCATATATACACTCACTGGCCACTTTATTAGGTACACCTGTACAATCTAAAGTAATCCAATACAGCAGCTCTGCCATGAATTCTACTTTTACTATGTTATAATTTTTCAGTTTTTAACTTAAACCATCAGAAAGGTGACAATTCTACTATGATTTTATCAATAAGGTGGACTCGTATTGGAGGACCAAAACATTAAAATCGCCAGCCAGCGAGTGTGCAGCACTATAATCACAAAGTAAATACACAGCCACTAATCTAAAGTTTAACGTACTGGCTTAATTCTGCTTCACTACCAAATCTCCAGCATGAGTGTGGGAAAATGAGAGAACTGCTTTTAAAATGTGAAGATAACTATAGCTTGGATCTTTAAGATGTTACAACAACCGAGCAAATGTACAGCTGTCACTAGGTCAAAAACAAAAACTGCAGTATACAATAGGTGTGTGCAGCACTGCCCCTGATCCTCCACCAATTGCTGGAACAATGTCTTATTGATACAGTGACCGAGCCCCCCTCCCCACCAAAAACGTCTCACCAGCTATTTAAATGTCACGCTTTTAAAGCAGAATTATTTGGACCAAATCATGAGTGAGAATGTGAGGAAAAGAAGGGAGTAAAGGAGATTAAATAGTTGCTGGAAATTTCAGGCCAAAATGGTGGCAATTAAATGGAGGAGTAAAACAAAAGGATAAATTATAGAAGCTAGAAGAATCACAAGAAGTGAGAGTGATAGAAGTGGATACATGAGGAATATAGGAAAAGGGTCTGATCAGGTCAACAAGATGCAAAATAAATTGGATAGTGAGAGAGGAGAGACGTAAAGAGGACAAAACGTTTTGTATGAAAGAAACAGATGTGTGTGCAAAAACATGTGGTACATTCACTTTCTCCTAGTACATCAGTGTGTATTGTAGGAAAGATGTGTATTTCTTATGTGGGTGTAGTTGTAAAATCTGTGTGTGTGTGTGTGTGTGACCAATGTTCCCAGCCTGTCTGACAATGACACACTTGTCTGTTGTTTATGTGCATGTTGTGGCTGACGGTGCAGTTTTCTCTCCAGCAAATTTGGCCCAAACTCCACTCATGGCGAAGGTCATTCAAAGTTTAATGTTTGTCAAAGTAAGGAAATATCATCATCATCATCATCATCACAATAGTACATAATAGTACAGGAAACCTGTCTCCTACGAACTATTCTCATGTAAATCAAACTTTAAACAGGCTCTGAAATACTTCTTTCTAGCTACTAAACAGCAACTAAACGTTTTAGGTTGTGCTTCTCAAAGTACTTGGTAATGGAGATAACTTTGTTAAATACTGCAAAGTCAGGTGTGACTCAAAGCCAGATTGTATCTTGTTTTCAGTCTGCTGCACATCAGCTTGTCTACACCTGTCAGAGAAGCTGATACGGTACAGTAGGGGCCATGATACAGGGATCAGGATTTGATATGTGCTATATACTGTGATACTGTAAACAGGGCAATTTATTGGGATTTTCTGGGGAAAACAATCGTACTTTTTAAAAACAATTTCTAGCTTCCTTTTCTTTTCCCCCTCTGTCCTTTCCCTCCTTTATTTCTTGTCTCCTTCATTTCTCATGGCTTCTGTCTATCTAGCCTACTCTTGATCATACCTCTCTTTCTGTCTAGACAGACTCAGCAGTAAATATTCTGTAATCAGCCTCACATGCTTCTCTGCTCGCACAGGGCTGCTGCTGTCACCACACACTGATGGGACTCTGTGTGTGTGTGTGTGTGTGTGTGTGTGTGTGTGTGTGTGTGTGTGTGTGTGTGTGTGTGTGTGTGTGTTTGCCTCCTTCCAGGCTCAGCCGTAGTTTTTGATCTGAGTGCCAGTCTATTTCACATGCAAATGATTTAAAGTGTATCTCTCTCTTTCTCTCTTCCCATCATCCCTTCCTTCGTCCAGCTGCAGTGTGAACTAGAGACAGGACGTCTTTATGATTTAGACGTCCATAGCATCAAGAAACCCTGGAAAATTCTCCTTTTGCCTATGTTTACTGGCAGCGTGAAGTGAAAGAAGTGAAACAGACATCATAGCAACAAGATTGTGGCGCATATTAAGGAATAAAAAAGATGTTGAATGTCTAGATGTCGGAAATGACCATAAAATGACCACAAAAAGATGGCTGCACATTAAGGCTCCACACTTTATTTCACGAGCATACAGTATGTTTTTAGGAATACACTAGGTCGGACTTTACCTTAGCTAAGTTTACTGAAGCATGTAGTTATAACCAACATCTTCCTTAAAGACAAACTTTCGAATTTGATTGTATTTTCAACCATCCCCATACAGTCAACGATGAATTGGCTCTAATCACAAAGGGATATCTGTCAGTCTGCAGTCTTCGTCTCTGCTCACACAGTCACCACAACTTTGTACAGTGCTCGTAAAGAAGCAAGTCACCTCAGCGTAAATCATTAGCTCCCATTAGAGCTTTTGGGGGAGCCCCACTTTTTTCCTTCCCATTCTCAACTAAGAGGTTTGAAGAGTAGAAAAACATGTCACCCATTGGACACCCAACTGTTGTTAAGCACAGACAAATAAGCTAATCCAGGCTGACGGACACTAAATGTGAGTAGAGAGTGTTGAAAACAAATCAAAAAAAGAAAAAGAAAAATGAATGTCTTCTAAATACTTAAACTAATGTGGTTTCAGGTATTGACGCTGTTTGGACTTTATACTGTGCATGTGTAAGCCCAATTTTCTTAGCTCATGTTTGGATAAACTCAAAATGACAAAATGACAAAATGACAAAAATCATGCTTTATGTTGCAAGTAGTAGAAAATGATAAGTGGTGGTTTTCAGTTTGGCATAATCATTTCATTGTTATGTTGGTTAATACATTCCAGTATGTTTTCTGCTGCCTGTAAAATAATAGGCATTTCCAAATGAATTTAAAACACCAATAAGTGGGTCATAAACTCATCATTTTCCTGCTGTTCAGTCTCCTAGTTTGAAAACATAGTAAACAGGCATCGAATTACAAAATATTACAGTAAAGTCTCTGTGCATTTGTGGTTAATTGTGACCAGATTTGAAGTAGTTTCCAGTCTCTTGTGATTTCCCTTTTTTATTCAACTTCTTTGGACTAGAATATATTGTCAAGCGGCGCCAGCTAAAACGCAGGTTTAGGATTGGTTGAGTCCTTCATCTTTTGCCTGACAACACATTACATAAATCAGGTAGTGGGGGACGTTTTGAAGCCTCGGGGGGATTTTACTGTACAAGTCTTGCTAGAAAACTGGCACTGTACCTGAAAAAACACAGTGTGGACGTCTGTTCTACTATGTGACTTTTTTGCTTCTCTTCTCTCCAATAGCTCCTTTCTCTTCTTCTAGTTTGCCGACCAACTCTGCTCACCTAAATGTTCTATTCATAATACTATGGTCTGTACAATTTTTCTTTTTCAAAGACAGAATCATGACAACTTGGATCTTTGTATGAACCCCATATAAAGAATATTTTTTAATTTTGTTCTGAAAACGTCAGTTCTTGTTTTGTCATTAACACTATATTTACCTTTTATATTTTCAAATTAAGACAACTAGATTTTAGTGTCAGAACCTATTAGCTTTTCTGACTTGAGGTTTTTCAACTTGAAATGATGAAACTGAAGAATGAATTATATCAACTTTTAACAGAAACCAAACCAGCACATGAGTAGACATTTCATAATGCATTCCTTGAGACTAAAAACTCACCAGAGACTCGTCTTTTGTTTAGTTTGAAACAGCATGTTTTCCTAGTATATATTAATTTCTTATACACAGATAAATAATTAGAATGGTAACCACGATAAAGGTCAGTGTTGACTCTGTGGCCTATGCTGAGATACTAACATTCAGAGTGATCCCAAATGGTCTATGTAGTGGTTTTGGCACAAATATTTGACTGTTTGTGTTTCATGTGGCCTAATGAACTGACTGAACAGAGAAGGAAAAAAATCTGCAGATTTTCAGTAAAGACTGCCAATGTTGAGTTAATTTGTCTACTGCATCCAACTAATATCTTAATAAGATCTTAATAAACTTAAATTCACCTTTGTAAAAGACAATGATTAAAGCAATGGGTCTCCGCTTATTTTTCTAGTAAAGTCAGCTACACTAATTCAGTAAAGACAGTTTGCTCTTCTTTTTATGTCTTCTTCTTCATTTCACTCTTTCTGTTTGCTTTTCTTTCCTTTTATTTTCATTCCATGTCAGGTCTGTGTCACATTGATGGTCAGGAACCTGTTCAGAAAGTCAGCGATTGCAAGACTTGCAGTCCACATGCTGCACTTATTCAGTTTTGAACTCAAATATTTATTAGCAGAAACTTAATTGTGTAATTCCATCCTGTCAGGTATGTTTTCTTCTCTGCATGTAGGGTGTTAAACTTCCACACTTTTTTCCACAAATGATTAATTTGTTTGTTAGAATTGTATGTTTTTTTTTAGCCCAGATCATCAGACCCCAGGCAGAGCAGTGTTGGTGTGAAGTCAGAACAATGATGTGGTTGACTTACTGTAGCAATGCCCTATTCTATAAATGTGTGTTTTATGCCTGCTGGTGTCAATTTCCACAGGGGCCGATCAGTTCAAGGAAATCCATCCAGGAATTGAGCCTTTATACTCAGCATAACCCTCATCTAATGTCATGCATCTCTTTGTTGCCATTTTCCCCAATTAATATTTGTTGATTGATGAATTAAATCCACTAAAAAGGTCACTGCTGCTGTGTGGCCCCAGTACATAGACTTAATATGGAAAGTAACAGAGATGAAAGATTGGAAAGTCAAATGAATAAGATGAAGGCCTCGAAATCATGTTTGTTTAACTGTAAATAGAAAGTGGCACATTAAAACAAAAAAGTGACATAAATACAGACAATCTAACTTCCAATACAAAGCCATAGCACAACCTCACAGTAACATATCATCAGCCCTTCCAATAAAATAAGATAATTAAATGGTCTGTCATAACGGGAAAATAACACAATAGGTTCATATCAAGATCTTGATATATAGACTCTTTTTGGAAGTATTTGCATTTCTAAAAGTAGAAGATTTCAAATAGTTTCACCATTTCTTTTACTGTGTTAGACTTATTAGTTTTAAGAATTCATGAAAACTGAACCCAAAATGCATCTCACCATAATTTATAGTGATAATTACTCAGAATTTGAATATTTAGCTGCTCATGGTTAGAAAAATATGGCCTTTTCCAATTAACACACACACAAAAACTGCTATAAAATGTGAGGAATTAATTTTACATGTTGTTTTTGTGTCTTTGTTTTGGGTAAAGTCTCAGTATGGCAAGTATTAAATTTTTTTCTTTTACACACAAGATACTTTGTGAAAAGTCGCTTGCCTCTACATGCTTTAGGAATCTCACTGTAAATAAAACATTCAATGAATAGACAGATGTGTGTGTGTGTGTGTGTGTGTGTGTGTGTTTACAAGTCACAGAAAATACTGTCTGTCCAATTCTAATTTGTGTTTTGTGCCAAGCAAAGATTCAGTTCCTGTCACGGCCACTAGGTGGAAGTAGAGTTCAGTTGTTAGTCGTGACATTTTCCTGCAGTTTCCTCACTGAAGTTTGTGTGTTTATCTTGTTCTTCCTGCCTCCCTCCCCCTCTTAGCCACTCACAGCTCCTTTGTAAGACAGCTAATCTCAGCGTGTGACATATACTTTAAGATATTTTTGTGTTGCCATGAATTATCTGGAACAACAAAAGTTGTGAGAGTTGTGGGTTTGATTTCCTTTTTGTCTCACAGAGGATGCAGAAACCACATTGATTTTAAACACAGAATTGGGGATAGTTATTATAAAATGCTCTTTACTTTTTTCTATTGATTTTTTTTCGTATTTGTTAGTTGTTGATATTTTCTAGCAAAACAAACTGAACATCAGCAAATTTCAGTTATAGTAGATATGAGTATGCTCAGGTAGACACACAAACCCTTTTTGTGACATATCAAGGTACTGATTACTACTTTTGAGCTCTCGCTGTGCTTCAATATATGTTTAATCATCCATTTTTTATTCATTTTTTTACTTTAACTTTAATATATTTGGACCATTGCAGATCTCCATTGGTTTGTTATTTTTTCCATATGTGTGCTGAAATGTAAAAAGAACTGAACTGTTAGAATTTTAAGCCCTTCATCATATTGTCTTTGATAGACAAACTCAGTGGCACAAATATATGAAACGCCCTTTAATACTGTGATTGTGATAAATAACAGCTTTAAAAGACCACAAATTACATAACATCGTCCACTGCCATCTGTAAATGCCATCCTAGGCCCATATCAGTCAACAAGGTAAGAAAGTGACAATATAGTGCGAATCTGTGCTGAAAGTAAATTTTCAAACGCTCATCCAAGTTTAAAGTTGTATGAGCTGAAATGTGGCCACATTAGTTTTTAAGTTTGACATTTGTATTTGGTGGCCCTGCTCACATTCTCCGCTGAATGGTGCCATTTGTTTTGTTTTTTTTGTAACATGATTCATGTTTCATCTCTTTTTTGAATATTCGTCATGATGGATCAACAACATTTTACTGGTTTCCAGTTCTTTTGTGACAGAAGAAACAGCTAACACAGTCATCGGATGCAGAAACTTTAAAATAAGCGAGTCATTGATAAGCACTGGCCATAATGAATTCAGCTGTGTCCAGCCTCTCTCAGCCAAACACACTCTTTCCCCCAGTCTCTCAGCTCTGCAGAAAATGGCTTGGTCATTGATCTGCTGAATGCAGCAGTGGGGCGAGGTTTCAGTGGAGGCTCAACTTGCACTGTTGTGCCACTTACACTCCAGTTAGTATCTGCACAGTCAGTGAATCACTGGGGAGACAAAACGGAGGCACATAGATACATACCGACAGAAAGGAGCTGGTCTTCCTTGTTTCCACTCCTTTTAGGGATTACTGTGAGACTGCAGGCTGGCTTCATTATCTACTGAGGGATGGCGTTTTGGAAGACCAGAACACACTCACACAGTCAGGCATGTGTGTGTGCTTGTGGCCTTTGAGTCAGTGATAGTTTTTGGCCACTGTGTGTGTGTTTATATGTCATTTTCTTGCTGGATGTGTGTGCATGTGTGTATGTGTCCTACAGGCAGCAGAAGTGTTTACAGGGAAGAAGGGGATAATGATGAAGGATGGAGTGAGCTGTGGCTTAGAGAGAGAGGAAGAGAGGGAGACAGTGCGGGAATAACTGTATGAGAGGCTTCCAGCAAGGACCACAAAGTGAAGTCAAAACAAAATTAAATAAAGTGGCGTTAGGAAAACCCAGAATGTAAAATGTTCTGGGAGACAGAAGACACTTAAAAGATGGAAGGGAATAAGAAATTAGAAAGATGTTAAGATATGGGAAAAGATGGATATTAAACAAGTGGGGAAGGATGATGGAAAGAAAGACAGGAAAGGCAAGGAAAGGCAAAAAATATGATTGTAGAGAAAGAAGAGAACCCATGAGGGAAAAGGAACGATGGAAACAAATTAAATGAATGAGGCAAAAAGGCGACTGGTCATCATTAATTCATTGTTTTAGTAATATCTTAATAAATGGATTAAAAGTTTGATAAAAAACGGGAAAATGCAAATCACAAGTTATGAGAGCCCAAGGTCACGTATCCAGATGTCTTAACTCTATCAGCTGCAACCGTAGTTTCGCTTGTTGGTGTGAATGTGAGTGTGAATAGTTTGTCTGTGTATGTCTCTCTGTGTTGGCCCTGACCTGTCCATGATGCACCCCACCTCTCGCCCTATGACAGCTGGGGTAGGATTCAACCCCCTGTGACCCCGAAGAGGGTATGTGGATAAGATAATGGATGCTTTAAAACCCTAGAGCGCAACAAATGATCACAACTGTACAAAAGGAACACAAAGTGTTCTGGATTTAGGCCTCATTAGATCATGTGTCGTCAAGTAGCAAACTAACATTAAACTACTGGTAGCAGGGTAAAACAACAGAAAGTTATACTATATGGTAATAAAGTCCTGAAGGAAAAGGGGAAAAATCGCTTGAAGTTAATGGTGGTAGGTAGCATTAAAACTGGATGCATTGGCTCAAACCTCAAGATCGGCATTAAACTGACATTACTGAATTCCAGCATTAGCTGGGATCAGCAGTAACTCTCTGTCTGGTTGATCCAGCCAGACAAGGTAAAACAGAGAGTTGTCTTCTTCTTCTGTAAACCTTCTTGTCACTCTGTTGCCTTTACCTTCCTTCTGCTCCTATCCAAGGTAAACATGTCAACTCTTGGCCTCAGTCGTGGAGTGTGGTGTGAAATTCCTTTTTACCTGCTTAAAAATGTAAGAAAAAAGGCCCGAATGAGGATGAAAGCTGCTGAAATACAGGAAATCCACGGTGACCACATAACAAGACTTTTTCCACATAAACGGATGTTTAAATCTTTAAAAGAGTCATTACCAACATTACCATCCAGTTCCCTCTTGTCCCCATTAGTTCTTTACTGCGATGAGAAAACGAACTTCCCTCTTCTTTCATGTGTTTTTATCTCAGCGCTGTTTCTTGCCTCTAGTCATGTCTGCACCAAACCTGCTTTCAGAAGCCGCTATAATGGTCTGTTACGTTGTATCCCCCACTTCCACTTTCGCCTCTTCTCCACATCTATGCCTTCAAAACTGTCATCTGTTTCTGCTTAAACATGTCACATCTTATTTACTCTGGACTCTTGCTGTAGAAAGTGAAAGCAGGGCTTGTTTTTGTCATGTGAGAGGCCATTACCAAAGGGATGGATGAAGACAGCTGTGGTTGCATCACAAATTCAGTGATGGACTGGGTATAAAATAACTGTTTTCCATGACTCTGAGGGGGAAAATTTGCATTAGCACCTTCTATATATTGGTTGGTTTGCAGTTGCTCATTGTTTAGGTCAGTGTTTGAGTCTCTCTCTCTCTCTCTCTCTCTCTCTCTCTGTTTGTATTTGTGTGTGTGTGTGTACAATATGTTTACATGAGTCAAAAAATGTTTTCCTATTCTAGTTCCAAAAGTTCCTTAGGAGTTAGGGGATTTGAGAATGGAAGATGATTTTCTCTCTCTCCTCTTAATTTCTCTTCATATTCTCCAACTACCGTACTTTCCTCGCCCTGTCACCTCCTTAGTCTACTCCCAATATTGCCTGGTAATGGCTCCTGTGACAGGATTGCTGAGAAAGACAGAGAGAGCCAGTGTATTATCGTATTGAAGCCGGTAGGATATCATCTGACCCTGTTTGGAAACTGTGAGAAGGCGTCTGCACTGCAATGACAGTGATGCATCGTGTTTCACTTTGCTGTGTAGAAGTTAAGTTGGTTTTATCAAATAGTTAGAGCTACTTTTTAATGCAAAGATATTCCAAATTATTTTTTTTAAAATTAAATACAAAGAATACAAAGTAAAATACAGTATATATCAAACTCCTACAAAATAAAAGCATCACGTAGCGTTAGCCCAACATTTCCCACACAGGAATGTGTTTCTCCTTTTTTACACCTACCTTAGATGTTTTTGTTTCGTCATTAGCCGTTGTCTGTTCTTATCAGCAGCATAGCTGTGGGCCAGTAGGTATCTGCTCCACATGCCATAGGCTCAATAGGTCGTTATCATGAAACATTATGCATCATAATGTTGTTTGGTTTTGGCACAAGGAGTACTTGTTTTTGGTTACATTTGGGGTAAAATAAAAAAATAACGTTGACTAAAGTAACAAGAATGGCGTTATAAAACCACCTGGTGTTCGCGTCTCAAAGTTGTGTGTTTTGTCACCAACCCATCTGCACCGACCTCCTGTCCAGAAAGACTTTGCCAATTATGTCACTTAATGGCAATCTGTCATATTACCCACATCCACTAGATGTCGCCAGTAGACTCTGTTTTAGGGGCAGGGGAGAATGACTTTAAAAGAAAAAAAGGGGGGAAGGGGGCATTTTATGGCATTGGCTCCACTTGGAGGGTCAGCTCAGCGTACACTTTATCACGCTTGCTCTTCGGTGTGGGTCACGTTAGATGGCACCTTTTGCTCCCATATAGGAGAAGAGAACTTTTTTGCATTTGCTTTGCTGTAGGGGCATCTTAAAGGTCATTTATCGCACGTGTCTCATTCATAACAACTATGTCCCTATGTAGCAGTTGACCTGCTAAACCATAACAATGAAAGATAAAAATTCACAGTTTAGTGGAATTATAATGCTTCATCTGGCTGTTGGTGTATGTCATGTTTATTTTACACAGGGGCAATGTAAAAAAGGTCACATTTAAAAACAGACATAAAACTTTCATATTATCACATTTGAAAATTTAAATTAATTTCACTAAAAGATACATGAAGTGGATGACACTGACATGCATTGATTTTTTAAAATAATATTTTAGTGTTTGACTTTTAAATATATTTTATTTTATAAATTAAGCGAAAACTTAAAAATAAGTAAATATAGTTAAATGTGCATTAAATCTACATTATATGTATACAGAGACCTCCCACTACTGAAATGATAATGAAAAATGTCATTAGGTTTCCCATTTTAGTTTTAGGAAAAGACTAATGGGACATGTTGAAGATGAGAAGAGAGAAGGGACCCAGAAAGATGAGTGAAAAATTCTAAGCTAGACAGGCACATGGGATGCCATTATTCTCGGCAGCTTAGTGGCTGTATGTGTTTGTCTGCTGAGGGTGATAATGCATCTGAACATACTGCATTTCAATTTGTGTGAAAGTGAGAGCAAAACAAAGGGAGGGAGACTGAGGGAACATGTGAGAAATACAGATGGAACAGTCAGAGACAACATAACAGAGCTGATGGGAAGTGAAGAAAGAAGCTGCCAAGAGAAGCAAAATGGCCAAAAGGATAATTAAAGAAAATGTGTGATTATAACAGCTGTTTTTTTAAATACTGTAAGAAATTCACCACCTAAGTGCTAATAAACATAAGTCACAGTTCAGTTGTGAAGAGAGATACAGTGTGAATAAATTAGTAAATGTATAGGTCTCATTGGAAAAGATCTGGGATATGTTGATGCGAGAATGTCTGATCTATAGGTTCCTTACTTTCACGCTGATAAGACGATCTTTTTTGATCTGAGAAAAAAAGAGCGAGTTCGGAAATAAGAGACAAAAACAGAGAAATAGAGACAGACGAAATGACAGATTTTAAAAAATAATGACAAGACTGCTGTGAGGATTTACAAAGGGGGAGCAAACAGGGAGTAGGATAGAGTGACGACCGTTGAAGTGATGGCAGAGCGACATGGGAGAAAAATGAGGACAGACAGAAAGACAGAAAGAGCCGGACAGTACCCCCCTCCTCCTTCAGACCCCACTGTCCCTCCGGGGAGCAGAGAAAGTCTGGCTTGAGTTAGCCATGCAGAAGCAAAAGAGGGATACACACATACACACAGTCAATCTATCACTCCCCTCCCACCAGACAAACGTCCTCCTCTCCCTCCTCTTCCCTCACTTTTGGTATCTGAAGGCAAAGCAGCACATTTACCATCCCTCTCATTCCCTGTGGTGCTTTTTTTTGTTGTTGTTTGTTTGGTTGTATTTGTGCGGAGGACAGTGGAGTTGAGCTGCTCTCAGGTATGTGAAAGGGTGGGGAAGGTATGTTTTATCATTACAAGCTTCTCTGTCGCTGTCCATCTACCTACCTGTCCATCTCTGTTTAGTCACTGACCCCACCTGGAGGCTGCAAAGGCATTGGTTCAGTCCTGTGTTTAATGAGGAGCTAGGTCACGATTGGGATTACAGCTGAGGAAAATGGTTTGCATCCCCTTATATTGAAATGTCCAAAACTGTAAAACAAAATACTTTAGTTTTATAAACATAATATTTAATGCACATGGAGCTAATACAAATGTACCTTTGATGATGAAACAATTGTACATTTGCTGAACGTTGTGTCGTTAGATTTAGGGTTAGGCTGCCGTGCCCTTATAAGCTCTTTCAATGTAATGTTCGATTTCAAAATAAGAGGATGCAGATTTTTGTTGAAGTTTTATGTGGATATGAAAGAGAATCAATCCTTTTGCCCTGCTATGAATAAATCAGTTCGGGACCGCATCTGGCAAGGACACGGCTAGCAGGGTTTGAGTTACAGTGGCATCAATCCAGGACTGTCTAGGACAATCTAGGGGGGGGATTGCATGAGGTTTTGGTTGAGCTAGAAGTTTAGCAAAGATACAATCTAGGTTGGGGCAGGCCAGCATTTGTGTCAGACTTAAGTCAATTACGGATTGAGTTGGGTTCAGGTCTGGATAGACACTGGGTTTAGTTTGTGCTGGCTCGGTTTGTGTCGGCTCAGGCTCAGGCCGGGTTAACAAATTACCTAATGAAGTTAGTTCCCAAAAAGCTATAAAGAGATTTTGTCTTAGAGCAAGTGCTCAGCCTTAATGTAACAATTTTATTTCATTACTGGAAGGTACCTCACTTATGTAATAGTATACATCTACTACTAATACAGTACTGTAGTAGTCACTGTTGTATAAGTACAGTATTTTCCCAAAATATATTTGCAGGAAACTCAGCAGAACACGTGTTGCTATTGGCTGCCGAATCAGCGGTGGCACCCGTCAGTGTTACTTATCCGAATCGTGCCTTTTACTGAGACCAAACTATCTGCAGTGGACAGTGAGACATCCAAGGTAACATCAACATGTAGATGAGTTTTAATACTAGTTATTTGATTCTACAGAGTTGAATTTTCATTGTCAAATCTGGAGCAACGAGAATAAGGCAATCTGACATTATTTTACAGAAGCTGTTATCATGATTGATGACTGAAAATCTGAAATGATTATATGATCAGTCCAACCACCCATATGATCAGTTTAAATGTCTTCTCAGTACCACTCTGCCACTGCAGTAATGACCTTGGCAGCTGAAATACAACACATCAATCAGCTGTTGGATTTGTCTATATGTTGAAACGCTTTCATTTGAGATCAGTCAACAATATGGAAAACAGAGCATCATTGAGATGGAAAGGTTGCTGATTCGATTTCTCTTGCAGCATATTAACTGTACTGGTTGTGACCTCAACTCCTGCACTTCTTTCCTGTTCCCAGTGCGGTAGCAACTTTGTCTTTAACATTTTGTAGATATCAGGTTGCACTTATATCCTTGATGGTTGCATAACTGATTGCCTGACTTGCACAGTCTGTGTTGCACACCGTTGCCTATGTGGAGGAGTGTGTGTCTGTACGTGTGTGTGTGTGTGCTTGTGTGTCGTTCACAGTGAACTTGTGAAAGAGTGCAGTTTGGAGCTAAACCAGGATTCCCAAGGGAGAACAGTGTCAAATCTCTCAGTGTCTCTGCAAGTTGTTTCAAAGTTGAGGAAAGTGTTTGGTCTTTCTGCTTTCCAAAATTTGTCTGCTGGAGCAAAACCATCTGATCAGAATCATTTTTCACACAGAGAGAGAGCTGCAGAGACAAACCAACTACTAACAAGCTGTCATGTGCGTGAAACAAAACAAGACCTACAGCTTCAGACATACGGCTTCAAGTTATGATTGTCAAGGTCCCCTTCTGTGCTGTTCATATAGTGGTCAGCCTACTGCTATGCAATACTTGTAACATTTGCTGGTGTGGAGTATGTATATGACAGCAGTCTGTACAGCAATCAGCCAATACATTTAAATGCTTTAACAAGTAAAATGGGGATGTTAATGCAATGACAATTTAAAAAAAACTCACTCTTGCTTTGAGGGCATGTGATAAATCTGAACTGTGGAACTGCTCAAACTGTAAAATCCCACCAATCGATTGTGACAAGGATCACTGGCCGTTCGTCGCAGTTTTGCAGAGAGTAAGCTGCAAGTCACATAATGTACACTATGGCATGCTGCAGTGCCACATGAAATACAGATTCAGCATCATCATCATCAGCATGTGCACATGTGCAATAGTCATTACAGGTGTTTGTTAAAAGGAAAACTCACACCGTTTTTATTTTCCATGACTAATCGTCAATGTAAGCTTGCCTCCTCTGCAAATTCCCAGAGTGCTCATCTTCTAACATAACATCCCCACTTTAGGACAGCTGTATTCTGTTTAACACAGAACCGCTATTAATTCCCCCCCACCCCCCCACCCCCATCGTGCTACGCTTGAACACTGCTTGATACACTGATATTGGATTTTTAAAATAGTGGTGTTTGAGATCTGAGAAAGGATGAAGGGAGGAGCAGACATAGAAGGAGGAGAAACACAGAATGAGAGAGAAAGGTGGACTTACAAAATGACTCAAATCACTCAATGATTCATTCTTTCCAAATACAGATACGTATTGCAATGTTAGTTTGGTGGTTGGGTAGAAGTTAGACAAAAGTCGCTATAACAACTGGGTAACGCTATGACATGTGCATCGCTTCTCCAGTATCAATAATATGAAATTAAGTCGTGTTGTTCTTCTAGCACTTTGCCCTTAGCAGTTATTAAGTCACATTCAGCTTTGTTAGATCCCACAGTTTTCCAGTCCTGTGATGTTACTTTTTATGGCGGGATAACTTGTGGTAAAAGTCACATGTTGAGCTCATAATTATAATGTCACTGCCTGGTGGTTCTCCAGGACGCCCCATTCTTTCATTTTTCAGGGTCTTGAAGCTATTTTGTTCTCTAAGTGTAGATTTGTGTCCCATTGGTGCATCTCAGCACCTCCCAAAGAGATTAGGGGCCAATTTCACAGCCATGGATTAAGCTTCATCCCTGACTACACTCAATGGAAACCTCCATTGAGACAGAAAATTACTCTCAGACTTGTAGCCGCATTTGTGTCTGTGATACCACCCCCACGCTCCATCGTACGTTTGACAATCACTAATTATCCTACAGCTTTCTTGCAGCGCTTTCTTTATTTAGTCAAAGTTTCAAAAGTGTTCATAACCTCTCAAGAAGCTGTGTGTGAGACATCAGCTATATGAAAAAAACAGCTTAGAGAATGTGTTAATTCAAAACATTTATTCATTTCATTTGCAAAGAGATGTAGACATCGGATGGTGGCATAACAAACAGAACGTACAGTAAATGTCAAGAAATAATAATCCTACGTGCAGCTATATGCCTGTCCATCTACCAAGGTGCTGGACCAGGAACATTTCACCAATGCTGCACAATAACATATTTGTCATTGTGGTGTTTTGAAAGTCCTTGTCTGCTTTAGTTCAGGGGTTCAGTTGAGAACTTCTTTGTCGCTTGTGTCTGACCACAGTGTGTCCAGCAGTATTAGGTTTCCAGCTCCTGGGGGATTAACTGATTTTCTCTGGTCTGGAGGAATGTGTGAGAGCTGAACAGCTCTGGCAGAGCGGACAGCAGATCAGAGTAGGTTCAGCCTGCCCAAGCAACCAGAGACTGGGTCTTAACTGTCAGGGTGTTTCATGCAAATTATTATACAAGCTCAACCTCGAGGCAACAAAGGCCTTAGGTACTGTTTATACAGTATGTACAACATTAGGAGGAAATATTTGATTTTTTAGCTCTTGAGCGTCTGTGTTTCTCACAGGTCACGATAAGTTACTGTATTTTATTTTTGTTTCGGGCAATGAACAGTTTTAAGTTTCATGCCAGTGTGATTGATTAAATCTATTGCATGATGTTATAGAGAAAAACAGGAAAATGTGGTACTTAAAGATCTAGAAAATAATGAGAACATAGAGAATGGTATTTGTCATATCCTCATTTAAACAGGACTCATGACATCACTCACACAGTGTTTGTATTAAGGGTTAGCTGGTTATAATTGCAGCAGTTGCACCTGTGTGCCACTAAGTCTCAGAGCTTCTAAAGCCAAACAACGATAAAGACATTGATCATTTGAGCATATACAGTAAAGGTCATGATTCTTGGCCCCTGCTGTGTAAAATTTCACCCTTGCTTTCCCACCTTTTCCAGTCATGTGACTCCCCACACCCCTGAGTACGCGTCAGGCCTCGGGTCTAGATTTGATTAAGAAATAATTGCTGGTGGCAGTTCAACGTTTTGCAGGTAGAGGGAAAAATGTCATGACATTTATTTAAGGACCATGCTACTGATGTTCTCCCATTGTCTGGTCTAATTTTACAGTTATGTTGGTCCACTATACCTGACCAATCAGCTCTGAGTGGTTTTCAGCACTTGTCATCTGTGTCTATGGACCAGCTGCAGTAGGTTATTTCAAATATAGATGAATGAAGTTTCGTCGTGAGAAGTTCACACATTGAAGACACCCCCCCCCCCCATAGAGTTTTAACCAACCATCATCATCATCATCATCATCATCATCAAAGCTACGTTTTACACTTCTAAAATAAGTACTGCTGATGCTTTTCTGTTAAAAACATTAGGTTTGGTAACAAAATATTGCAAACAGAAAACTGCAGTAATGTCCTTGCAGGTTTCCTTGCAGAATTAGTTTTCTGTCCCTGTGAAAGGCCTTGTATTCCAATGTTTCAAATACTTCAACCATGAAATCATTGGCTCATACCATCAATGCTTAAGGAAAATCATGTAATGCATTCAGTTCCAGTTGATACTTTGACAATAAAAAAAAAAAAAATCACTCCCTGAAATTTGTTTTATAGAGGGTTCAGTTGATGTGTTTTAATTGCAGTAACATTGTTTCAAATGTATAATGCGTTTAGATACATTTAAATTATGATGTTGCACAGCTCATTTTGTAACAAAATCCCTAAAATAAACAAAAGCGATCCGGTACAGACGCTGACACAGATTTGGCCTCGGCACATCTTGGAATGAATTTTAGGGCTTTCTCAATGTGTTTGTATTGCTCCTTGGCCTTGAGGCGAGCTAAATGCTTAACCACCAACCAAAAACACTGATTATTATTTGATTAAGGGACTACAGAGTAACACTGCAGGAGGCAAATGAAATTAAAGAGCATAATAGAGCAGAACTAAACACCAAAACACTGGGTTGGCCTAATCCTCCCTTAGCACACAATGTGGAGCAGGAGGAGGAGGAGGAGGAGGAGGAGGAGTGTGTTTTGTGGGCCCATGCGTATGTGTCTGTAGACTGTACGTGTGTGTTTGTGTGTGTGCTTGTATTTCTATAAAAGGATCAAATCACTGAACAATAAGAAATAGAATTAAACCCTCTGAAGAGAAGATTTCTCGCCCTTGTTCACCTTATTAAAAGGTTGACTCAAGGTTAAGATCTGTGTCTAGGATCTGAATTAGCTTTAGTCCTGACCAGTATGTTGGAAATAATTGAATGCAGTTCAAGCCAGGACTTAATGTTTTTTGCCTGGTAAAATTGATAGAAAACCGGTAAATTAAGAACTCGCCGGTCATTTCCGGTACTAATGCTGAATTGAGATATAATGGAGTGATGACTGAATCAGCAACAGCAGCATTCAGCCCTACAGCGTTTCGTTTTCCTGCCTCCTACGTAATGTTTGTGTCAAGATTAAAAGTGATGCCTCTTTAGAAGTTTTACTTTTAAAACTGCAACCTAGAAGGTTTTTATTATGTCTATAAGTCTTAGACGTCTCAGTCAGATTGGTTTGTTGTGTTAACGTTTTTGTGACCAGCGGGTTGTAAACTGCACAGACCACTAACTTTAAGGAGTCTTATCTCGCTGGACACTATCTTTTTTTGCTTTAATCCAGTGGATCGTAAAATAGTCGACACACAATGAAAAACAGCTCACGTTTTAAACTGGAGTATAAACTGAGAGCCAGGACAAGAAAAATTGTCCAGATTTGCCAGATCTGCCTCTGATTTAATAATACGTTGCACATCATTGTGAGTATCAATGGTTATAGTTGGATTGTAGCTGGTTATGTTATAAGCTTTGTTATTGTGGCTTATTTTAGATCTACATCAAGCATAATTATACCTGCGGGACACTTCTGATTTCAAGTCGGCAGCAGAGGACATTGCTGTAACGAAGAATAAATAAATAGAATAAAATGTTAGCCGGTAACCAAGGCTTTCTTAAAACAGCCAGATATTAAGGGATATTGGAAGTTTGAGTGGCAAATGTTCGTTCCTGTTCATATGAGGTTGTTAATATTTAGCTATTCGTGTCCTTAATGCACAACGAAAACAATATTTCTGTTCCAAAACTTCTGAAGGGGACTGTATATACAAACCCAGTTTCCACAATATTGTATTATTAGCTGGCTGCACACTTCTTAAAATACAGTAAGTGTTTTGTTTCCCTGCATAATGTGAAACAGCCTGTGGCAACAATTTCTTCAGCCTGTTGGTTTAACCTGTGTCGCCCCAGATTAGATGACAAAAGCTGATATGAGCCAAATAAAACACACAAATGATTTGATACCAGCTGCTGAAGTGAGTATTTGTTTTTACAGGTGCAGATAGAAATCCTCAGTCATGCATCTGGCTCACAGCGTATGAGCGTATTGGAAACAACATGTCATATGAACAGGAAGACAGCTACACCGAGCAGAGATCTGCTGCTACATAACTGCCTGTATTATAATCTGTATCATTGCCTCTTTGGTCCAACTGACCTCAATCTGTGTAGGAAATGTGCTGTATCTTGTTGCATTTGCACAAACAAGGTGAGATTTTAAGAATCAAAGTACATTTCAGAGGCACATTTTTATTTTCAGTTACACCTTATCTCTCCGTGGGTTTTTACAACCTTAACTGCAGGTTACCTAGGTCCTGTAACTTTAATGCCAGGTCCAGACTACGTGATATTTTTGTCTGATCATCACTACGTCAGATTAGGCGGCTTTAAAGTCAATGCTGTGATCTGGCCGACAGATAATGCAGACTACACATTAATACCCAACCAAGCACAGCTCTCCATTGGTGCCAAGGATCAGCTTGGTATAGTGTCATGCTCTATTTGCTAGTTTAATGCCAATGGTAGTGTCCACTATGTTGTAGGAATCTTTTTCCTCAGTCTTTCTTGTCTTTGGGACACATAAAGAAGCAGTAGGATTCCGCAGACCTTTCTTTTCTTCAGTTCCACTTCATAGCGTGAGCAGCAACCTCATTGTTCCTCGTGTACTGAACTGAACCCACTGACAGACTAAACACTTTAAGATATGTACTCAAAACCACATTTACTCTTCGGTCCTCCAAGCTGTGCAGGAAGACAACACTCATCAGGTGTCGTACTGTGCTGAAATGCAGTGCACTGCTGTTGCATCAGAGTCGCCTCCAGGGTGTTACAGCTTTAGGCAGACAAGGGAGCACTGTGAATTGAACAATTAAAAAAAAGAGTGATATTTTAAAGTTTTAGTTGTGTGCTTCATTGTACTTTTTTTAATTCCCAAACTCCCCTACTATTTCCTTCTTATGGCCTGCTGTTTTCCTTCTGTTGTATTATCTGTTTTCTGGTTTCTGGCTGTGGATATGGACACTAACATGCCAGCTGACACAGAAAACAAGGGGCAGGAAAGAGGGAGATGGAATGATATCCAACATTTTCTCTGCTCCATGCGGTCCTCCTCACTCCGCAGAAACCTTTCCCCCGTGATCCCCCCTCCACACACACACATCATCATCATGGCCACATTATCTGTCCCAAACCAGAGTTATATAACTAGACTGGGGTTCTGTGCCAGACTTTTCCTTATGTAACCCCACTCTCTCAGACCACAGCTGAATTTTTTACTTCCGGTAATAATTGAAGAGTTTTGCTCTGATCCACTGAATTTCAGTGTAAAAAAAGACCCAGACTCTCTCTAAGATCACTTAGTTTTACTTATATAACTCTTTTGTCGGTTTTTGGAAAAGTTACTAGAAGTGAGAATTGATGGGTTAAGCTGAACCTTACACATTTGGATTTATTCTCAAGATCTACATTATTTCCATGTCAGTAGTAGCACTGGTCAACACTGTCATCCACTTTATTACAGTGGGTGATGTCCCATTCTTTCCGTCCTCAGTTTTGTTTACCAGCACCAAACTAATATAACATAATTTTTAGTTTCTGTCAAAAATGGATTTACACTGATTTTCTAGTTCAGTGATTTTTTTATAGTTGTTTCCTCTGTGTTTGGGTTTAAACTGTCTTTGGCATTTAGCCGTGGGAAGCTGAACAAATAGAAAAGCTTGAGAACACACACACACACACACACACACACACACACACACACACACACACACACACACACACACACACAGAAACACACTGTTATCAGTGTACAGCTGTTCATTCCTTACATGTCCAGTCATCAACCCACAATGTGGTCATAAGAAACATTTCAAAATGATAGATTCTACTAAAGCAGCTGTCTGATGCTTTTTATTGGACGTGGGAAAGTTCACTCAAACATATTGTCACCCGTGAGAATTTCTTAAAATGGATGTTTTGTAGTTCTTGTGCTGAGAGTGGCTTCATATTTTGGCATACTGTAGTTTTAGGATTCCTTACATTTTCAAATCTAAAATTGTTCTTTGAAACCAAAAAACAGGCTGCAGCCACCAGCCACCAAATATGCATTGCACTTGCAAGAGAAGGCAGAAAACCTACAGCTACGTATATACAAACCATTAACCAAGCACCATTAACCAACACCACTCTTGCTCACCACATTTTGTTTATCCACTTCAAATCAGTCCCTCCAGTATTTTGTGATGCTGCGATCAGTTACAATTAATTCAACCAATTCAGCCTGTAAATATAAACATCCTAAAAAAATTACATACATGCAATTTTTTTTACAACTATTAACTATAATAGTTACAAAGGGCACAGTTTACCGCTATGGTCTGTTCGCTAAGCTGAACAGCCAGGGTGGTCTCTCCCACCAATGGGATTGTTGCTGACAGGGGTCTGATGAGTGGCAACAGTGCAGGACAGACAGACGCTCATCAACAACCTGACACTGGTGAAAGGTTTTCTGGCCATTATTACAGATTAGAAAACTTAAACCTTTAGGTCTAGTTTAAGCTTTAAAATCCAGAAACTGTAATTTAAAAGGTTTTACCCCAAAACCTCTATAATGCATGTATTACATTAGGTCTTTCTGTGGTATTTTATGTAATGAAACATGCTAGAATGTTGTTTTGTGCAGAGAGGATTTGTCTGGTGGCAAGCAGAGGAACACTAATACATTTTAATGCCTCCCACATTTTCTTATCAATCACCTAAAAGTAATCTTGCTCAGTGGGGGGTGTATTAGCAGATTAAGAGCTACCTACAGTACACACACACACACGCACCCATGTGTATTAAGACAAACTTGCTTAAATGCAGGGATTAATACAAGCTTAAGACTTCAGGTGACAGTAGCCAAATCCCTGTCACAATAACCAGATAAAAAGAGAGATTTTGGACCAATATGTTGTAGAGAATTTAGGGCTGTTGGATAATGACTGACCACAGTGAGCACAGTCGCTTCGACAGCATGTGACTCATACATTTGTCTTTAAAATGTGCAGAGAGACACTGAAAACTAATGGAAATTTAGCAGGATAACAAAAAGGCCAAAAAGCAAAGTGTATAAACTGCATAACAATTACACGATTAAACCAGTGAAATAACAGTAGTAGGGTCCCAACAGTCCACTGGTAGTTAGTGAAGTTAACCAAGATATAAATCGTTTTTTGTTTTCTGTCTTTTGAGACCCATATAAGCAGGACTCATTTCCCCAGGAGATGTCAGATAATGTTTTCTACATCAGGAAATTGTTGAAGGTTTCCACAGCTTACAGCTCTGTCGTACTTTTAGATAAAAAACTGGTGAAGACAAAGATCCCATGAGGATACAGCTCCTAGGAGAATGAAATTCTACCCTTGTGTTTTTTTTTAGAGACTTGCTTTACTTGAGGATTGTTTTTCTTTTTCGACATTTGTCTCCCTTTCGTGCAGAGTAAATCTTGCATCTAAAGATGTGTCGTGTGTCTGGTGATTTTTTTAGGCCTATGTTTGGAAACAATCTGCATTTTTAAGGATGCTGCATTCACCTATTTGATTTGACAGATTTATGTTGTATACTAGTGATTTGTGATGATAATTGAGTCTTTATTTAATTGTATAAGAAAAACTCTTAATATTAGCACCAGACAGCTTTAAAGAAATAAGTTGCATCCAGGCTCTGAGTTATTAGACATTTCATAGACCCCAACCCTAGTTCAATTTGCTTTTCCTTGTTGCACACGTTGTAAATACCCTTCAGGTGTGTCCTCTCCCCTTGGTTTATCCCTCTATTATAACCCCAATCCTTGTGTTGTTGAGCTATGATCAATAGTAGCTTCAGTATTTGGCCTTGGGTCAATGGACAAATCCACAAGAGTGAGAATCTTGTGGATTAAGTTTTGCACAAGCACACACTCTGACATATCACTCGACTGGTGATGACATTTGTTTCATTAGTAAAACATTTGCATGTGTGTAGTTTAGTTGTAAATAGGTAGATTTACACCTGCAGGATGAAGAATGAAAGTCACACATGCAAAGGCAGGATTAAAGTCTGAGGATGGGTTTAAGGATATGGTGGTTGGCAAATGAACAAATCTCTATAGACATTTTTATCTGTGTGTGTGCGTGTGTGTGTGCTCAGTTATTCCCTTGGTTTTCTGTTTAGGGGCATGGAGATACACACTGCCACACAAACACAAACCCACACATCCAGACACGTTTTTGTGTAATTGGTGTTCGTCCTGTTAGCATCCTTGCTCAGCGGGAATCATTAAAAAGCAGTTAATTACCCATAATCCACTGTGGCCAAATGTCTGCTCAGTTGGAGTGGTATGAATGTGTGTGTGTGTGTGTGTGTTTGTGTGTAGCTGTGTGTCAATATTTGGGCATCCATTTGTGGCTCCTCTCCCCTTTACCTCCAATTTTCTGTCTTATATTTCTACTTTGTCTTTTATCCTTTATGGAGTGTTTGTTGACTTAATTTGCCTCCTTCTCTCAGTTTTTGTCTATGCCCTCAAACCCTCCCACTGGAACTCTCTCCACCCCTCCCCTCCCTCCTCCCTCCCTCCCTCATTCTCTCTCATTTTGGTTCACACTCACTTGGACCCAGAAGGACTCGTACTGTAGTTGTACTTGTACTTGTTGCAGTCATCACAAAACAAACTCATAGTGTAAACCTGCTGTTTGACCCACTGTCAGGTACTGTAACAATCTTTGTCTTTGCACGTGTGTGTGTTTGTGTGTTTGTGCTTGCAACATGGCTCACTTTGAGGCTTGTTTGCGGATTGAGATTTCGCTGTGTCGAGATAAAACAGCTTTTATAGCTTTATGATTTATGATTTATGTGTTATCTTGTTTTTACTGCATAAAAGTTTCATTCTAACTGGGTCAGATGGTGTTCATGTCAAAAACATGTGTCAATTACCTGAATATTGGAGACATATTTGAAGTACTGCGTAACTTGATTTAATACTTTATTAAGTATTAATATTTATAACCTGTAAATAGCTAAGTGTAATGTCCTGCTTTCATGTTGTCCATTCAAAGTAAGTGTAAAGTGGGTATTACACCAAGAGAGATTCTTTTAGTGTTACATTTGTTTACCAGTGCAGATAAATGCAATATAAATGCCGAGTTTTAGATTTCGTTTTTTAACTTTATAAGCAGCAGCTGACTGAACAATCGATGCTGAATGTCCATTTAGGAGCTGATTTTTTTATCGCATTGCACTGTTTGAAAAAAATACTAAAAATAGTTAGTTTTATTCATTTCTAAAAATACCCTTTTTGGTGTATACAGTAGCACATGGTCTCCTCAGCTTTAAAATTTGAAATGTTGCTTATATTTGTGCTTGTAGGGACAGTAAATACATGCAGCTGGCAAACTGTGTGGACCTTTGAGGGAACACAAAGCAGGAGAGTCCAGAATCAGATGAAGCTTGCTAAGCTCATTACTGTTGTTGCTGCTACATAGTTTACCATCTGACCCTGCTAGTACCAGCTGTATCACAGAAGAATGTCACTGTGCTGCTTTTTGATATAACCTGGACTTAAATCCCATTCACATTGGAAGGACTAATTGCCAGACCTTTAAAGACCTTAAAATTAAGGTCAAAACTCAAATCCAAATCTGGATTAACTAACTTTGGCTGAACCACTTCTGTGTCCTCATAGCCACTAAGAAGAAGTAGAAAAAAAAAAAAAGGAATGTATTCCCAACTGTCTTGTTGGATGCTATCGGAGAGGATGAAGTTGTCAAGATTCAGAAACGTACCTCTTTATGCCAGAGTGCGATGCTTTCTTTTGCTTTAATGCTCAGATGTGTGCAGCATAAAATAATAAAAATCAAAGGTTTCTTATTCTGTCCAGGCTTAGTGTGGGCTATGCTTTTAAAAGAGTTTTTCTTTTACCCTGAATAACCTCAACACATCTGTGACGTTGCCTAGTAGCAGCTGAACAAAAAAAAAAAAAGATTTCCTCTGGATCAATAAGATTTAGGTGCATAAGGGTGGATGAAGCACATAAAACCATGTTTAGTGTACTTCTACCTTTAACCCAAGTTGTTTGCCAGCTCCTTGGAAAGATAAGGCAAGTTAAACAAGTTTTGTTTCTACATCTGTGCAGCTGGAATAATAAAGTCGAGCCACTCTCTCTTAGTTTGAACTGGCCAAACAGGTTAATCATTTTGGCATCATTTTTCTACTGAAGTGGTGGCTCTTTAAAAGGGAAATACCTCTTGAACAAACCGTAACAGAGGTAAACAAAGCTTGAATGTTATTGCTATTGAGAAAGAAAAAGAGGGAGATCTTTTGTTTCCCTTGCGTCTCTCAAAGCAACAACACGTGTATTATGACAAGCTTTGGCTTGGCATGTGTGTTGAAGGTTGGGCCATGACTATAAATGCAGATAAGAGGACTATAAATATTATTGGTACTAGGATGAGATTTGAACAGCGAATGAGGAAGAGAAAGGCTGATTTCTTACCGTTCGCACATGAACTTTTAAGGTGACATGGGAAAGAGTGGGAATGTGAAGTTTTCTCACGTTGTCTGGCCTTTCTGGGACAGACACAGACCAAGAGAAGGAGATGGAGAACCAACGAGTAGACAGTGAGAGGCTGCAATAATAAAAAAGAAGACAAAGTAGTTCAAAGAAAGAACAGAGTGTGTGATAAAACGACTTGTCAGCATAAGACAGGATCTAAAACAGGGAGACGGAGAGCAAACCTCCCCGTTATTCACAGTGATGGCTGACAAGACGTAGCCATTTGTGTGAAATCGATGCTGTCGACTTAACGAGATGTTCTGAAAAAGTGCTGGTGAAACGGCAAATCAGCAAAAAAAAAAAAGGGAACAGCTCGCTCTCTTGACAGCGTTCTGTTCCCCCCTCGGGGCCTCGACACCATTACGTAAGTGGCGGGATCGAATATAGGCAAAAGGTAAATGCGATCTTTGAGTGAGGCCCAGGGACGAACCTACATTAGAGATGGTTAAAGGGTATTTGTAAAAGGGAATCCCATCCGATTTCTCTCTGCACATATGGTTCTCATATGCCAATAGCAGAGGAGAAATAAAAAACTGATTCTGATTGCGACAGCAGCCATCCACCTGCTGAGGTGTCCTCGAGTAAAGCTTTTCTTTTTCTATTTTCTATGTTGCTCTTGTCATCAGTTATGTTGAGTGTCATCGTAGCCACTTTTATCCAAACTTGTTTATCCACAATTTCTCAACAACTTATAGATTAGTTGTTATGAAATCTGAAGTCCCCAGAGAGGTTTTTGTGTCTCAACATCTATGGATGGGTTGCTATGAAATTTGGCTGTAGAACATAGACAATCTTTTAAATAATATTTATATTTAGATAAATATTTAAGTAATATTTTAAACAAAAAGTCATCCCGTGACACTCCGGGTCAGTCAGTCGGATATCGACAAGACTCGGTCAACTTACCCTAAAACCCTAACGATCCTCGTGAAGTAAGGAATAAAAAAAAATGCATCTTTGGGGAAAGGAAATGAGCTGTGAAGTCTGTTTAACTGCTCTGATAGCCTTTGGTGCACAAGTAACATCCTAATAAAACCGTGGAGCAGAGTCCACCCTGGTTTCCCTGGAAGTGACTGTGCTTTTTATTTTATTTCCTCATATTTTATCGCGTCAGTGCATTTGCACAGAAGCAAATGTAAGATGTGATCGCAATCAGACAATGCAAACAGTAGTCTGGATTTGTTAATGACATTATATTATACATGCTCACAATCCTACAGACGTAAATGAAATGCTCTTCAGTGTCATGCAGGTTCCCTTTAGGTGAGTTAACAAACAAAATTTGAAATATTTTACACATAAGCAGTACATGCAGCCCTTTCAGCCTCATTGTATTCACCCACCTAAAGTAAATTTGAATGAACCTGATAAACATCATTCATTTGTAGAGCAAGAAGATAATCTCATGTCTAAATAAAAATAATTTATACAGATTTGCTGCTAATTTGGAAAACATATTATATCAAAAAATATGGTTGTGTGGGTGTGATTTCTCCTTCTAGATGGGTTATTTTCAGAGCACAGCTCTTCAGCAGCCCTGGTCTCCTTTGTGAGATGCAGCAGAGGGAAAGAGGGTGAAGAGGTGTCAGAGCAGAGCAAGGCTGGAGGAGCTAGGATGCAGCAGATTTATGGTGGCGGGAGGTTGGCTCTCAGTGTAACAGATCAAAATGAGGACACAGAGACAGACACTGTCTTGTGTGTATGAATTCCTGTTGTATTTACAGTGGAGTGAAACATATTCCTTTTTGTTGAAATGGCAGAAAGAGTAAAGCAAAGTTTTACTCTTAAACGTTTCTAAAAATTTTATTCATCAACATGATATTTAATGCACATTTAACTAGTAAACATGTTCCTCCATCGTCAGAAAGAACAAAAGCGTTTGAAAGAATAATTATATCAGTGTAAAAGTTTATATCCCCTCCGATAAACCTGAAATTACAATCACATCAGGTCTTTAATCTTTAAAAATGTATTTCAACACATAATGCTTAAAAAATAATGCTGATGCTTTAAACTTGCAAGTGGGGCAGTGTTAAAGCATTTCCTTATTGATTTTACACTTTCTTCTTATGGTTCCAATATATGTACATAAATGCCATTAAACTTCCCACTTACTTCCCTATATCAAAATATCTTTCTGCTTTTAGCTGAAAAATGCCTCCAGATGATGGAATTTGGAGGAACCTTCAGTCCAGATAATGTTACATTGTTGCTGAAACTATAAAGTTTGTAATCATGGTCAACCTGCTTTTTCAGAGTTCTTCCAGATGACATCATCTGAATTCCTAATGATGAAAAACTCCTCAAGGTGATGTCATTAGTTTTCCAGCTAGATTCAGAGAAATATTTTGATATAGGGAAGTTAGAGGGAAGTATTAACCTACATTTACACACTATTCTAAAGCTATAGAGAGCAAGTTGCACTTTAAGTAGTTTGTTGAGAGCACTGAAAACAATGAAATCAGAAAAATTGCTTCATAATACTAGGGAGTGTTATAAAAATACCTTAAAGCTATACCATTATACCAGTACCCACTGTGAAGATAGAATAAGTGGAAGACCAAGGAAAATAACTGAAACAAGTGCTAGGCAACATGATTGAAATATGCATAAGTACCCAAAACGAACAGCAGGGGACCTGACAAAGTCCTTAGAGAAATCTGGACTACAATTTTACATCCACAGTCACAGTTAAGCATAGTCTGGATTGTTTGGGAGAAAAACAGGCAAGAACCATTGCTTACTTTTAAGGAGAATGGGAATAAACCAAATGAGTTTTCGAACATGATGGTGTCTAATGAGACTGAAGTTGAATTACTGTGTTTGGTCATAGTTTTCATAGGTATGTGTTGGAAAGAAAAACCTCTGCCAATGAAGAGAGGAACACCAGTCCCATAGTCAAATGTAGTGGAGGCTCCCGGATGTTTTGAGGGTGTTTGCATCGGGAGAAATGCATGAAGTGGAAGGAGCCCAATATCAGAAGATTTTAAAGCATAATCTCCTTCTATCAGTCAAAAAGCTAATAATAAATAGGCAGTGGATCCCTTGACATGACAACGGTCCAAAGCACAAAGTAAAGTCAACTCAGGACTGATTTAAAAAGGATAAGGGGAATGATTTACCATGGCCTTCTAAAGTCTAAAGACTTAAATATCACTAAAAGCCTGGGAATGGTTTTAAAGAACTCTGTACATTGCCAGCAACCCAGTAATCCAGTAGACTTGGAACACCTGAAAGGACACAAACGTTGCTCAGAGGGCACCCAAAGAGGTTGGAGGAGGATATAAAAGGCAAGGAGAGGACAGACAAAAAATGTGAGAACATTTTATAAAGGGAGATGCAAACTTTTGCACTGACACAACTTTCCATTATTGTTGTTGTTTATAAATATGAAGAAACATTTGTACGAGCTGATTAAATAATATGATGATTTAAAAAATTACTGTACTTTTTTTTACCATTTCAGAATAAGAGGATACAAAGTTTTGCACTTAAAATATATATGTTTACATAAGTGCACATAAAATAAAATAAAACTGAAGGACAGTTAAACAATAGCATCACTGCAAAAGGATTAATGTCTTTCTAAAGGTAAAGGTAGAAAATATGCCTCTGGGAATGTTCCAATGCTGACTACATTTCTAACATTTAATTTATCTTCTAATGGGCCTTCACTGGGAAATCAATAAGCAACTAATGTATTACAGTCACAGTCATAGACAAAGTCCTGGCTGGAAATCCTTTAGTTATTGTTTTACAGCCAATATCATTGCATTTATAGGAAGAGATGAGGTACAATAGGAGGGAATATTTACATGTCAATAAGAGTAATACAGTCAGTAGAATATGATGGACAGAAAAAGTTATAAAGAGTTTTTTGGGATATGAAAGGAGAAGACGGGAGGATGGAGGAGAGAGGACAAGAATGGCCTGCAGTGCTCTTTACTATTGGTTCCTGACAAATGAATCAAAGTGTGTGTGTGTGTGTGTGTGTGTGTGTGTGTGTGTTTTGGGAAACCAGTGGAGAACTTCATTAAGAGTTTTAAAAATAGTCGCCAAGATCGATCACCCTGGATTTGTACAGGCAGGAATCCACTACTAAAAAGATAGTTCTTAATCCTCGGGGAAGTGTGGGAAATGTGTAGCATTCAATAACATATCCAGCTGGTAACCTTGTCAGGATATTCTGATCCTTGCTTACTTTAAATTTGGACCTTGCGGCCTTTTGGGGGTCCTCCAACTGCATGGAAACACAATGATGCACTTTCTAACTTAAGACTTGTGCACCATCCAAATAATTAGGCTAATAGTGTAGCAGAAAATGGGGCTGAAAATTGGGGTGTACTGCAAAAGCATGAGTAGTCCGAAAAATTGGGATTTTGGAGAAATATTCAAATTGATGGTGCATTTATTTTGAAAGTTCCTTTCTCCCCTGTATCGACACTAAGCTCTCTTCATACTCTACGAGCATGCTGCATTTCTTTAGGGCTTTGTCACTGTGACTTCACTTGTTGAATTAAAATATAAACAAGACAAGTGATTTGTAACAAAAAAGGTTTCATTTACCCCAAAATATGAAAACAAGTAACCGAATATTGAGCCCATAAAAGGGGTCAACAAAACCAAATTGATCTCAACTGAATTTAACAAAATAATCTCCAAACACAAAGGGGAACACATCTAATGGTTAGTCAGACCATTAAAGTACAGACCATACAGTAAATCAATATTTATCCAAAACAACTATATTAAATAACTAACATAACATGGCTAAATAACCCCAAATCCTAAAACCAAATATACAATCCCCCCCTTAAGGTAGCAGACTGTTGGTATGGTCCAATTGCTAACTTCCTCTATTTCGATGTTCTGCTTCCTGGGGTTCATCCTTTTGCTCAGCTGAACAAGATGTCCCTCCAGCAGCCAAAACCCACAGCAGCTCCAACTGCACTAGGGACTTAATTATGATTAACTCCAGAAAAATTAATAAAAGTGTGACTATACATAAGTTAACTAAATGTGGGCGCTACAAATAGAAACCAATGTACTGACAACTTATCAAATACACAGAATTTACAAAAATGAAATGGCTCCTTAATTAATAATCGGTACAATAAAATGTGTTCAACTGGACTGTGTGGCAGCAGGGACGGCCATCTCAACAACCGATTGCCAAAATTAAGATGATGAATTATGCTTGGGTTAGAGTTTTGGGTGAGGGTTAGGATATTAGGATCACTGGATGGATAAACCCACCACTACATGAGAAAGACTAAAGAGATGAACAGGGCCAGTTTTACAGTCAGATTATCCTCTAAACACTGGAAACAACCATCATTGTGTCCTCCCCACGGATACTAAGCTGTTTTAGCATGCTCATTTTCTCCTCGTCTCCGCTCTTTTCATCTGCCCCCTGCCGAGAGCTCAGCGAGAGCGGCCGTGACAACCACAGGCAGACCATTAAGAAACGTTTTGATGCTCACTGCGAGGAAAAGTGCCGAGAGAAAGAGGTGCCGAGTAACGCTATGAAAGATCGGCAGTCAACCACGGGGTCACTCCCCCAGACGAGCTGAAGAAGTGTAGAGTAGTAGTACGGTCGAGCTTTTCTTGCAGTTAATTCACGTTTGTTGATTCAACACCGATGGTGGCACCTGCTAGGGAAGGCAAGTCTGACCACTGGGAGCAAATTGGGGCTCAGTGTCATGCTCAAGGAAACAGATGGACAAGAGGAACTGGGGTTCAAACCAATGACCGTGTGATTGTTGGACAACCTTTCGTCCTTGGAGAGCCACAGCCTGTTTTGGATTGTTGGGTTATTTAGCACAAGTATACTGTGTTTACAAGTGACCTTATATGCCATAATATAATTATTTTTAATGTTCTATAACTTTACACACTTTTGGAACATTTTATTACATGATGTTTTTTGTTGTTTTTTTTTTCTTTTTTGATTATTTGATGGAATAGATTAGTTGATTAATTCATGTACTCTGTGGGCTCTTTACAGAAGCAGAAGCTTTAAGAACTCGTGCTAAGAATTACAGCTTTGATGCTGCCAGTCAGTCACCTGGGTGAGGACCTCTAAGTATTTTAGTGAAAACAAGTATATAGATATAGTCCTTAAAAGTTGTGCTGATTTCAGTTGGGGTGTATACGTTATTATATCAGAAATCACTTCAACAGGAGAATGTGATTTGTTTGTAGCTTAACTTAGAGTGTGAAATCTGTTCCTATAAAAAAGGGAATTGGTTGGATTCATTTGTGTGAGAGTTATAATCGTGAGGTGGAATTTATTAATTTCTAAAGAAATTTCTAATCAACCCTTTACAGAAGTGTTTGTGTGTCTGTGTGACCTTGACTAACTTCTACAGCTGTTGGTCGTTTTGTGCATTAGATCAGGCTTCAGCAATGCATGAAACAGCTGTCTGTGTGTGTGTGTGTGTGTGTCTGTGTGCATGCGTGTGTCACCTGTGGTTTAGATAAATGTAGGAATAAAAATGCTAGAGGGAAGGGTTTGGGAGGCAAGTAGAGAGGAATAAAAATGAGAAAGTGAGTGGTGGAAGAGGTAGAACTCATTCATTGGTCTCTCCTCATTGTGTATTCTCCCCATTTTGCTGTTTTACTCTTTCACCCTCTCAATCTCATTCCCTGTGCCTCTCACTTTACTTTTAATATCCCTCTCTCCATCTAAGCCCATAAATCCATCCAGTTTCACCCTCTTCATTTATTTATTTCTCTGTCTGTCAGAATTTCTTTTTTCTTCTTTCTTGTTCCACCTTTCTATGTTGGTTTCTTTATAGAACAGGATTTGAGAAATAGGGGCAATGTAAAGTTTACATTTTATGCATATAGATATTGGAGTGATTCCTTTCTTTAAATGTTAAAATTCATGCACCAATTGGACATTTTATCATGCCTAGTATTTACAGTATGTAGAAGATGGAAGCTGAGCTCTATATCAAAATGAAAAATTTCCCTGACACAAAGAATATGGAGTGAGTCAGTATTGTTTAAAAACGTATACATGCATCTCTCTGGAATTAATTAGTGGTTTCTTGTAAGCCTATGAACTTTTTACTCATTCATTTACTCGCTAATTTGAACTAATAGTTCAGCTAACAAGCTTAGCCTGGTGCAGATAGGTTTGTCCACATACTTTTGGCCATATTGTTTATTCCTCCTCTGTTTTCTAGTCACATAGCTGATAGTGAGCCAATTTATCGCTCCTCTTCTCGTGACCACCCCAACCTTTTTTTCTCTTCTTTCACTCTACCTCTTTCAGTTCATTTCTCTCTCTCTCTCCCTTTTTCCTCTCTCAATCTCTGGCTCCTGATTGGCTGTTTTCTGTCTGGCTCTTTATGAATTGAACAGCAACGGCTGCATGCGACTGGTTGGGAGCTGATCAACACAAAGAGTGCTCTCTCTCTCTCTCTCTCTCTCTCTCTCTCTCTCTCTCTCTCCCGCTCTCTTTTTACACACACACACACACACACACACACACACATATGCACATGCTCATCAGCAACATCCAAACCTTTTGCTGAATAAAGGTGTTCACACACACCTCGCCTAACACACGGGCATGCTTGCACACTTATGTTTACACACACACACACACACACACACACACACACACACACGCACACACACACACACACACACACACACACACACACACACCCATACACACACAGCCTTACACATGCACATACACAGCCTCAGATGAGCACACAGCCTGCTTTGTCAACAGCTCACATACACAGTGCACTCAGGCGAGCTCTCACACACACGTAGCGTAAGACACACACACTCTTCTCCCTCGCTTTCCCATCTTCTGTCACTCTCTCTCTGTCTCTCTCGTCCACCCTCATCCGCAATCACACGCAGAGATTCACACACACACATGCGGCCAAACACTCTAGGATGCAGTCGGCTTCAGTGATGCTGTGATGCTCTGTCCTTCCCCTTTTACACACACTTCTCGGTTATTACTCGACTTGCACGCTCACATGCTTTAACACGTAGCAGGCGTACAAACACACACACAGACACCTCGTCAGCCTCTCTCTGCCTGTCAGTCAGTCAGTGTGTGTGTGTGTTGGTGGTATGAAGCGGTGATGTTTTGGGACAGGAAGAATAGTATGGGAAATTCCCAACGACGGCCCAAAGGAAGACACAGACCCAAATCAGCAACAGGTACTTTATCTTTCTATTTGATTATTTTTTACATTTTCAGTATTTTCTATCTGTCCGTCTGTCTTTGCCTCCATCAACCCATTCATTCATGTTCTGATTTGTTCATCCCACATTCATCTGTCATTCACACACATTCACAGACTCTATCCAGTGTAGACTTTTGATCTGTTCATCTTTCAAATTCTGCATCTTCCATCCTCATAGTCATGTGTCACACGTCCATGCATTCCTCATGGCACTCTTCCATCAACCTTTCCATTCATGCATCCTATATACACATGCACTTGGCAAGCCTCCATTCAATAACCGGTGATCTATTGATCTGCCTTTTTTTTTTTTTGCCATCAGCCTGTTTTTCAGTCTCTCCATTCCTCAAAGCAAAATATATCATTTCCAGGTGTCTTATGTCTTGTGATCTCTCTATTCATTCATTCTCTCTAGTGTTGTCTTTTCAGTTCCACTGTTGTGTCCAGTAAATTTTCCAGTTCCTACATCCAAATTGTCTCATCCATATATCATTCGTTCTCAATTTATGGTATGCACATATTCCTTAGCAAGCATCTTTTCATCAATTTATAATCCGAGTGCATCCTTTCAGTAAAAATATCTCATACTCAGGTGTCTTACATAGGTTCTTTAATTTTTTCAACCTCTCCATCCATCCTTGCATCTTGTTCTGTATGGATTTTACACACATGCTGGCAAGCCTTCATCCCATCTCTCTATATTCTATTGGTTTTTCCATGAATTCATCCAGGTTTTGCATCCAGGTGCATTTTTTTCTCAATTTCTACATCCCCTCCATCTACAGGGTCTCATATTCTGGAGTTTCATATGCATGAATCCTCTAGTCATCTTTCTTTTGTCTTGGTTGCCCGGCTGGAGTGAACTAGGTCAATTGGTCTTTTTCCTCTTGTTGTGTGACTGGGCTGAGAGACAGACAGTGTGTGTGTTTTGTGTTTGTCCTCACTTTTTGCCTTAATGCTGCTGAGCTGAAGTGTGTGTGCAAATACTGAGAGTTTTCACACCACACGCTGCAGTCTCGTGCATGCATGTGCTTGTATATGTTGGAATGGGTGATCGCTCAGCTGCACTGCCTCGTCCTGCACGGCTGAATGGGATTACTAGTGGGCTCTTTAATTATCTCTCAGGACGAGTGAGAGCCTGAGCAAGGCAGAGATTGTGTGAGTGTGTGTGTCAGAGGGAGGGAGAGAGAGAGAGAGAGAGAGACAGAGAGAGAAGGAAGGGGAACAAGAGAGAAGATGACAGCCCCTGCAAATCTGCCGCTCTTACTTGGTTCCTCATTGCATGATAAAGGATGTGAGGAAGGAGAGAAGGTAGTGAGAGAAGGGACAGCAAGAGGGAGGAGGGACAAATGGGGATAAAGAGGAAAAGAGAAAAAATAAAGGGAAATACAAAAAAAAAATGGTGATTTTTAGAGACCAGAAGATGAACCACATCAGGCAGGCATGACGAAGGACATACAAGAGGGAGGGGAGGAGGTGAAAGAGGATTTTCCACTGAAATCTCACATGAAAAAGTGTTTATGTCATGCTGCAGAGCTGCACTGTGCACACAGTGCTAGCAGAGAGTAAACACACCCATATGCTCATTCTTGTTCTCAGTCCACACACGTTATGTGCACAACCCCTGGAGAAATGTGTGTGTGCTCGCAGTATGTATGTAAGCTTCAACACAAACCGACAACCAGCTAGCCTGCATACACACCTGCTGTGGTGCAATAATCAGCACAAGACGCTTCCCTGATATGTTTGACCTTGACTTTAATCAGCATCCGATGCACATTTATCACTGTTACTGTCAGCAGGTGCAGTGTGATAAACCAGACACCATTCATTTACTGTGATTACTGATGATGATGATGATGATGATACGCTCAGGGACAAGAGACGTAATTGATGCTTAATGGGTGGGAGATAGGGGACTGTGCTCACAAATAAACAACAGAATTGATCATTTCCACCTGAAAATGGCATTTACCTTCTAGGACTTCTAGTGGTTTATATGAATAACATTTGTTGTCTTTGTAAAGCAGAGAATGAAGAATAGTTGTGGTAATGGAGCAAAACCTCAAATGGAGGCCGGATGTGTGGGGCAGCAAAGGAGGGGCAGCTGATCAACTCCGGATTTGTGCCAAATTTGGTTCCTGTGATTTTGATGAAGTACTATATTCATTGATAAAAGAGAACTTTGCAGTTTAACTCATAACCCAGTATAAACAAGAAGTACAAATGTTGCTGAGGATGAAACTGTAATGCTGTAATGTAAGAAGTCCCACACGGAAAGATCCATCACTATGACAACTGAGCAAACTGTGATTAAGAAGACAAGAGATCAACTTTTTTACTTTCTCTTCTCTGTCTAATGATCTGATTACTCAGCTGACTTGATCATCTCTTAGTTTTCATTTCATTCTTTTTTGCCTCCTGAGACAACCATTACATGCCTCCTGAGGCATTATGTTTGCTGGTTGTCCATCACATTCTGGTAAGCTTGGTATTTTGGGAATGCCTTACTGGAATTGCTTAAAATTTGGCACAAAAATCCACTTGGACTCATGGTTTAAGATAGATTTTGTTGGTCAAATCAAAATCTGTCACAGATGAGACCTCCACGCCTTGTGATCCATGTCATCACCACAGTACACTCTTTCCTACTTATTGAATAACTTTAAAACTCTCAATCCCTTCTCCGTTGTCTTTTCTAACACATATCCCTTTTAATTTCTTGTGCTGTGTTGTAATACAGTATGTTGCCCCCCTACTTGTGTGTAAATCAGTTTTCCACAGCTGTTTTGAATAGCAGTTGCGGTTTCAGTCTTTATGTGGATTTGTTTCCAAGCTGAAGCTCTTGCTGAACTGACACAGAAATTGTCAGAAGCCAAGAATGATGCTGACTGACATGTTACAGTAATATTACAGGATTGTATACATATATGAATATATAGTTTATTATCCCATTTAAGATTAATGTGACAATGAGACTATTATGTAATCCCAGGTATGTGTAACAATCTTGACTGATATACTGTGCATACAAACCTCAAACAAAACTCGGGAGCCTAACAGCAGAGACAGTTTTCTTTTTATGTGCCAAACACAACAGCTAGCCAACAGAAATAACCTTATAAAATTTGGATTATGTTGACAAATAATAAAGTTTGAATTTGGATTATGTTGACAAATAATAAAGCTTGAATGGCAAATTATTAAACGGCCACAGCAGCTAATGTAAGAGCACCTATTACCATTTCCAGTATCATGTTAGTGTGTTGTTTAGAAAGTTTGCTGCATTTACTGAACCTTTTTAAACGTGTGAATAATCAAAAAATAAAATTTCACTAACCACACATCAAGTAAACACAACACAAAACACTATAAAACATCTAATACATCACAAAAAAATGCCAGCGTAGCACCTGTCTTGCATGTGTTTATCTCTTTTAGTTGTCACTATTAAGCAAAAGCTGGTTCTGTCATTCGTTGTCCATGGATGTGTTGCAGGGATGTATGTTCTGTGAGAATTATGGGCTAAGCAGAGCCATTATGCAGTTCTTTCAAGATTTCTGAGGGAAGGGACGGTAAAGTTACATAGTGCAGTAGCTGCTGTCGTGATACAAAGTCAGTGTACGATCCAAATGATTTTGAAGTGGTTATTTTCATGTGACAATGTTACATGTTAAGCTGGGATAATAATGTTCAAGATATACTGTAGATGGTCAAAAATCAAAATTGAAGTTTCAATAAAGTGTTGTATTGCTCTATCCTGTGTAGTGGTGAGAAAGACTGTACCTGGCAGGCCCTGCTCTATGATGTGACCACTTAGATTGATGTTTCTGATGCCACACATGTATTTGGAGTTTCTCTCCCTAATGGGTCTCTATGTCTCTCCATGTGTAGTCAGACAGTTCTTGGCCAAGTCACGGCAGGAATGGAGGGTACCACGATGCTTAATCTAGTGCCCATCTGTCTGATCCTGGCGTTGTTTTGTTTCCCAATTCCACTGTTTTTTTCTGTCTTTATTGTTCCCTTGTTCCCCTTTCATTAAGCTCAAACTTAAATCATTTCCTCTCTTTCCTTGCTCTGCTCTTTTCTCTATGGCTCTACCCCCCTCTGTTCTTTCTTCGCATTCCAGCTTCATTTCCCTTATTTATACTTTATTCTCTGAAAATTTGAGTTTGGCTGTTGCTGGAGCACTTGTGCTTTTGCAAATTAAATATACACACACACATAAATACAATAACAATTTTGTGTTTATTTTCAAATTTAATGCCTCTGTCTTTTCTGCTGCTTTGCAACCATTCCAGTGATCACCTGATACTCTCTCTTTGTTCCTGCTGAAAATCTAAGTCTTCTTGATTCTGTGTCATTATTTGTTAGGATTGTATTCACTTGCTCACACTCAAGGCATGACCAGCCACATACACACACACACAGACACACACACACAAACACACACACACACACACAAACACACACACACACACACACACACACTGTTCATTCATATATTTTCAGATAGATGATGTCATTTTCAGCAAAGCCCTGCAGCATGAGAGCGAGAGAGGGAGGGAAAGACAGGGACTGTGGTGCGTGTGGTGCGTGTACAGATAATTGGATGGAGGTGAGTAGGAGTGTTTGGAAAAAGCGATTGAGAGATCTGAGGCATGATACTAGAGAGAAGAGAGGTGTAGAGAGCGAGTGATGGTAGAAGTGGAGAAGAAGAAGAAGCAGCAGTGGGAGAGGAGGGATGGGAGGAGACAGAAATCAAAGCCTGGGAGTGTATGGCGGAAGCCACTGTTGCCATGGCAACCGCCCAGGTGTTGAAGCAGGTCGCCACTCTACCACACACAAGAACATGCCATTCGACAAGCACACGTGTGTGTTGGTATGCTTCGTTGTTTGATCGAGACATTTTAGGTGAGTCGTTTTACAGAGAAATAGAAAAGAAAATATATTTGAAGTTGTTGTGCTCATCAAAGTATTTCCGAGTAGTTCATTATTAAGTTCATATTTATTTCACACCTTTAAAAATAATAGAGGTTTCTGACATGTACATAGAAGGTACTGTGTCAGTTTGCATTTGTGAAAAAACAGGCACTATAACATGCAGACTTTGTGATATCACACGCTGTTACAAGCTCTCATCCTTTTGCTTCCTCATCCAGATTATTGGAGTGCTGTCGAAGGGAGGATGGAGACAATTAAGAGCACCAGCACAGAGACAGTTAGCTGCTACTTGTTGACAGTATACTGCAGAAAATATGACGATTACACTACAATTAATGTTCTTAAAAAAAAATGTGTTTAGAAAAGTGTTTTTTAACCTTTCACACACCAATGACAGACTACTTCTTCAGCCATGTTTTCTCATTGAGGTTTACAGATATGGATGGATGGAGGATGGATATAGAGATAATGGGGTCAGTACTTCCTGCACTCCCGTTGTATTCAAAGTTCAAAGTTGTTTATAACGATTATCATTGTTGCAGAGTCACAGTGTATCAAAATCAGGGCGCTATATGCATGTTGGCTAGGAAACAAAAATGCTATATGTCACTGCAAAGAAGTCTTATTTTCTGTTAAATGCAATTAGTTATTGCATTTTTACACCTTCTGTGTTGTAACAGTTGTAGTATTGTAATCAGGTTAATGTATACTTAATATACAATAAAAAAATTCAGTCCAACAAAATATACAATCCATTATTTTATATTTGGTTGTATACTGTAACAACACTAAGTTGTATCGGTTTGTTTTTGTATCTGTTGTAAAACACCTTTAGTATTTTTGAGTTATGCAAAATGTCTCACTAATGCATAAAACCAGATGAGACAAACTATCCCAGGAAGACCCACTGCACAGGCTTCCTTCTCCTCCAGAACTATCATTTTTTGGCACCGAATTGCTTTAAATCCCGTTTTACAGGAGCCAGTGAGTGTTGCTGTAGCTTTAATGGGTGACCAAGCTTCTCTTGCACTGTTGGGAGTTTAGTGCCTTGCTGAGAGGAACCTCAGTCGTTACAGTTAAAGGTGAAGGATACATTAATCATCCATGCTCTCGTGGAGCTGCAAACTCAGCGCTGCCACAGTCTCACAGTGATTTCTCCAACATGTCAAGGACTTTGCAGTTTACACTAAACTTATTTAAAGTATCGACTTGGGTTCTGCACACATTGACTTTGATATCAGACAGTTTGGAGAGAATTGGTACTCACCAGCTAAAATTATTGTTTCACTGACTTCCAGTGGTAGAAATTCTCACTTCTTCTTGTGCAAGTGCATTCAGGGCATGGTTTCAGGTGCGGCAGACTTTAGACTTTCCACCAGAAGAGTTACAGGACAGCACATGCTGCTTTTGAGCTTCTTGCAACATTTGTTGTTTTCAGTTGTGTTATTTGTTTAATAGTAGTATGTCCAGCCATTCATTATCTATAAGAGGCGTACTAGAGACCATCTCAGCTGTCACCGGGTGAGGGTACACCCTGCAGCAGTACCAACCTCTCCACCTCTGTGCTGCCATCTGGTGGTATGTGAAATCTACAAATGGTGCAACTTTCTGCATTCGGCAAAGTACTTAGTGATGCTCACAACCCGACTGTACTGCAGTGTTGGACACAGAAATTTAATTTACATGCTGCTCTCTCTAATTTAAAGTGGACTAAATGTTTCACTTGGACATGCTCGTCCACAGCCTCTTGGTTAACTTATGGCAGATGAACTAGTACAATATACAAAATGCCAAATACAATGTGTGGTGTGAGTAACACAAGGTTAAAGATTTCAGATAATTCTTCCAAGTCTGAAAACCCAACAACAGACCAGGATAGAAGTAAATGAAACATTTACGTTCGCATACTGCACAGTATAGATGCATAAACACAACGTGTGCCTGCTGTGGGGCACTCTTGTCACCTCCAGTGTTTTCAGGAAGTAACTGTTGAGGGGAGGAAGGAAAGGAGCTGGGCTGCACCAACAATAGACATGATGGAATAGGGAGAGAACGGGGCAGAAAACATTCACATGTAGATATTACTGTATGATCTTTGTTGCATTTAGAATTTCAATACTATTTTACTGATGTAATAGTTTCCAATTCATCATAATTCAAACATAAAGGAACGTAGCTTATACAATGTCATGTATACACAATATGTGGGTGAAATATCTGTCTTGATGAAATCCTTTTCAGTCAACACAGGAGGTATCTGGTCATAGTTAATAATAAAAAAACCTTTTTTTATTATGCACCATGAAACAAGTGAAATCAGATGCCCAACCTGAACTGTTTTGGCTGTGATTAGGAGATGTTTGCTCCAGCAGTTATTTAGTATCTGAACCGTCATTAAAAGAGCTCTGAGCCAGTCTTGCAGTCAGTGGACTGTACACACATTCTAAATGAAAAACAAACAACCAACATACAGAAATTGCATCCTTACTCAATTACTGCTCCCTCACTTTGGATTATACTCATAGCTCAACATTCAGAGTTCTTTCTTCCACATCTAAGTCACGGGCCACATGACCAACACAACACATAAGTGAATAAAGCACCACATTTATTAATGGCAGCAGACTGGGCAATTGTGACATCAGATACTCGGGTTCACATCCTGACTCAGGTCTGTGGTTCAGGCAACAGAAACACTTTGGTTAAAGTTATGGAAAGATCTCAGTTTGGGTGAAAAGTTAACAAACACATGTGTAAACTGGCTGTAGAAAACCAGACCAAGATCTTTCCCTTTTCATACTCAAGCAGCCTGATCCCAGCAGGAGGGAAGACACTCAGCTTTGAAAACTTTGCAAGTAAGAGGTGAATAAAAGTCTTATTTTTTACTACAATCTTTCTACTACTTTCATTCCTGAAGTTCTCTCAGTCATGTAAGCACTATTATTTATTGTATGTAGATTCCCAACTGATTTAATGTTAATACAAAAAGTAATTACTGAACTTGTATAAATGGGACACAGGGGTCTATGAAACAGGGTTGTCCTTACATATCCTGACAGAGACTATAAGGTTGGCTTTGCATTGACCTTTGGAAGTTGGCGCTGAATATAAACTGTGTGTAAATTGTGCATGAACCACGTGAACTAATTACAGGAAATAACTAGAAACCTTTATGGTAAATTGACCTTCTGACTGATGCCTTTAAAACATTGCAAATTCTTTTAAGGTGGGACCCAGAGGGGAGAGAAGGGAAGGGGAAATGTTAGGAGGGCAGAGGAAAACAAGAAAGGGGAAGGGTGACACCCAGCACCATCAGTTTCCTCCCTTTCTCTCCTCTCACATCACCAGAGAAAAACTTGCTTTCCCTGCACCGTTTCTGTCTTTGTTGCCCTCTTCTCTTTCTTTTCCTCTTCTTCCAATCTTTCTCCCTTCTCTCATTTTTGCCCGCTGACACGCTCATAGCCACAGCCTGAATGAGTCACTGGGCTAACCTCAGTAGGCAGCTGGCCTCTCCTCCTCCTTCTCCTCTTGTTTCCCTCTCCGCTTTTTCCCCACTGTACTTCCATGTGTGGGATAGTTGTTGTGCCGGAGAGAGTTTAGGACTAACAACATGGAAGTTTTTTGGTCCAGGCCAGGTAAGAGAATAAACTGGTAATAAACCGTGTAATAGTTTTTGGTGGAAACAAGACAATCACAGTTTGCTTGAAGAGCAGTGGTACTGGAGTGGTACTAAAATAAGGAGGGTCTTCTTTTCATGATAAGGAGCAGCTCAGGAATGTTCCAGTGAGGGTAACCATGTAGCATGTGTGCAAATATGACTAATTTCTTTGTCTTTAAACACAGCTGTACATGCATTTTTATACGCATGGTTTTGATACTTTTAGGCTAAATATTGTTTTAGAATATTGCATAGGTTGTTGGCAAAGTATGAAGTATAAAGAATTTTGCAGAACTGCACAAAAATGTAGAGTAACTTAGAAATAATATAAGTACATGCTTTACTTTCTGTTTTTATAGAAAACTCTGTTGCACTAACAACTTGTGAACCTTCTAACTTTAAACTCATTAGAGTATTCAAACCCATATTCACATTTCTATAAAATGAAAATATGTAAGAGGATTTGTGCACATGTACTTATAACTTTAACAGCACCGACTGAAACAGAAAGAAGTCTGTGAAAGTGTGTATCTGCTGGAGAGAGGGATGAACTTATGGTTCATGTGTGTGAGTGTATATTTGTGTGTCATTGCCTCTCAAAGGTTCTTTGTATGTTGAAGAGTCCTCACTTTGCGCTTTGCCTGTCTCGAAAAGTCTTCACACATGCCTGCTAAGGTGGCACAAGGTCAGCTGAGGTCATCTGTGTCTGTGTGTTACTTTTTACTTTCTCTGTCTCTATCTCTCACACATACACATATTGGTTTGACTATGTTGCTGAAGGTGCATTTTGACTCTAACTCGGTCACAGTGTGGTTTTGTGCTCAGCTACATTACTTTCCAATAGAGCAATTATCATAATATCGAACACACACACACACACACACACAGCTGAAGTTCTAATTTTCACCATTTTGCACTGCAGTATGGAAAATGAAGCAATGCATAAACTATGACACACACATACACACAGTTGTAATTGTACACACATATGCAGTACAGTATATACAGTATTACACATACGTGCTACTCAGCTCATACGCATTCAACAACATACAACATAATATTTCTGCCTCTTATTCTCGCTTTCTCTCTCTGTTGTCCAAGTTGATCTGAAAATGAAAGAGAGTCTCATTGAATTTTTATGCAGATGGGTTGTTAAATAGTGCGCCTCAAGTGTCAGATTGACCCAGCTGTGATGTGTGATGGAGAGAGAGACGGGCATGAGCCTGAGGAGTGAGATGAACAGTAGAGAGGAGTGAAAATGTCTTATTTTAAACTTTGGAGGACAGTTTGACTCCCAGTGTCACAGTGTGACTGATGGTGTCATTTCAAAAAGATTTCTGTGTGTATGTTAAAAACTTGTGTTATCGGTTTTATGTAAGTAATGGCCTATATTTTGACATAGGAAAACACTTTGGTGTGTTATGGAGGGAAAGTGACAAAGAAAGAAAAACAATTTGCTACATAAGGAGGTGGACGGTTCACTGAACCGATCCACTGGGCTCAGGCCCCTGAGCTTTTTGGCCAAAAATGACATGTAGCCAGACACCAGAAGAAAAAAACAAGCCCATTCATAAATTTACATTGAAGGAATAGTGCAACATATTTGAGAAAAATACTGTTTATTCTTTTTGGTGCAGAGTGGGAAATGGCATATGTAACTGGAAGTGTGGTCAAACAGTTCTTTTTCATTAGGATGTACACACAAGGTAGATGTAAACTTCGGGGTATTTGTGGTTTTAAGAGGAACTAGACTGTTTCCCTGTTCCAGTCTGTATCCTAAGCTGGGTTAATCACAGCTCCAGCTTCAAGTGAAAGGCAAATTAACTGCTTATTCAGTGACAGTAAATAAAATAAACCTTTGGACCCAAAATTAAAAGTTGAAGTTGAAAAACGCCCCAAAAATCTTTAACACTTACACCAATTAAATGCTCAATTAATTTAGATTCACCAACACAGTCCAGCAAGGAAACATCACACAAATGTCAGCCTCATGACTCAGTCTGAGGAAGATGTGCTCGTAGGACTTTCTACCTGAAACTGAAAATGTACTGCACCAGCTTACTGTCCACCTTGTTATCTCTGGACAGATCACCTGCTCTTTCTTTCCATTGTTTCTTGTGTAACCTTAAAATAAAGCTTTGTCCTTCTCGCTGCCCCCTCCTCCTCCTCTCTTCATCCTCTCTCTATCATCATTTAATTCGTTCTGTCTCAGAGGACAGGACAAGAGCAAGTGCAGTTACTTTGCTCTTGCTTGCTCACACCTACATGAAACCAGGACTGTAAATGTTCTCTTCCAGCTAATGTAGGATTAAGGTGTCAAAGATGTACCTCACAGGTATCTGTGACCTCAGTACACAAATACGGAAGATGTACATTGATAAAATATACAGTACTCTTAAAAAACTTTATAATCCCGGGCCAACAGTTTTATTACTACAGACATAGATTATTTGAAAGTTGACATGATTTTAGTCAATTAATTACAGTTGGGTGGTTATGGTTTAGAATTAGGTTGCATCTCTTTATATTATATATATATAAATATATATGTATTCACATTATTATATATGTTGGTGCCTTCAAAGCAAATAGGGATTTTTTTCATATAAATGAAGGTCTGTTTTCTACTTTGCTGCTACATTGTTGGTAAAAATCTTTTAAATTAGATTATATTCCTTTTAAATTAAGACCTATAGTTTTGTCAGTACTAGAGACTTCGCATTTCATGATAGTGTTGTGTCTAATAAAGACCTAAATAATAGGATTGTTGTGTAAGCACATCGCATCATCACAGTGTTTTTTGTTTCATCTGTGCTGTATGCGTTTATTAGGCCTGTCTGTCAGGTGAAACAGGAAGCCTACAAGAAATAGATGGACTGCTGTTTCCTGTCAAATTCTCCTCTGAGACAATGGTTCCTGGAAGTAATCTGACCATGACAGCACAGCCTTCCAGTGCCAGTGCCAGTGCCAGTGCCAGTGTGCGTGCGTGCGTGTGTGTCTGTTTGTTAACCAGTGATATAATAGAAGTTGGTCTGTGCAACTTCAACCCACAGGATGTCCAGATACACACTTATTCTGTACAGTGACACAGTGTGGGAATAAGCTTAAATGAGAGGCAAATGAAATGAAAACACATTCTTTATACTGTGAATGTCAGCACAGTGGAAGTTGTAATCAGTCTCTTGGTGCCAGTGGGACATGTAGTTTGCTGTCAGACAAGGTTAACTCTATCAAAACAGACTGGAACTACAGGAACTGGTGCCAAAACAAATCTGTGGGTCTGGCAGCTGGTGATAAGGAGCCTCTGGGGATTGTAGTCTGTTCTGACTGATGAGGCCGTCTGTCAAAGTGGGCCAGACAGCAACAGCTTTGGATCTGGAGCTCCAATAACAACACAGTTATTGTTGTAACAAATTTAATTGGCAAATAAAGTATAAACACCAAAAATATCACTAGGTGACGTATGGCTTATTCTAAATTTGTTCGGTTTTGAAATTGAGAAAGTACAAAGAAATTGCAGTTACTGTAGACTAAAGGAACATGAGAGTGAAGCAAAGCAGCATAATAGTTGGAAAACCAAAATGTTGAACTAGTTGGCATTGATTCATAGTGGGATGGTTACTATGAGCAACATCTTACATTTTATCAGTGCTTATATGAAATATTATCAGATGCAGCAAGTAACCCTTTCGTGCAAGCAGGTGACACACAAGATTTGGCCTTCTCTGGTTGGTTAAAAGTCCGAGCCTTGGTCAAAAAGCTTTCAAAGTGCTGTTGGGTGAGTCTGGGATAGTGGATGTCGTGGCAAAAACTGTAAGGCAAGTTTAGCAGGCAAAAAGCAGCTCACAGACTTGGTTATGATGAGTTTAATCAGCAAGAGGGAGAAACACACACACAGCAGAACAGAACTACACTCCAGAGCAGGTTTTACAGTCTATTGGTGCCTTTTAACCACTCAGCTCAGCAGCTCAATTCACACAACAGGACAAAGCAATGACTCAATGCAAATCAACCTTACAGAACATACATCCAGGTGAATACACAGTAGTCAGGAATCTAATTAGCAAGTCTCAGAGACTTCTCATCTCCTATGTGTTCCCTGCTGGGACAGCTTCCTGTGGAAGCACTGGTCTTAAAGACTGGTGAGGTGTGACAGCTTAGTTCAAAGACTGCATTTAGTCACCATGAACAGGCATTTTGCATTTGTAGGAAATTTCTCTCACTGTACACACATATACTGTGTAGAGTACATCTCTACTAAAATAGGATGTTTTACAAAGTTACAAAATGTGGGTTTAGTTATGTTGATAGTGGGAGGCATAATGACTTGTTTAAAGTCTCCTACTTTGCTTCTTGTTACTGTTTTTTAATGGTTGCAATGATTGTTAACATCTGTAATCCAGCTCTTTGCTTTTGTTGGAATACAAAAATCAACCACTTAATTACTGACCTGGTGGGAAGTTCATCAAAAGTGTTATTCTTGCACAGGAAACAAAGTGTAGCTGTCATCACACCACTGAGTGTGACAAAAAAATCTTTTTTAGGGGCTTAAAATATTAGTGTTGTGTGGAAATCAAATGCAGGAACAGGATGACAGCTTGTTGCATAGCAGAAAGCAAAAATAAAAGCACAGTGTGTCTTCCTGTTCAAACTGTCCTCGCTGACAGTCGTTGCAGTTTGCAGCATAAAATTTTTAAAGTGCAAGTGTTGTTCAGCATAAAATGTTAAAGCAACGCCATGTACTGTAGTTGTATTTTGTGTTACAAAAGCGAAGACACACTTGGAGAGTACTGTGGGACTTGTCAGGCTGTTTGCTGTGCGCTGAAGTTATCCCCTGCGTTAAGTGTTTCTTTTGTTACACCTTGTTGCATTTAGAAGAAACTGTCTCAGTGGCAAACCGAATGCACTTCAACCTGCTGTTGGCGAAGTCCTCAGTGGGTTCTTCCTGCTGTGTCTCTATCTCGTTGGCATAATCTGTGATTTTACACTTTTATTTTGAAAGTTTGTGTAGCTGAGTGAGTGTTGCAGATGATTTCCACTTGCATTAGAGTGGACAGCTGTTCTCAGTGTGACTTTGTGTGTGTGCACCTAAACCATCTGTGTCTCAGTGTATAAGGCAGCGGGGGGTTATTAAATTTTAGCTCAATACTGTATCATCCTTGTGAGGACATCTCTTCACTTTAGAACTTTATGGCTGGTCCTTGGTCTTAGGTTAGAGTTACGGGTTTAGGATGGGGACAGGCAGTTAGTTCTAGTGGTTGAGGTTGGGTTTAGAAGCTAGAAAATGCATTAAGGCAATGAGTTTCCACATCCATAGAAAGACAAACCACTGTGTATGTGTATGTGTGTGAGACAAAGGCTAACTGATGGACCACATCAGAACGAGTGTGGACTGATGTCCACTGATAGGATCAAAAGGTCATAAAGAAGGACCTTGCCTAAGGAGAGGCTGTAAATAAGTGTGTGTATGTGTGTCAGTGTGTGTGTGAGACAGAGAGGAAGAGGTAGTAAATTGGGCAGGGATGCAGAGACATGCCATTGACCTTGAAAGACCTTTGACATCACTTCCTGTCCCTTTGCCGCAGTGTTTTCCTCTGGGGCAAGTAAAGAGACACATATACAGATGTACTGTACAAACACATTTTATGTTTCTTCTCACATGCATCCACACACACATACCCCACAGCCACTGATTATTTATCACAATGATTAAACACACACACACACACACTGCAGATTTTGTTGGGCAGGACCTACAAGGCTGACTCAGCTGGTTCTGTCAGAGGTCAGAAAGCTTGTGTGTGTGTGTGTGTGTGTGTGTGTGTGTGTGTGTGTGTGTGTGTGTGCGTGCGTGTGCGTGTGTGTGCAGAATGTAATTGGTCTCTGAATCTAGTGCCAGTAAATACATATTGTACAAAAACTACTTAACTCAGACAAAAGCAAAGGGCCAATAATGACACAGGACTAAATAGGATGGAAAAAAGACTCAAGCAAGAAACCTGATTCCATAATATTTTTTGTGCCTTAAAGCAATTTCATATTGTCTTAAAGTGTAAAGGTGCAGCCAAGAGGCTGCTGGTCTTCTATGTGGATCATCTTCTGTGTTTATGGTGACCATAGTGGTGCCTCAACATGAATGTGTTACTAATACACTGATGTTAAACACTCCACACCAGCTTTAAGTAGTTTGTATTCTCAAAGTAACTGTTACTGCTGCTGACCTCATTTTGAGTTCATGATTAGAGTTTATCCCTGAAGGAGAGTTTTAAGGGGATCTGAAGGGATTTTGCAGTTTAGAGACAAGTACAAATTAAAATAAAGGGAGTATTTGGATCTGGAAGCTCAAATAACACAAAGTCAGACACTAACACACTGCCAGCAGTGTGGCTACAGAAAAGTAATGACATCAAAGATTGGGAATCCTGTTTTGGGAAGCTTTTTTTAACTTGGAGGTTAGAAATCATCCTTGTTTTCTTTTAGACGAAAGCTAAGAAGCATTTCTTTTAATGAATATGAGTCATTCATTGGCAGTATTGCATATTAGATCATTGTGGCTATTAGAGATTCCACTCAATATTCCTTAGCTAAATTAAAAAACCAGTATAGATTTGTTGACTATAAAAGTCTGTATTTTAAACTGTTATTTATGCAGGGACATTATGTATATGTGGAATAATAAAAAACGGGGGGTGAGTGTGAGCTAAGATAAAGTTTGATATTGAGGAGCTGGACCCAGCAGGTTTGTGTTCTTCCATGAGACCTTATCTTTTTATTTATTCATCTATTTATGTTTTTCTATTTATTGATTGGTTTGCGTTTCCTTTTCTGAAAATGTATTCGTTTTAAATTGGAAATTTTATTTTCCTTTTAGTACTTCAAGCATTTATCGATGGTTCTGTAGATTTTTCTGTTTCAAGTCTCTGGATTTTATACATTTTAAATCTCCAATTTCTTTTTACTTTAAAGCACTTTGGTCAACCTTTTGATTGGTGAAAAGTGCTATATAAATAAATTTTGATTTGATTCGATTTGATTGCAGAGATTATTATCAGGGAAGGTCATGTAGCTTCAGCCCTGCTTCTGAGTATTAATCAAACCAGCTGAAAAACAGCAGACTCTTGGGTACAATTATCTTGTTAAAACATTAAGGTTGTAGTTTTGTAGACCGTCTAGATAGTGTCCAGATTGAATTATGGCTCCATTATTTTTTAATAAATGTACTTTTGTTATGTGATATACTGGAAATGTATTATTTGCCATTATATCTGCAGACATTAACAGAACTTCACTTAATTTTTCCTAGTTTCTGTGGGGGGAGGTTTATATTGGTAGTTTGGTATATAATGTTATATTTTATTTTTCACCACAAAAACAACACATTTCTGTGTAAAACATTGAATGTGTGGGTGGTATTTTCCTGTCATGACCAACGCGTGGGAGTGAATTTATTATATTTAAATATATGACATTTTTGTAATTCAAACTTTTAGTATTGGTCTACTTAATCCATATAAGTCAATCTCTAATAGAATTCTAAAAAAACTAAATACTAAAATGCACACACATGCAAATATGTGTAGAGCAGTGACTGAAAAGCTTAGTCATTCATGCTTATGTCTCTGTGTGTGTGTGCACCTGTTTGTGTGTGAATCAAATGTGTCTCTGCTGTTTTCCCACCAGGCTGATTTGGCTGTATCCATGGCAACCGTGGCATAATATGAGCACGTATTGTAGAAAAAATTAATTCCAAATATAGAGACATTGTGTCCATGTGGTGGCTTTAGAGATGAGGCTAGTGTGTCTGTGCGTGTGTGTGTGTGTGTATGTGCAATGACTATCTCCTTCTCCAACTAACCATCACAATTCAAGTGACGTAAATCTCTGCGTCAGTAATTAGCATAAAATTGGATCATTGTTCCTTTTAGCAAACATGGCCGAACGCATCCAGCTCTTCAATTAGGCCCTGGCTGACACACACACAGACACACACACTGAATTTTCATTTATCTAGCAGAGAAGATGAACTCGTTATTAGTTATGTTAGTGATGTGTGTCTTTAGCATGATATTTTTGTCCACATTACACACATGTGCATGCAGGCACACACACATACATGCACACTCACAAAATTTGGCATGCTGACTCTTGTCTTCTGCACAGTTCACTCGAGCTTATTTGACACGGTGGCTAAACCAGGTGAATCCTCTGATTATAAAAATACAAACACTCATACCACCACACTTTTTTTTAAGCTCAATTCAATTACTCCACCCTCTCACTTGTCCCCCATTTTGTGTGTGATTATGTGTAATGAAGGAGATATGACAGAGGAAGACAGAGGAAAAGGTTGGAAAGCTCTGAGGAGTACGTGAGTGATAATAGGGAAAAAGGAAAGAGAGAGAGAGAGCAGTATGAAGAGGAGAAGAAGAGCTGTTTGATTTAAGAAATTATGGAAGAAATCATGCGAGACATGACAAGAGAGTAGGGGAAAGGGAGGAGAGTAATTTTTTATGAAAGAAGGAGCAGGAATAAAAGGAGGGAAAGCAAGGTGGCTTATGCCACTATACATTACTTCCAGGGCCTAATCACTGCAGACAGGTTTGCTTGAAGCTGATAGAACTGTACAGAGAATATGATTCAAAGCAGAGTAAACAGTGCATTTGGGATTTTATTTCCTTACAAATTTGATGTACAATATCAAGAAAAAAGTGCAAGCAAGGATATATTCACATAGTTTATACAAATCATCATAAATGTGTATTTTTGCGAGCTCACGTATGCTGGTCAACGCTGGATGCAGCACTTACTATGTGACTATGAATCTGCTGTATAATGCATTATTGAATACATCTGGGGTTTACTTCTCAAAATGTCCTGCATGTGTGAGAGTTGCATGTGTGGCTGAGTAAGTAAGTCTTTCATTTAAAGCAATTACTTAATAATGTATAATAACGATGTGTACACTGTGTGTATTATTGGGACTTTTAAAAAGAAAACAGTGCATACTTTGTGATGTTCCAGTGCTGCAGTGTAGTATTAACTTCCATTATTCTTTGTATAGATTTAGCAGAAGATAATTAGAATAGAATTCAAAAGACTTTTTACTCCCTCTTTACAGAAATTGAACATACAGTATGTAGTAGAGGTGTCTCCTGCAGGTGGCAGCACTGAGCTATGCAAAGGCCACAGACTGCAGCAATCTGAGGCTGCACATCCTGCAAATACACCCATATACACACATGCACACAAATGTTCTAAGAAAATCAGATATGTAACATGTCAAGACACACACACACACTTAATTTTATTCTAATTTAACCACTTATATACCTTATAACCACTCGTATTATGCAGAACCTGTTTCCAGACCACTGTGTGCAGGTATGTAGGTAAAATGTTGTTAAAAATCCCATCTATCGTCATCTGCCACTGCAGAGAGACCCTCTTCATAAGAATGTCATTGTATCCTACACATGGTCATGAACTCTACACTCAAGAAATGTCAAACATGGTAAAGGTTAAGGGGAAACTAGACCAAATATAATTGTCTAATTACATCATTACACATCCCCCAAAACTGAATACTGAATACAGTATATACTGTAGTGGTGTAAAGTAACTAAGCACACATGATTTAGTCCTGTACTTAATAATGAATTTGAAGTATTTGACTATTTCCTCTTTTTGTAACTTTGTAATAACTGTATTTCTACCTTCTTAATTTTACCAGTACACAGTGTTTGTATTTATTTCACAGTTGCTTCTCATTCACACCTTCACAAATTGGGGTTCAAAGTCTTGCCTAAGGACACTTTGACATATGGACAGGAGGAGCTGGGAATTGAGCCACCGACCCCAGGAGTAATGGGTGACCTCTCTACCCTCGAGCCATCCCAAGTTATTTTTCAGATTCAGAACAAAGTTAGTGTGAAGCATTTTTCCCGTATTTTTTTAAGGAAGCTGTAGCTCAGTTGGTACAGGGGCCATCTACAAACCACAATGGTTTGACTGCCGGTTCCTCCACTTAAACATGGTCCATATGTGGTGAGGTACATTGAAAGTTAATAAAAAATAACAATAAGACTTTATTGAGCCCTACTGTGACCCACAACCCGCCCAGCAGTACATAAAATAGGGTAGTTCCTATAATGAACATATGATCATCAAAATAGCTTTTGGGTTTGGTAAATAAGGCTTATATTTACCAGCATCAGTAATATACTCCAATATATAATCCAATAATCCAATAATATCACATTAACTGATGTTAAATACTTTTGTAATAATACCTTTAGTACAAATACTTTACTTAAGCTTCGAAGTGAAATTACTTTTGAACGCAGAACGTTTGGACCTAACACTGGTAATAGTAGCCTAAGCGCTAAAATGTAACTACTCTATACAGATATTGGTGATAAAGTTGAAATAAATTTAAATATCTTCCTGCCAATATGCATCATAAATCAAATCTGACATTTTCTCTCCAATCTTTACTCACCACGCGTCATCATTGGGCCGTCATAGCAGGAAGTAACCACCGGCGGGTTACTTCCTGCTATTCCTGTGTATCTTTTCTGCAGCAGCACCTCTGATTCACACTTCAGCTAATCGCTCATTTGGCCACCAGGGTGAGTGGGCCACGCTGGCATGGTCAGAGTCACGAAACATGGTAAATGATAAAACTCCACACAACCTAACCCTGTTATTCAGATTGCAATTGGCTGCATCCCATAGTTGCTGTGTGCTATTTTGGTGTTTCTCATTCCACTTTAAGTTTGACTTTTAACTGACTTTAGTCCCACTGGTTTGGATTCGTTCTCAGCTCACTAGTCAAACAGGGGAAGTGACTTCTACCTTTTAAAAAAGATAAGCTTTCAATACTTGTTGCCGCGATAATTTGTCAGTACTTATTGAGGTTCAGCACCCAGCCTTTCCTAAATCTGCAGGATTTGTTTTTATCTGGCATTTTCACTCTTCTATAAGCTCTGGAGCTTTATTACCTTCATAGCAAAAAGCCTCAGAGGTCAGTTGTATTATCTATGCCGACCTTTGTTGACAGTCGTAACAGCAAAGGTCAGCACGGATAATGTCGCTGCTCAGGAAGCCTGCTTTATTTTGATAACGACACCCAGAAAGACGGCTAATGTTCAGTTCGGGTCTCATTGGTGGTCGGTAAATCTGGTTTATTACTTTTTATAGCACTTTTATTAACCAAGCGAAAACACAAGGCCTGCACACGCACATACACTGACTTTGTTTCAGCCAGGACTTTCACAGCGTGCAGTGACAATGTTACTTAAGACAGACATAAATGAGTCTGCTGAGCATCAAGCCAATGCTAACTGTTGCTCATAAGCCTGTCATTCACAAATAAAGACTCTCTAACGCAAAAATACACACGTACACACAGACAAGTCAGCACAAACCCCATACCCATCAACCACACAACATTTTGTGTAAAGGATACACAGGTGTCTATTTATCATGCACACACAGAATTCGTGCAAATATGTGGGTGTTTTTTAATTAGCAAATATGCACGAAGGATAACTTGTGTTTACCCATTCATCCAAACATGCACACGTGTTTGTGAGAATAACTGTGCGTGAGTGTGTGCATGTGTGTGTGTGCATGTGTGTGTGTGTGTGTGTGTGTGTGTGTGTCCGGTGATAACAGCTTGTCTAAATCTGTGTCGTCCCTGCTGACACTCCAACGCACACAGAGGGGGAATGAATCAGTAATGCGACTTAGAGAAAAATACAACAATACTCACACAACACCTTCCAGGAGAATCTCTGTGTTTATCAGTGTGTAGTAGGTGTATTGTGAAACTTATTTGCTTCTATTTCTGCATTTATCTGTGCGTGTGACTATATAGAAGACTTTTTTGCAGTTGCGTGGCATTCGTGAGGATATGTCAGTATGTGGGTTTGTGTGTGTGTCTATGGGTGCCCTCTGTCTCCTTGTTGTGAAAGTGGGCACAGTAAAAGGATTGCTCTGATGTTTTCTGTGTGTTGGCTGGAAGTAAGTTTCAATCCTCTGCCTTCTTTTGGTCTGGTGCTAATGCTAGAGGAGGTCAGTCGGTCCACTCTCTTATCACCAGTGTACATGATTCATGTTCTTCTCTTTGCATTTGAGGTACTATGCCCAGATGCATATTCTGCAAGGTTGTTGTCAGGTTTGAGTCATACCTGGCTACAACCTATGCCATCTAGAGATTAAATAATTCCACTGTGTTGTCCAGGTCGTACATGCCAAGCTAAATTAAAACTGACTTTGGCGAGTTGTAAAATTAAACTTGTTTCTTTGAGACGGTTTTAAAGATGTGACATAAGCCTAGAAGGCTGCGATTTTTGCCCACACACACATTTTACTGTGCTTATCTTTAGGTGTGTAGTCTTTATTTAACTCTATCACAAACACAACACAGATTAATCAGTTATCTTCATTTTAGCTGCAAACAACATCATCATTTGAATTCAACTTATAGGTTGTGTGTTTGTTTGATTGATCCCCAATTTCAACCATGTGCGTAATGTACAAAGTGTGGTAGTAATGCATTTTAGTAAAGAGGTTAATTAGAAATTATATATTTTGGAATGCCTACATTTAACTGTTAGTACAAATTATTGTCTGACTTACCTCAAAAAACCCCTCCCCACACACACAATGTTCCATGTTTTCCTCCAAACACTGACCCATCCTGTCACTGCACTGCTTTTCTATCCAGAACCATTTTCTTAAAAGGACTAGATAGAGATAGAGTGTTTTTTTCCCTACTTAAATCTGTCCAGTGATGCCCAAAGGCTTCTGTCTTTCCTCCATCCCATCTTGCTTCCTTTCTATGTCACCGTGGTTACATAAGGGAGGAATGAAAAAGGAGTGACATCTCCACTGAGGAGTACTAAGTGTACTCTGTGAACAATATATGAGCCTGTGTGTGTTTGGCAGCCTGTCTACTTTTAATCAAGAATAAATTGTTCACCTCAAAGAAAACAAGTGACCCTATAGACTCTTCTGTCTCACCTACTAACAGTCTGCGCCATCAGCTCTCAGGTTTAAAAGCCTGTCAAAAAAATTCCTTAGATGCCATCAATGGTAAAATGCAACAAACGTGCGTTTTAGAACCAGCTATAATTTCACTGAATCGTTCCTTTATCACATAAGGATCAAACCTGTATGTACAATGTGGGCAACCAGAGGTTCTCAACTTTCCTCAAACTGTTTTAGATTATATTGTTTTTTTGAACCGGAAGCTAACATTTAGGAAGCAGAGATTGGATTTTAATATTAAAATATCCCCATCTATCTGGTATTTAAATTAGACCATCAGCGGTGCCACCTCATGTTGATTGTTCCTTTTTGGGTTTTTCCAATATTGAGTTTTTATCTTCTACCATTCAGTAGCCTGATGTTAAAATAGTTGATCTCAGTGCTGTGTTGACTGTAAGTGCTTTAATTATCAGTATTATAAACAATAGATTATGTATGTTGGACTGATATAGTGTCTTGTGTTCTTACAACGTGCATTAGATTATAAAACTAGTCAGGTTCCGTAGATGCTAATATTTGGTATAAGGTCATCAGAAGCAGCAGATGTCAATTTAAACAATGTAACACAAACTTTAGTCATTTCCTGCACAGAGGGAAGGGAGACTTTGAAGCCCCTCTTTGTTGCTAAAACTCATAGGCCTAAATATCAAAAACGATGAGCCTAGCCTACTGCAACTTAAATAAATAAAGATTTTGCTGTGTGATTGACACGTCATGTCATCTATTCTTTAAACTGTTCTGTTACAAGGTGACAGGTGTAGCATTGTTTTGTGGTGGTAGTATTGTAGTTGTCAGCATTTGAGGAAAATCTCACTGTTCAGGCAGAGCAATACAGAGATCACAATCGTCAGTCCGTAGCCATTTTATTTGGTTTGAATTTTTATTTTTATTTTTGTTATTTCGGCTTATTCTGTGAGTTCAGGGTCGCCACAGCGGATCATTGTCCGCATGTTGATTTGGCAGAGTTTTTACGCCAGATGCCCTTCCTGATGCAACCCTCCCCAATTTCTACCGGGCTTGGACCGGCACTGCACAGCTGGGGAGGGGTTCAGTGTCCTGCCCAGAGACACTTTGACATATAGCCGGGACCGGGGATCAAACCACTGACCCTGTGGTCCGTGGACAACTGCCTTACCAATGGAGCTACTAATTTCTAATTTCTCTTGGCATTTTGACTTTCGTGATATGCAGCTTACTCCCCAAATCTTGTATAAACAGTCATTTGTGCTGCATTTCAGAATCACCTGAGGCTTTTGTGATTTCAGCACAGATTACATAACTCACCTACACTTCATCATAGATTTAAGTTTATAAAGTCCCACGTTTTCCAAAACTGTCCGTCTCAATTTAATGAAGATCATGTTTAGTGAAAGCTTTAAGGAAACAATTTTAATTTTCAATTAGGTATTTAGAAATGCTGTACATTAAAAACTTATTTCACAATGTCTTTTATATAGGGTGTGGTTACTTCCACCAATCAAAATAGGGAATTTTGAATGTGTCCATAATAACATTTATGTACAACCTGAGTCATTTTTTTGCCAATTTGCCTTAAAAAGCACCAAAAAGAAAAAAAGACAATATCAGCTTTTAGTTTATTTTTGTAACTATAGTAAACATGAAGTGCTTTGCTTATACTAATGCTGAAAAAAAAATTTCAGTTCACTTTTAGGCACTTATTCTGATCTGAACAATCCTGTGTGTATCCCTGTTTTAAACAATAAAAAATAAAATAAAATTAGTAAATTATGTATCAGATGAATTTAATTTCAAATACAAAAAATAATTTCACTTTTTGTTGGTAGTTATTTTGCATACACGAAATTGAAATGACTTTTAATGAAGTTTCTTGTGAGACATGGAAAACAGTAGGTAAATTGGGGCAAAAGTGTGTGTGTCCCAGCTTTTATACTATTTTGTAGACAAAATTGTAGACAACATTTTTTTAAAGAACAAATAGAATCAGCTGGCTAAGTTTAAACGTCAAAGTCAAAGTCCCTAATGGGGAAATTTAGCTTGCAGTAAACCCAAAACACAATGCATGCATCCTGTAAACACTGATTAGCTTTAGAAAGAAAAAAATGCTAAAGAAAAATGGTAGACTTACTGAAAATGAATGCATTTAAGGCTTCAAATGAACAAAGTTAAATAGGCCCCATGTTGAGAATATATGTCTATACTACACTTCGCTATAAATCATGCATGATCGGCTTTGTTCTCCTCTCTGCGACTGATGCTAACTGACGTGCACTTCTGTATCATAAAAAGTAGCTCTCTCTGGTGGGAGCTGATTGTGTGAAAGCAGCTTAGGAAGATGAAGCCGGTCGCTGGCAGTGTGAAATTGTGATTCCATACTGTACGGCGAGTTTTGTGAGAAGAGACGGCTGCTTCAGAGCAAACAAGACGTGATAGTGCTGGTGGATTCAGTGCAGAATAACTGTACGTCTATCTGTAGGGAACTGAGTGTTCTGCAAATTTAAACCTCAAGAAAGAGCTCCTGGACATTATCCTCAGAGACAGTCCCCACATACATGTTATATGGAATATTTGGTACTTTTCAGTATCTTGCTCAGACACATACTGTAGGAGGAATTGTCAATACTTGATATTTATTTTAAAATATTGAAGAAAGCCTGTAGGCTGAAAGCAAATACACAGCTATGTGTCTCACTCTGTGTCACTCTTTTGGAAAAGTATTTCTTATTTAAATATCTTTGAATTGTAACATCAAACAATCATGAATGTAAGTATGAAATGAATGATGTTTCATTTCATACTATCACTAGATAGTCAAAGAGCTCCGTTAGGATGCAGAGAGATTAAAAATTATCAGCGATATTAAATTACCATAAAGAGATAGACAATAACCAAAAGACACCCAAACAATGTTAAAGAGCTGAAAAAATGACCAAGGACATACTTAACACTCAAAGACGTAGCTAAAAAGGAGGAATAACTACAATAAACAGCTAAAAATGACCAAAAAGAGAAACACAAAGAGCAGAAATAGATGTAAGATGAATTTAAAGACACATAAATAGCATTACCAAGATAGAAACAAAATGGCCATAAAAAGTCCAGAAACAGAAGGGTGGGGCCCTTTGCCTCCTTCTGCCCAGTGAACCATATTCTTAAAATTTTTCTATTTGTGTTTGGCTGTGTCACAATTTTCACCTTGACTCCCTGAGTTCAACTCCTACTGTATCTCATGAAGCTGTTGCAAATGAAAATATAGTTATGTCAGTTGTTGTATTCTGTTAAATTAAAGTTTGATCATTTTTTTAAAAAGCCTGGCTGCTCAGTGGCCTCTGTCACATTTGGGATTTCCTGTATTTTGTTAGTCATGATTAATCAGCTGCTGGATGTGTCAAATGATTTCATCAGCAGTGATTCAAGGCGACGCCTCGTTCGTGTCGATGTTGAATGACCATTTTGAGATCACACAGGACGATTTGTTTTGATTGTCTGTTTGTGTTGGAGGTTTGATTGTGACAGGGCCAGACATTTCCCTCTCTTTTTTCCCGTAGACTTTATTTCTTTTCCTTAAATCAGACAAACTCCCTCTTCTCTGCTGCCATTCTTCCATTCTCCTCCCTTTAAATGTCATCCCTCTTTCCCTTCTCCTCCCACTCTTGTTCTTCTTTCTCTCCCTAATGCCACAATCCCTCGTTGTCTGTTTCTTCCCTCATACCTCCCTGCCCTAATCCCTCCTTCTTCTCCTCCCTCCCCATCTCCTCCTATGACAGTCCCTCTATCTTCTTCCCACTCTTTCCCACTCCTAATTAAGTGCTCCCGCTCCCTTCCAAATATCTACCCCTCCTTCGGTCCATCCCTCGCTTTTCTACCTAATCCATCTTTCTTTCTTTCACCCTCTATCCCTCCTTACTTCCTTCCTTCCTGCCTTCGTCAGTTCTTGTTCTCCCTGACAACACACTGCATTATGTAATCTATGTCTCTGGGTATTAGTTATGCAAATTCAAACATTTTTATTTACATGTTTTCTGTCTTTCTTTTTTATCTCTTCCTTCCGTTTCTTCATTTCTGCTGCTTTTTTCCTTTTTATTCTTTTTTGGCAACTCTCTTCTTGTCTTTTTCCTTTCCTTCCTCTTTTTCTCTCCATCTTGCTCCTATATATTCTTCTTATTCGTCCCCCTCATTTTGTTTCTCTTCACATTTTTCCCCCTCCATTCTTTATTTCATGTTTCATCTCTCCTCTATCTCTTTCTTTTCCTAACTTCTCATCTCTGTCATTCACCTAATCTTCTTCTTCCTCTTCTCATGTTATGCTATTCTGCCCCTTTTCCTTCCCACCTTACTTTGAATAATTTTGTTTCACTCCTTATTTCAATTTATCCCTCTCCCCTCTTACCCTCCCACACTCCTCCCTGTACTTTCCCTCCATCCATCACTTCCTCTCAACATTTATCTCCTCCTTCTCCTCTCTATCCTCCAGCCACCAGTCTAGAGGCGGAGAGCGGCAGACGCGGTGGCAGCAGCAGCAGCAGCTACAGCGACGGCAACCACAGCAGCAGTGGCGGTGCGGCCCATTTCAGGTCTCCATGGCAACAGAGCGTGAACGTGTTCGGCTCGTGGAGCAGGCCGGAGTGTGTCGAGGAGCTGCACCAGCAGGCGCAGCTCAACCTCCAGAGCCTGCTGCAAGGTAAGGATGGATGGAGAAAAAGAGAGGGGGATTGGGTGGATGGATGGAGGGAGTGTGTGCATGTGTTTGTGTGTGTGTGCAGGCAGACAAGTGCTGTGTATTGAGTAGGTGGGAAAGGTGTAGAGAGAGAAGCGGAGGCGGGAAAGTGTTTACATGCATGTGCAGTGTTAAACTGCATTGAGATGGGTGTGTTGGCCACTTTAAATGTGTGTGTATGTTATCATGCAGATATGGTCTGTGAGAGGGTATTTGTTGGTTTCCCTTGATATCTTGTGTTTATATTATACTGTAAGGTGTGTGTGTGTGTGTGTGTGTGTGTGTGTGTGTGTGTGCGTGTGAGCTCATAGGAACACTGCTAATGATGTGTGTTGGATTCACCTTGCAGCGTTGTTACTGAAGGTAGTATCAGTGATTTTGTGCATGTGTACACTTAGTGTGTGTAGGTTTCCATTTCTGCAGTTTATGTGTAAACATGCATGTTAATTAGTTAATTATTGGTTATAACTATTGTAAGGTGGAATGCTTTCATTCCCGATTTCATATTAATTTCTTGTTTACAAAGGATTTGGCTCTGTGGTGTTCAACCTGCGTGTGTGTGTGTACTGTATGCAAATTAGCACTCAAGGGAATGAGGGTTTCCATTTGTTCTCAGGTACTACTGTTCCTCTGTTTTCCCTTGTGCTAGTTGCTTTGCTCTCTCTCTCTTACTCTCTCATTCTGTGACTCATGTTGTCTCGCCATTTGCCCGTCTTTTCCATTAAACCAATTTGTAGGTTTGAAGCTGAATGAATCGGGGGTGAGTTGAATGGCAGCATGGCAACATTATAATAACTCCAGAAGTAAAGAATGAACAAACAATCATAAAACTTTCAAAATTGATTTTGGAGATATTTTACGGCTCAGTTTACAGTTTTCATACTGTCAATAAATTCTAGGATTGACCAAAGTCCCAGCAGATTTAACTGTTGTCACTGTATCAAATGAAGTATTATCAGTTCTTATCAGCCCATGAGTATGGTTAGGTAGGTAACAGTTTACCTTATGGTGGTGTGATAATGAGGTGACATCTAGATGCTCTAGTAAATATTAGATATATATTCAGTTGACATATTTCATAGATGCAAAAAAAGGTGAGAGACAGCAGTTTGTTTCTCACGTCCAACAGACAGCATGTGGTAACTTCTGCATTTTAACCCAAATAAAAAAAACAAAAAAAACTATCCCTTCTTGTGCTTCAAACTAACCACATAGGTTTTGTGCATAATGCTGTAAAGGTTGTATGTTTTGATGTCCACAGTGAAAAATGGTTCGGCGCAATATAGCACATTATAAGAGAGGGTTACGGGGGGCTGTAGCCTCTCCCAGTTGTCAGTGGGCCAATTTGCCAGCCTATGTCATGGCCAACACAGAGAGACATACACAGACAGACAGACCTCAACCCAATATACATGTCTTTGGCCTGTGAGAGGAAACCAAAGTACCCGAATGAAGCCCATGCAAGCACCAGAAGTTCTATGTTATATGTTATGAGTTAAATGTTAAATGGCATGATAATAAACTACTCCACCATCTGGGAGATAGAAGCTTGCCTACTTAACAATAACTACAATAATGCGCTCATAATGAAAAATGACATCATGCTTGCGCGCGCGAACACACACACACACATGCACTGTCGAAAACATCACCTAGACAAACGTATTCATCCAACCATACTGTTCTTATCTCAGCATCCTTTTACATTTTTTGTCCAACCACCTCTCTCCTTTTCTATAAACTGACCAAAGTAGCATTTGGAGGTCGTATTAGAAGACATATTTTTAATGGTTAACTTGCTGAAGGAAATGTACGGTGTTACTTTGCATGGTCGCTCTAGCACAAAACCTGTTCCTGCTCTGCATCCTCTTGTTTAAAACCAAAATATATCCAAACCACTAATATGGCTATAGTGATTTGCTTTGACACTAGTGTGGTCACTTGTTTGTTAGCATTTTGGGTTTGCCTCTTGTTTTTGTCTTAAATCCTAATCCACTCTCAATCACTTCCTCTGCAGGATGCAGAGGGCAGTTTTTGGCATGTGTAGCCTCTGGGAATGCAACTGTTATTATTTTAGCATTTTTAAAAAAAATGTAATCGCCGATTTTGCACTTTAAAAATTGCCAATTTTGCAATTTAAAAAAAATTGCAAAATTGGTATGAGGCATTGGCTACTCAATCAACACTAGTCAATAGGATAAATTTGTAAAGTTTTAATTCTTTTGTAGAACTTTCCAACGGAAAAAAAAACATACCAATTTCATCCTTTAATTTCATTCCTTCACTAACATCACTTGTTGATCAAAATCGAAATTTTTCCCAAGTGAGCTAAATTCAGTAGTTCATGAGTGAACACTAGCAATATAACTTATAAAGTGGAGTATTTTGCCTGCTGCATCATCTGTTTTCATCCACTGTCATGTCTTTATGCTGCATGCTTGCGTTTGTATGTGTGCGTTTGCGTGTGGATTAAGCTGGTTATTGTCTCAGATGGGCTGGCATCTTGTGTATGATGAAAATAAGATGGATGAATACACTCGTGGGTGGACAACAGAACGTGTGTGTGTGTGTGTGTGTGTGTATTTGAGAGAGATGCATATGTGTGTGGCCATTCATCCTTCCTGACGTCTGTGTTCATTTATGCCTTTGTTTATCTCTTTATTCCTGTCCACCTGTATGCGTGTATATGTGTATAAGCGTGCGCTGTTGTGCTTTCTATTCATGAAGCACTATGTTCGTTCGGGTGTTCTTGTCTATGTTTTCAGTTTGTATGCCAGTGTCCATTTGTGTTGCCTGTGTCCATCTGTTTGGGTGTGTGTTATATAACAATGAAGAAACCAGCTGTGCTCTCTCTCTTTCTCTTTCTGGACTTTCTCACCATCATTCTCCTACTGGCCTCAGCAGAGTAAAATATTCATATTCTTTCCCACTCCTCAACAGTCTGCCTTCCATATTTATGAATTCTGCTGTCTTCCTCTGGTGTTAGACGGATCGTCTACGTATTCTGCCCAGATTTATCTTCCCAAGGCAGTAAGAATTCATTCATTTCACTGTAGCTGCTAAGTAGGCAACAATAAAATCTGGCCCGTGTTTCCTCTCATCATCACCCTTGTAGAATGATAAGTTACTGGGTTCGCATATGATGTTTTATGTATCAAAATCAGTACCAAAACTGATAGATTTATTTGATTTAGGAGAAAACCCAACTCAAAGTTAGGATACCTTTGAAAAGAAAAAGAAAAAAATCAACAGCTTTTAACTCGGCATTTTATGGCGGATGCCCTTCTGGCTTTCTTACGTTCTTTTTATCCAGGCTCGGGACCGGCACCAAGGTTGCCCTTGATGGCTGGATGGGGCCACGCCTAGTGGGGGGGGATTCAAACCTGCTGCCTTTCTGCATCCTAACCCAATGCTCTACCACTGCACCATCAGGGCCCCTAAGAATTACTTAACTTTGTTAAGTTTAGGGAAATATTAGCAAATGGGTGCTGAACTCTTCCCTATGCAGACCATAATTCACATGTTGCCTATCATAAACTTAAAAGTGCATATACAATACATTCTTTTCAGGCACAGAATGAGCAACTAATGCACTTGCTTTTCTTGAGTAGACAATGTGCTTAAATTAACTGACCAAACTAATATTAATGGCTTTGTTGCACTGACCTGGTTTGGGTAGTATTGCCTCTTTACCAATGTCATATTTGTGAGATGTGTGTGAATGCTTATCACAAATTTCGCAAAGGTTTCTACCTCTCAGACTGCAGATAAACTTGAATTCCAAAACAGTTCTTGCTAGATCCTAAATAGATAGCCATATAATGTTTGTTTGGTAAATGAAAAGAAAAATTATTCAAAACTTTTCAAATGAGCTGTTGGTTAAGAGTTTGATTCAGAAACTGGTGGAAGTCCATAAATAAATTTTAAATTAGGATTATTACTAGTTTCATATTGTATAGTGCTTTTGGACATAACCATTTGGACAGGATACGCTTTTTTACCAAGGATCCTGTTAGCAAAAATAAAGATTTATTTTTATCATCTATATTTGTGCTGGATTTTTAATCAACTTTCAAGACGGATGTGAGGTGAAAGTGACCTTCACCTTTGATTACCAAAATCGAATCAGTTCATCCTTGAGTACAAGTGGTCCCTAGTGCCAATTTTGAAAAAAGCGATTAGATGTGATATTTTTTTCACAAGAATGAGAAGGACAGACAGGCAGCACAAATACACACCTGTCCACTTAAACACATAGATATATATTGACAAAAGTTACATACTGTAGGTTTAAAGAAGTTTGACCATCCATAATGTCCCTCAGCAGCAAATTAAATCTTGCACCTGGACACTGAATATCACAAGGATATTCAGTCTGTATCTTAGAACATAAGTTTTAGTTTTAGAAAACTGTGTGTTGTATCACAGAACAAACACTAATCTCTTTCAAACATAAACTGGGATTTTAAAGTCATGCTTACAGCAGAAATTAAACAGTACTGTATATGTCGTGTTGTGACCAGTTGGACATCAGCGCTTATAATTAAGTGACTGCTGCTAGTTTCATTTTGCTCGACACGTAATTTAGAATAAATATTTAACTACTATCTTAAGCTCATCCTTGCATCTACCAAGCCTAATGGTGTCCTCTGCTGTTGATGGAATTGATTTTGTTTCCTCAAATACTTCTATTAATGAAGACAATTGATAGTCCACAGTCCAAATTAACTCTACAATTAAGGCTCTGTGTTTTCTACTAAGATTTGAACACTAACAACAACGAGACCTGTACATTTTTGTTTTGTTCAAGTTTTAAGTTTATTATTTATTTGTTGCTGCATTAAGATATTTAAACTATGCTCTATGACAGTAATACACATTTAAAGCTCAGTATTGTGTATTCTGTACAGATTGATACACAATGCACATCCCCTTTTTCTCTCTGCTCCTAACTGACACTGATTCTCCTCTACTCATAACCCTGCAAATGTATAAAAGGTTTCCCCTGTTTTGCAGATGCATTGAATGTTTTCCCTGGTAAAATTTACAGCAACCAGATTTAGATTCTGTACTTTTTTGTATCGCATTAATCAGCAGCAAAATGTTTTCCTTCACATCAATATTGAAGCTTGTGTTTAAAACTTATTACCATCTTTTACAGCCAGATTGGCTATTTGAACATACTTGCCCTGTAATCGTATTAAATCCATTAAGCATCTTGTACATATTCATACTTTTGCCACTTTCGTAGCACTAAAGACACATCAGTGACAGTCTCTTCATTGTAGGTTGCATTGTATAAATTCACACTTATCTGCCAAGTAATTTCACTGCACCTGAACCATATGACTGTTGTTGAATTATATAGAAGATGTGTTTTACAAAACAGTTTGTACTTTAAGCCTTAAATTAAACATGTAGTATCCAGCTTTGAGACTTTATTTCAATATTTGTTATATTTTGTGTGAGAAACCGGATTAGTCATACCCCTGTATGATTCTAGGAGTAACTAGTAAAGTAAACAGGAATTCCCTAATCTGCCCAATCATTGCATAAATGAGGATGAACGCTACAAGTAGTTCAGATCTACTTCAGAGCACTTTATCGGCAAAGACTCTCTGAGTGTCGGACAACAGCTCTTAACTGTGAACTAAACAACTGCTGGTCACACTGTAGCCAGAGGGGCTGAGATAAGTGTGTGTGAATGTGTGTGTGCATTATCTACAGTCAAAAGACATATTTGAAAAAGAGAAGCTTGTTGCAGTTACTTATGACATTTTCGACACATTACATGACCCAAGGCCTGGCTGCAAGGATTATTGAGCATTTGGGGTATTGTCAGAACCTTTGTCCCAAGAAAAACAACAGAGATGTCATTTTAGCCAATAACCCTATATGATATGTTTACCTTTAAATGGTTTTTAGCAGCTGTAGTGATTATGAAACAGAGAAGGGAGCTACATCAACAGCTCAAAAAGTCTGTCAAAGGAAGAAGCTGATGTCAGTTGATAATATGATGATAGACAGAATGGCAAAATATTGTAAATGCTCTGCTTCTATAGCAATTTACCATGTTTTTTTTCATTCATCCATTCACACACTGATGACAGCAGCTGCCAAGCAAGCTGGGAGTGACTCTGGATTCAGTGCATTGCTCAAGGACACGTCAACACTTAAGGGGACCACTGACCCTTTGGTCCGAGGACAACTGCTTTACTGACTGAGCTAAAGCAACCTCCATGTGAATGAGGTTTTCCTTTTTTAACCGCGATGATGATTGATGTGCCAATTTATTCATATGGTTATTATTCTAACCATGATGAAAACCTTAATAAAGCAGTGATTACAAACTAAACAATTTCCCCAAACTTGCTCTATACAATGCTTTATATATATATATTCAGTAAAACACAAAAACATATGTTGTCCACAAATACAATTAGAGTTTGGTACAGGACAAACTTAAGTAGAAACATCTTAATATGATATTTTATCATTGCAAACCCCTCTTACAATAGTTTTGTGTAAATGATTTGTTAATTCAGCATTAAATTAAAGCAGATGTTTAGAGTTTTTGGACAGGATTGGTTCATGAAGCGAGAGCTCAAAGGAGTCTTTGTTACCATGCTGAAATACAGCCCAGACCTCTACTTTTGACAGTGAAGGGAGCCGCTTTTAAAGGATTTAGGGATTGTTTGAACTTTTATTACTGAGTGACCTTTATACTCTGCCCGCACTATCTCCGCTAGTGTGCCACACAATATTGCCTTTCTGTTCAGAAAAAGTCCACTTGGCCCACTCTCTTTGTCTTTTCTCTCTGCGGACTTTCTGTTTGAGTGACAATGCTGTCAATCAGGCTACGACTTTAAATACAGGCTGAATTCTGACATTCTACAGTTCAGTTACAATCGCATTTAATTGATCTCTTATTTTCCAAACTGCTGCTAGTCTATTGTGAGCATGTAATCTGTATTGTATATCATCAGAACATCTGTGTTGTGGAGGTTCTGGCTCACCTGTGTTTGTCAGATTTGGGTACAATTTGTAGGTGCAGAAGGATTTCACTTAAAGCTTAGCTCCATGGAGCAGTGTTTGGGCTACAACATTAAAGTTAAATCGGTTTTGTGGATCTTGGTATATTGTATGCAACATGTGTCCCACATGTTCCCACTTGGTGTTGGAAGGGCACGTTGTTCCCTTTTTTGCCAATTCATAATGCTTCCAACATGAGCTATAGGTCAAAATTGGATCACGAAAACAACAGCAGAACAGAGAGTTTGTCTTAGCAGAGCTGTCACTTTTTATTCAAAATTCAAACGTTCTTTCAAATGTGGTAAAAAACAAAAACAAATAGTCAAACCGTAATTCTCTGGTTGAAAGCAAAAAATGTACTGTATGTCTAAGCACGTGACCGTTTGATGTCACTTGCCATGTCTCTAGCAGAGGGGGTTCTTAAAATTCACTATCAGCTTGATGTGCTGCTTGCCTCTATAGACCTTTTTCCCACTTACGGAAGTTTGAAGGTGCAAAGAGGTATGTTTGTAGTTAGTACTTCAATAAGGATCATTATATATTAAAGCAGGTAGCACTCGGCTTAAAAATAGAATTGTCCCGAGCTGTATTTCGTGGAACAACTTTGTTGCACCAAACAAAGGGGAGCATGTCTGGGAAAGTATCCATTTAGTGTAAGTGTGGAAGCTGCCCCTGGCGCTTCCCAGCTGGACCACGATTATGTTTCCCACCCACCGCAGGCAAGAAAGAATATTGGCGAAAAAATTAGGTAGCCAGGCATGGCTGCTATGGTGGAAATTTAACCCGTTTTGATTTTCAGTCTGTTTTTTTTGGCTCTACTTCAAAGCTAACTAACTTAGCCTGTAAGTTAATGCTAGTAAGCTTCACATAATTGTGTTTACATGGGTAAGGTACAACATAACTTAACGTTAATCACCTTTGTCTCAGATGCAATCTGTGTGCAGGAGAAAAATAAGCGATAAAAGTGGGGGGCAGTCTTTACAGTGAGCCATTAAATTGGGCTTAATTAAGTTTATCAAACATGTCACATGAAAATATTCTGATATATTGTTGAAAGACAGCAACCTGGCTAAATGTCCTGCTTTCTGAATGTTCAGCTCTACAGTCTCACCCAGTTACCTATTTTCCAACAAATGTAAGCAAATAAATTAATGACAATGTAGTTGAGCATTCTCATCCTATGGGTGGATGGGGGGAGGTTGCAACATTGCATTATGTGTGTGGCCTTCAAATCCATTTGAATACATTTCGTGTTGAAGTGATTTTTGTGAAAAGTGACAGCCCTATGTCTTGCTGTTCAGTAGATGTCTTTAAGTATGGATTAACATGCATAGAGTAGTTAATTGCTCAAGACAGTGAGCTCTACATGTACAACACATTCCTCACACATGTTTCTTATAGGTTTCAGTGTTGATGCCCCTGAAATGCCCAAAAATTGCTAAATGATTTTAAAGGGATGGGATAAAACTAACACGATAAAGATGTGATGGAAAATTTTAGAACTGAATTAATGGGACCATATAAAACTGGAAGAGAAAAACACAAGCTGGGACAAAGGATACAGAGAAAAAAACTTTGGGGTAACCTCTTGTCTAAGCCAATTTCTGAATTATGGCAAGATCTAAGCTTGAAGAACTGAATATGAAAATCAGGTTTCCTCCATAGAAACTGTGTTCACTTCTGTGTGCTTGCTCTGAAAAACGTGTGTTGTCTGCAAATATTTGTTGGACAACTGACAAGAATTACAGGGAAAATCTGTGCCTGCACAAAGAGCCTGATAATTGGATCAGAACTATTCTTGTGGTTTCTCATGACTAACCCAAACTAGGCCTGGAACTGCCAAGTCTGTCCTTTTAGGTCACAACGACTCGGTCACACTCTTAACATACAGCAGCGACTTTCCTTGTAATGGATTGATCTATTGTGCGTGTTAAGTCACATAAACAAAGGCATGACATGAATATCCGTGCATGCAAACACACACACACACACACAAAGACACATCCGTGTGCGCATATTGTTTAAGAGACAAACAAACCCTGTGGCTATGTTGAAAGAGTGGTATTGTTAATTTCTGTCTTCCCCTTTCATTGTCCTAGGAGGGAAAAGAAAGGGTGACCTATATTTGACACAGGGTGCATATTGTCAAGAACAGTTAGGTTTGTCTATGAATGGGTGCACTGTACATACAGTGCAGCTCTTGAGCTGAGTTCAATAATTATTCCTGTTAACTTATTTGCACAAACGTCCATGTGGGAACACAAACGAGTGGAAGTCTCATACTTTAACACCTAGAACACATCCACATCCAACACCTGAATTAAATGTACACACAAACACACACGTCTTTCTATTTTTGTGAGGACACTCACTGATTTCATGTGTAACATTAACTATCATAACCAAATGACAAACCCAAACATCCTTAAAACCATCAATGTTTAACCCTCAGCCGGCCATTTGAATTTGTGAGTAGCAGTCAAAACTTTCTCACTTTCCCAAAATGTCGTCACACTGCTAGGAAAAATCTTTTTTCTGGTCGTATTTATGTAGCAAAACAAAAAGGCACAGATACACCACAAAGGTTAGTGATGCATGAATACTTGGCCTGCTTGTCTGGATAAGATGGGGGGGAGTTTGTGTTTGTGTTTGTGTTTGTGTGTGTGTGTGTGTGCATAGAATTGAGTAGGAGTGAACGGCATACCTTTACACCACGCACACCAATAGCATCTCTACTTCCTCCTCCCTTATTTTCCCACCACTCCACCCTGCAGTCATGTAGCCGAGCTGATCTAAGTAGAGTGCAGCTGCTTATCTGAGGCATGGATCTACTACAACTGTTTACCTTCATTCTCCTCCTGTTGTAGGGCTGACAGACCATAGTGGCTGTTGCCAAGTTTTTTTTTACTGTAAGTGTGCTTAAATTGCTATATTTCGCTGTAGGCCGTTGAAGACTGTTCAAAATGCAATTTGGAAAAATTGCATATGTAAAGCTTTCACTTCTGCATGCATGCATGAAACAGGATAATGTGCTAAAGTCCTGCAAAGTGTTACTTAAGTTAAAGTGTGGGCATATTATCAGTAACATGTGTTTCAATAACATGTGAAAGTTTAGCAGCAAAACAGCTTCTATGTTATTATCATGGCAGAGGCACTACTATGTTCATTTTACCTGCAATTACAATGAGATGTATTTCCATTTTTTTTTTGTGGTACATTGTTTTCATATTTCATATTTTGTGGTACATTGTTCTGTAACATTGCATCTCATTTAAAAAAATGATTGTATTGATGGAAAGGAGAGTGGGGTATTTTGAGCTAAATATGGTTTAACAAAAACAACAAACAATACATTTATATTATCTCTAAATCATATTTTTATGATTCTAACATCTAATTCATAATTATAATCAAATAAAACAAACCGTTGATGTGTTCGTGCTCCACATTGTTATTTGTCTTTTTTTTTGCAGGAGTTTACCTTATATCTAAAGTAGATTAGGATGGCGCCGCCCGAGTGGCAGCCTGTTGCAGCAGCACCCGTTCTTATATTCATTTCTATAGCCTATAGCACAGGGGAACCAATCACTCCAGCGAAAGAATCATTTTTGCTAAATCTTTAAAAAAAACAAAAAAACACACAGACACAAACACAGACATGCAACTCACAGCAAGAGATTGCCAGAGAAACATCCACAATCATGAAAATCTGCTTAATTTCTGTGCGCACAGGAGGCACAACATGATATAAAATTAAAAGTTTTGTTTATAACACATTGCAGCTGTGCAACTAATTAAAAAAAAGGTCACTTGACTAGAACAGCAGCTGAGTGATAGAAACGTTATAAACACGCCCACACGATCGCTTTTAATCTTCCAAACGATTCGGGAGAGAGCAGTGTGCTACACACACGAGCTTATGTGCATAATACGGACATTGCACTAGGGGGCTTACGGGAAATAATCCGGATAATGTCGGGAGCTTTTTCCTCAGAGATTTTGTTCACACATACACACACTCCTAAAAAGTCAGCATAATGTCAGAATTCCAATGCATGTCTTAAAGGAGCTCCATATGGGGGTCCTTAGTGAAAGAGTCCCCCATAAACCCAGCCACTGGCCTCCACGCTTGTATTATTTTTTAGTCAACCACATTTCAGTTCTGAACGTTTGACTCCTTCATTGCTTTTCACCAACATTTCTCAACCAGCTACATCATAATTTTCTTTTTACATTTACTTCTTGCCTTAATCATCTCCTGCAGCTTTTTATTCAGTCTGGTTATTTCCCGTGTTTCTGCAAGTTCGTCCTCAACTGTTTGTGCACTTTGCATTGTTTTTACCCTCTAACTCTTAATTATTCTACATGTCGGTTGTACGGTTAAGCTTTTTAATTTAATTTTTCCGCTCAGTTGACATTTCATTTATTTGTATTTATTTTTTGTCCTTTCAGCTTATCCCTTGAGTTCAGGGTCGCCACAGCGGATCATTGTCCGCACATTGATTTGGCACAGTTTTTTTTTTTGTTTGTTTTTTAAGTTGGATGCTCTTCCTGATGCAACCCTCCCCAATTTCTACCGGGCTTCGACCGGCACTGCACAGCTGGGTATGGGAATGGGCTGTTGAGGGTTCAGAGTGCCCAGAGACACTTATAGCTGGGACTGGATCGAACCAACTGAGCTACAGCCGCCCCATTTTCATCATCCTTATTTCCTCTTCTGTATTTCTTTCATAAGCTCCCCCTCATAAGTTTTCTTTTTTGCTTTTTTAAAAAGTTTTCTTTGCTTTTTTTTTTTTTTTTTACATTTTCATTCCCCCTTTATTACCCACCTTTGTATCTTGTTTTTACTCTTTTTCCTTTTCCTTCTCTGCATCAATGTCATCTTGAGCTGCTTCTCCTGCATCCCTATACTCCCCTCACTCATACTCTTCTATATCAGACTGGTTTACACCCTGTGGCTTCAGACTTTACAGCTTCCTCACTTCCTTGGGCTGCTGCAGTCTGGATAACAAGGCTTTTGGCCTCTATTCACTGTTTACTATCTGGGTGATCCTGCTGTTTTTGCATGCAGTAGTGATGGACTTTTTAATAAATTATTTTTGGCTCTGCAAAATAGACAGTTTAATATCATGAGCACCGGCTGTGAATTATCACAGCCAGTGTATCTTCTTAAACTAAACTAACAGCTTCCTGAGGAATTGGCAAATGCGGTGAACAAACAGGTTCTTACTTTGTTATGTCAGCATTAATATTTATGTCAAATATGTAATTGGAAGCATTAAAGCTTGCTCCATTTATGTATCTAATGTGAAGTCAAAGAAAATCTATATTGTAGAATCATTTTCAGCAAAACATTAGGGAAACAGCCTACGATGGTTGATCTTCATCTTTAGAAAACCTTGTTGAGTTGGTTTGTTATTGTCATGTGCTCATGTTCAAGATACATCTCTGCGCAAAATGTCTACCATATTTGCGTCTATAAAACTATCATACTTATCGGAAAGCTGCAAGTGAAACCTGACATGCATTAGCACATCGTCTTAATACATGCAAAAGCTGGTCTGTGTTTCCTCTGAAGTTTCGAAGCATAATTGCCTTTAGAATGAGTGAGTTTCGTTTTCCTCCTGCTGGCACTTTTTAGTTTATCAGAGGGAAGATGTCAACAGCAATGATCCCAAATGCCATTAAAAAGTGCACAAAATCTGTGGGTGGGTGGACTGCCAACCTTCATAAAAAACACATCATTATCTTTCTGTATTTGTAGGGCTGCTTTCTGTATATTAATTTCTATTCATGACTCCAAAACACTCCTACGCGGTTTGCAAATTTGACACCTGCCAAACTTTCTGTAAACTACCTACGTGTTTGAATGTGTTTACTAGTCTTGAAGGTTGCGCAGCTTAGTCTGAAGGCTATTAAAGCTCACACGTTAAAAGTAAATGCTATCAACCTGTAAATACCTTGAGGATTCTCCAGAACATATTCAGCAGGTATTGTTTAAGAGGCATAATGACAATGATCCCCTACACAAAATCCCACTTTGTCTTCTGTTTTGTAAATGGTTCGTTTTATTTAAAGCAGCATTAATTGATGCTTCTGGACTCTAGGGGACAGAAATGGAAGATGTGAACACAACAATGACAAATTAGTTATGGTAAATCTTGCCTTTTTATATAAAATCTAGTGAGTTTAAGTGTTATTTTAATCCATTACAATTTGCTTTTTGCCAACTCCTGAGGGTAATGTATGACACCTTAGCTGCTAAATTTTGGTTGTGTTTAGTGAATTTAAATTAGCCTTTCTCCTGAAAAGCACTGCCTGCTGTGAAGGATAAAACCAAAACAATTAACTGAAAGACACAATAAAGATACACATTGGTAAAAGGAACTGCAGAGTCAAGTTGTAATTCTCTATGGGTTCATCACTAGAAGTGACCTCTTTAATTTCACCCAGCCATTTGATCAATCGTGCAGTTAAAAGTATTGAGTTAGTGCAGCTTTAAAGGTTATAAAAATGTAAAACTGAATTGCGTTCAAGTTTATATAATTAGCGTTAAGCTGTTTCACCCAGACACTCTCAATCTGCTTATATAACTGTATTAATATTACTAAATTTTTTTTTTTTCTTAGACAAGCCACCGTTGTCTTCCTCTTTTGTGCCTTAAAGCAAGCAAGCAGATTTCAAGACCAATGAGAGAACAGTGGTTTTGGTAATGATGGTCATGCAAAATTTCTCCTTGACTAAATTTCTAAATGTAGCACTTTAATATTTGCTTTCTGGTGCTGTTCAAGATCCCAGGCATGATTATATGTCCTCAGCAGATATATATCAACAGATAGAAGTCAGTGCTAACTTCGTCAACTGCTCGCCCCCCTTTTTTTGTTGCTTGGTAACCATAGGCCACTAGCAAGGAAACCATATTGTCCAGGAGAGCAAGTTCAACCTAAAACTCCATACCTAACTGACACTGCTGTTTCACTAAAGCTGTTAGCAGGATGGTGTTGGACTTTTGTGTGTGTGTGGGTGTTGTCAGTGTTTGTGCGTGTGTATGTGTGTTTGTTGGTGTGTATGTGTGTTTGCATGTTTGTGTTAGGGGGGCTTTAGGGATGAGTGGAGACTGGGGAGTGGGTAGGGAGTGTGTTTTGGGGTAAAGCATTGGCTGAGGGGGTTTAAGGGGGAGTTTAAGTGGTTTGTGCGTGTGTGTGTGTGTGTGTGTGTGTGTGTGTGTGTGTGTGTGTGTGTGTGTGTGTGCACACGCACAGCGGGATAATAAAGAGGAGGAGGGGGTTAGGAATCTGTTTACAATGGCCTGAAGGAGAGCCGTCTAAGCTGCCAGACAGGGAGAAACAGTCAGATATCGAGAGCACTGAGACCAAGAAAGCTGAAGAAGGAGAGAGTAAGAAGGCAAAAACAGAAAAGAAAGAGCAAGAAAGTTGAAGAGAGGAAATGAGTGAAAGGAAAGAAAGCTCACAAGACGTATAAAAACGGACAGACGGTCTTTTAAGGCTCCAGAGCGAAAGTTGCAAACTGGAGGGTGATGCAAAGCAACAGTCGTACCAGATCAGTGGTCTTGGTCATGCAAAAGGGAAATCATGTGCGTAAGTGTAATTTGAGTTTGTATGTGTCAGTGAACTTTTTATCTTGTGTGCATGTGTGTCAGTTTCTACTACAATAATGTTTTCTCTATGTGTGTGCTTGTGTATACAGACTTTGAGGAGCAGTTGTACGACACCAAGCTGACCGGTCAGACTTTCCGACATCCGTCCTCACAGAGCTCTGACGACACGTCAACATCACTTAGCCGATCGCCCATCTCCCTCAGCAACAAGAGACCTGATTTCATCTTTCTGGTAAGTGCACACACACACACACACATTGGCCACTTCATTAGGTACATGTGTCTAATTTTGCAAGATCGACAAATGAAGAAATATCTAAATTTCTACTATGTGTTTATTATTGAGGTCATAGTGGGTGGTGGAGTCGAACAGGAGTATGTTAAGAGGTGGTTCTAATGGTTTGGGCCCTTTCTTCATAAGCATACAAACATGAACATTCACGTGTACGCTATGACTTTATTATTTTATCAGAAGTCTCATTCTCATCAAATACCATCTCTCTGGTAAACAAACAGACACATTCATGTTATATGATATATATATCATCCTTTGAAGCCACAAGTAAACACAAAAACAAAATGATTGTGTACCTCTCTTATCATCTTTTATTCACACACACACACACACACACACACACACACACACACACACACACACACACACACACACACACTCAGAAACCATGTCCACCTCACTTATTTTTCCGACGTTTTTACTTGAACAGCTAAAGACCAGATGTCCCATTCCCACTGAAGTCCCACTAACTCATTCCATCCTGCTTCTTCTGGTCCCTCTGATTTTACTTTCACGCTCTCTTTAGTTCTCTCTTCTAGTTCAGCCTTAATCTATGTTTCATTATAGAGGAGAGGGAATTCCACCATACTAAACTTTTTAGGTTTTTCACAAGTAAATCATTTTAGATTGCTGATGTTAAATCGTCTTCCCTCCATTTATTGATTTGAACCTTTATTTATTCTGCTAACTGACTGTTAAATTTGTCACACAATGCGTAACTTCTTTTAGTGAGATTTGGTTAGATGATTTATTTTACTCTTTCTTCTTCTAAATCTAGTGTGTACAGCTGTAGTAATTGTAGTAATACTTCAAATTTCTAAATTTTAATATACAGTATTAACATTTTATACATATTTATGTAAAATTTTAGGTACATTCCACAAATGCTTCTCTATGTAGTGTTAATTTCCATTTACACTGGCTGGAGGTAGCTGAAAAAATATTGATTGATTCACTTATTCCAGAAACAGAATTTTGCAATAATGATTGTCATTAATGTCATGTTGGCACAACAAACGAAGTGAAACTCACAATGTACATTGCACACAGAGTGTCAGTTAAACACATTTTTCCAGTGAAAGCAACTCTGTGAGACAAAGATGAGGTTTTGTTTAAATGCTCATAGCCCATCAACTACAACAGTTAGCAGAGTAAAGCACTGACCCCCAGCTGTAACAAACTCAAACCACTGACAAATGTGCATTTCAGCACTTTACATGTTTATAAAGTAACCATCAGAACCAAGAAGCTCATATGTCAGCTGGGTTCCATTTACTTGAAATCCTTGAAATCCTGTCTTCTGCCTTATTGAGAAATCACTGTAGTTTCAGCCTTTAACACAATGCAGTGATATTATTTGTTTCCTCTGTAACTACCAAATTGCCATTTCAGTGTCACTGTTACTGTTTCAGCTAAAATTTGTGTTGTGACAAAATGCCTCATTGCTTTTGTTATCATCCTTTTTGTGTGAAAGACTCGAGCTGAATTATCCAAAAACTCTTGTAAAGTATATCCCACCCCCTCATTCAGATTAGTCAGAATTAGTCATCATTCTTTTCACACTCTCAGCAGGTTTCCATAAACAAATGATTTAGTGTCTTGCAGATGGAAAGATAATTAATACCTGATTAGAGATTAAAATAGCAAATGACATCACTGCCTTTCTCCAGCTCCTGCATATGTCAGGCGCATTTTGCTGTATGTTCTATTTAAAATGATTTAAAGTGAACACACTATGAGAAACATTTAGCTTTTGCAGCTAGTTTCTCTGTTTTCACTCGTTCACTTCTCCGCCTCTGCTGCTAATAATTCTCAGGCAGTTTCACTGAACTGCAGCATCATAGCAGCTTGATAGACTCCCACAGTGATTTTACTGCAAGATGGCTGCGCATTTCCTACATATTGACGCACCATTCCTTTAGCAAGCTGTTTAACAGTTCTGCTAAGTTTTTGCCTTTTTTGGCAGATTCCCTTTGGATTACTTCAGTTTGAATGTACACACACACACACGGAAACTCTCTCTCTCTCTCTCTCTCTCTCTCTCTCTCTCTCTCTCTCTCTCTCTCTCTCTCTCTCTCTCTCTCTCTCATGTGTATTTCATCACAGGGGCTTAACTGGAGTTTTTCCTTCGAAACAGCAGGCCCATACCCCTCAAGCATGTTACTTGGCAGTGATGGTTGATAGCTTAGATCTAATACAATGCTGCTGACAGATGCTGGTTCCCTCCCAGCTGGGATAACACCCTTATGATGTCACCAGGGACTGAACCAACAGCGTATCTGCCCCTAATGTCTGTCCCCATTGGCTAATCAAATCTTAACAGATATTTGCCATAATCATGCTCTGTCTCTTCATTTCCTTTTCTTCTGCTTCTTTGCTTTTGTTTCTTCATCCCCATAACAAATTTAGAGATGTAAACAATTACTTTCTAGCATTGTATTTGCATCTACACTGTATTTATTTTCTCTTTTGACTGTTAAACAGGTGCATGAGGTATGTACTACTCTATTTGTTTCTTCTCTTTCTTAGTTGCCCGTAGTTTCCTTTTCTTAGTGTTCTTAGTTTCTTCCATTGCTCACTTTTTTGGTGCTTTACTATCCTATATTTACTATCTCAAGAGTATTCAAAACTGCCTTTTATCTATTTGTTGTTTTTTGTTTGTTTTGTATAATATTCAAAATGCACCAGGCTTAGGGAAACCAACACATTGAAAGAAGTGGAAAGTTCTGTACAATGTGTAACAAATTCTGATGCAGTGCATTCAGAAAGAATTCGGACCCTTTCACTTTTTTTCAGTTTTGTTATGTTGTTCATTTCGCTTTTTTCTCAGTAATCTACACTTGGTACCTCAGACAGACAAACTCGTTGATTAACTGTTAAATGTTAATCAAACCGTGCAAATGTAACCATATTGACTTGTGCTGCTAACGAGTGGTCAAAAAGAATCAATCAATGCAAGTTTAAGGTCATCTGACAAAAAAACGTTCTGCTAATGTTTGTATTTACATTTAGATTATTGTATTCTCAAGAACTTGTTGCTCAAATATACTGTACATTAAGAAACAAGACAAATACACAGGTTTCTCATGGAACCTGACAGAATCGGAATGCTTGCCACATCTAACACTATCCTTCTTGTCTTTGTTACGTTACATTTTAGCCAGCCTCCAAACAGCTCTATGAAGATGAAACCACCTCCTCAGTGTTTGGACTGAGGTCAGTGACTGACCCATCTCCCTCGCCATCCCCGTCCCCCTGTGGCTCAGATCGACCACCGCTGGGCTGGAGTAGTAACAACAGCAGCAGCAGCACTGCCACGTCTGCTACCACCGGACCACCGGTTGCAGAAAAACCCCGCTGGCACCTTGGGAGACGCATACCTGCTCACTTCATACCCCTCGACCTAACAGGTATGATGCCTAAACCAAGTGGGGTAACATTTGGAGTATGGAGACTATTTTTAAGGTTGCAGTTGCTTCCCAAATAAATTCCAGTGTTGTCTAAAAAAAGAATGAATGAACAAGACACTGAGGCTTTAACCTCAGGGTTTTCTGTGATGATGGGCTCATTCATAAGTTTCTGATGAAAAAGTGCCTTTTTGAGGTGATGAAGAGATTTTCCAAGACTAATTTGTTGTGCTGTGACAGGAAAGGTGATGATATACAATAGATCTGAAGTCACTTAAGTGATATTTTATGCATTTTAGTCAGCTGAGCCCTGAAGATGTTTTAGGGGTAGCAACACATGAACAATTCTGGCCAAAATCAACTTGCATAATATGCCCTAGATATTGTCTTAGAACATTTTGGGCTGGCACAGTGAGAGCATTTCAGTGAAGTCCTGAATGTTTTGTCACCTGGCCTGACACTGAGTCTTCACAGCTCAAAAGAGTTGCTGTATTTCAATATTTGCATATGAACAAAGGGGACTGACACCCAACTGGTAAAAAGATGGTTATTGGCTAGTGTGAATTGTTTGTCAAAGTAGATAGCTGATTATTTGGTTGTTCAAAACATAACCAACAGGATTTTAATAGCTGATTGAATATTTGAGTCATTTATGTAGCAAGAATGTCCAACATGGTCCTAGTGTCTCAAATGTATTTCCTTTTTCCTCATTGCCAGGAAAACCAAAAAAAAGCCACATACTATATTGTTAGCTTTATTCGCTTGGATTTGCCATGGCAAGCAGAGTTGCATTATGTTTTCAAGATATTGTATTGATGATTGGGGAGCTGGACCTCTGCATAAAATCTACTCCAGCACATTCCAAAGATTCTCAGCGGGGTAAAGGTGGCCAATCCAAGTGTAAAAATTAGGCCTCATGCTCCCTCCTCTTTCACAATTTGATGAATCCTGTTATTGTCATCTTGTCATATGCATGTGCTGACAGGTTAAAAAAAAAACGTCCATTGACAGAAAAGCCTGGTCATTTAGGATATTCAGGTAGTGAGGTAGTTTTGGCCAAACAAGCAAGACTTTATCTTAGTACTCTATAAAACTGTGACGTGACGTGTAAAATGACATTAGAAAGTAATCCATGTCTGACAGCTGTGAGAGGGTTCTGGATGTCTGACTTTAAAATACTACCCCACATGGGGTAATTAACAAACATATACTGTATGGTTGAATTACATTCTATTTTTATGGTGTGGTAGCAAAATAAAAATATTTGTGAATTTGTTCTACACCTCATAGCAAAAATCTAATGCTGAAAACATCCTTCTTTCAATGACATTTGGTGTTTTTCTCAAGGGAGCTGGGTTTTCCTGTGACAATTGTAAAAGTGAGAGTCATGAGATATTAGACTGAAGGGAAATGCTACAAAAATTTGTGAATTTTTCTCTTATTGGAGATGACATCTGTGTAGTTTCATGTGACAGTCTTTCAAAAACCAGTAACACTGTTACATCATGTATTTTTTGAATTTACTATAACTTTAGAATCCCTTGACTTTTACAGTCATGTGCAAACAGCACTACTCAATTATAAATTCAGTACATTTTTTGTGTAAAAACAATAAAAACCACCTGATCGTAGTGGGTCTTAGAATTTCAGACAATCAACAACATTTTTCGCCATTATTTAATCAATAAAGAAGAAGCCAAAATGAAAATAAAAAACACTAACTAATACTAACTAATAATTCACTAGCTTGTCCACCTTTAGCAGAAATAATCATATCTGTTTGATAATTATCAGTCGGCCCAGTCTACTCCCAAACATTGCTTTAGCTTATTTTTAGGTAGCCACTCTTGCACAGCTCTATTAAAGTCTCGCCACAGCATTTCCATTGGGTTAATGGTTAAGGCCATGGGGTGGCTGCAGCTTGGTTGATAAGATAGTTGTCAATGGACTACAGGGTGAAAAGTGTGACCCCACTTCCCTCCTGGCTGTGTGTCTTTGGACAAGACACTGAACCCCATGTTGCTCCCAGTGGGTCGGGCGAGCACCTTGCATGGGAGCCACCGCCATCTGTGTGTGAGTGTGTGTGCGAATGGCTGAATGAGAGGCAACATTGTGAAGCATTTAAAAGCACTATATAAGCAGACCATTTGATATTCCAAAAGCTTGATTCTTTTGTGTTTCAGCCATGCAGATGTAGATTTACTGGTGTGCTTTAGATCATTGTCCTGTTGCATGACCTAATTTCAACTAAGCTTTAGCTGTCAAACAGATGGCCTCACATTTGACTGTAGAATACTCTGATACTGAGGAGATACAAGAGTTCATAGTTTACTCAGTTACTCCTGCTGTAGGTGCCCAGGTCCTGTGGCTGCAAAACAAGCTCAAATCCTCACTCCTCCACCGCCAGGCTTGACAGTAGGTAAAAGCTATTTCTGCTGAAAAGCTGTGTTTTTTTCCCACCAAACATGATACTGGGTATTAAGCCCTAACAACAACAAGGCATAACACTTTGGTGTTATCTGTCCATAGGACACAGGAAGTCTTGTTTATGTTCTTTTTAGACAGAAGAGGCTTTCCCATGGCAGCCCTTCTAAACAAACCATACTTGTTCAGTCTTCTAATTTTGCTGTCATAAAGTTGAAATGCTCAGTGAGATCTATAGGTTCTGCTATGTAGCTTTTGGGGGATATTTGTATTTGAGCATTTCACGGTCTGACCATGAGGTGAATATGCTGGGATATCCACGTCTGGGAAGATTGGTACTGTCTTAAATGTTTTCCACTTGTGAATATTATTTCTTAGAACATTGAAAAGCAGCATGGTGGTGGAGTGGTCAGCGCCACCACCTTACAGCTAGAAGGTCCCTAGTTCGAATCCCGACTGACTGTGGCCTTTCTGTGTGGCGTTTGCATGTTCTACCCATGCTTGCGTGGCTCTCCTCCCACAGTTCAAAGATATGCATGTTAGGTCAGTGTGTGACTCTAAATTGCCTGTAGGTTTGAATGTGAGTGTGAATGGTTGTTTGTCTATGTATGCTTCTCTTTGTTGGCCCTGAAATGGACTGGAGACCTGTACCCTGCGTCACACCCAGTGGCAGCTGGGCTCCATCCCCCCACATGACCCTGAACAGGAAAATGAATGGATAGATTAATCAAAAGAGGGGGTACTAACTTTTACACATGACTATATATACTGCCATAGTTAGGTCATGACTCCATATTTAAAATTGTCCACAAGTACCCATATCATGTCTCCCATTTCTGTGTCTGTTGTTTTCTATCTGCTGTGATATCATCATTAACATCTTCAATTGTCACATGGCTTTTGTGTATGTTGTACAAATACATGAATTCAAAAAGTGAATTTCTTTTGTAGGGTTAGAGTTTCGAGTAGGGTTTTCCCTAGTGGATAACAATTTAAATACTCCAAACATGCACAAAGTACTCAATAAGATGTGTGCAATGACCAAGGTAATGCAGCTGATGTCTACACATTTGCATTGATAAAAGCAAATATGTCCCAGCCCTAATCTGGATTTTGCGTCAGTGCTAATTAGCAAATGTCAGCTGCTAAGAAACAAAGGTCAGAGCCTTACCAAACTAGCAGTGGTCGGGGAAAAAACATACTGTCCCACCTGAACACACCACAAAAACTGCAGCTAACAGGCAATTAGCATACAATTGTGTGTCTGCATGAGAGAAAATAACTCTTCCACTTCAGACTACTCTCACTCACAGCAGACACTTTCACTACTTAATCAGATTGGTGTCTTTCACCACTTTTCTGTCTGAAAAGCCGCAGAATGGAGTCCGATCACTGCAGACGGTGTAGGACACAGTTCAACAACTAGTGCTCACTCATGGCCCATCATTGCTTATAATGTAATATGATAACATCTATACATTAACTTGTTAGAAACTCACCCATCACTCTGATCGTGCTCTTACACATTTTGTTTTATTGTAAGACAACTTTTTTTTTTTTTACATAAAATACATTTCCTTGTATTCCTTAAGAGATTCACATTTATGAAATAATTTTTGATTATAGTGTGTTAAAATAGTACTTTCTCAGATGTAACTGACACATACTCCTATTAATATACTAGATGACCCAGGGCATACTGTAAACTGACAAGGTGAAATTCAATAAAAGGCATTGACTCATATAACAAATCTAGTTGTCTGCAATGCAGGTCTCTATGTTGCTCAAACAGGTTATTCATGCTAAAAGTCATGACCCATAGATTACACTGGGTGATGTAGAAATGCAGTATTTATACACAAACACACACGCGCACACAGGGATTCTCACTTGACATGAGTTTGAGCTGGAAAAAAAATGCAGCAGAAACAAGATTTGACGATGAGAACATTTCCTTCTTATGATCACATTTGCTATCACACTCGCCCAACTCTGGCAGTCATCTTTGCTTGTGTGTGCCTGTACTGTGTGTGTAAGCATGCACATATATGTGTGTGCGCTGTCAGGGCTGTTAGTATGCTGTGGTCATCCTCAGCAACATCGTTTTGACACTCCTGCTCCCACTTGTCTCAACCAAGCCTCCTCCTTGTTTACTTTGCGTGCATTTGTGTGCCCAATTGCCTGTGTTTGCTTGTGTTTGTGTGTGTGTGTGTGGTCCTCCTGGTTTTTGGCATAGCAACTGCTTCGTCACTGGGTGCCTCTCCCTCTTCTCCTCACGCGTAACCATCTATAGTTAAATATCTATCTGTCTCTTTTTCGTTTTCAGTTACTCTTGTTCCCCCTCAAGCTCTCCCTCACCCTCTTTCCCACCCTCCTTACACTCTTCTACTCTTCTACACAATGCTGTAGAGGAGTAGAAGGTCAGGTATAATGATACATGCCTTGGGCGTTGTACTTGGTGGGTATTCACTTTCTTTAGGGAGAAAGGCTCAAAAAGAGGCAGAAAGAGGGATAGAGAGACAGAGATAGGTTTTCAGACATGTAATGTTTGGAGGAAAAGACAAGCATTATTCTACATGTTTTCAAGGGCACCTCTGTCAACCAATATGTGGAACTCATATCGAAGCCTATTTGTTCCTATTGAAGCGATAATTAGCGAGAATCCCATATCCTATATCCCAATCACATAGTTTAATTTTTAGAAAATTCCAATATTTTTCTGAAAATTCTCAGATACTACAAGTAGTTTTTAGCAAACATGACCCAAGCAGGAATAGAAAGACTCTAACCGGGGATTATTTTCAGCTGTGGATGTATACACAATTCTCATTCTATTAAATGAGAAAAAATATGCCCAGACTTATTCAGCCTATTACCATGACACCCTCTCTCTTATCCCTCTGTCTCTCTTTCACTCAATCTCTCTTGCTTTCTCAGTAAACCAGAGAACAGGTAGCTTGTGGCCAGCTTGCTGTTGCCATGGTAACTCACCACTCTTCCTTTCCTCCCTAAAAAAAACAAAAATGTAGAAGCTATAGCAAAAGAAAAGAGTGACACTAAAGCCAACAGGAAGGAATAACAGAGAGGTTGAGATAACCGCAAGAAAAATAGAGGAAATGCAGTTGATAGATGTGTGAAGGGATGCAAGTTGAAAAAATAATGAATGAAGGATAATGAGAGAACATTTTGGCACAGCACTCTCCTCCCACTTTCCTTCCACTTCCTCCTTTCCTCTCTGACTCTCCATCCCTGCACATCTGGCTCAGGCAGTTTTCATGAATGAATGGATGAATGAATGAAATGCTGTAGGCAGTGGAAATGTGAATGTAGTGCAGACTGAGAGGGAAACAGCGTAAGGAATGTATCGATTAGTATTTACATTTGGTCAGAGATTGATTTGTGTTTTCTTGATCTCTAGGGATATTTGGCTTTTGTATCCCTACTCATGTGGTCTACTGTATACTGTTGTTTTTACATAATTATACATTTTAATCACTTCCAAGACCCCTGTTGATTACTTGCAAAAAATCATTATAAGGGACCACACACTTATTCCAAAGTATTTTTTGAATCAGCTACAGGACAAACAGAAACACAGGCAGGAATAGCAAACGTTTACTTGTAAGTTCACATTTTAAATATAATTTAATAGTTGTTGTGTATTAATTGTGTTATTGAGTCTATACATTTTGTACAAATAATGAGGCTTTCAGAGAGGCAGGTGAACCAGCTGCAAATATTGTGATTAATGGTAAAAGCTAAATAATTATGTTACAAACAATAAATGTTATTTTCTAAATGTAGTTCTCCAAAGCACATGCACAATATTTAATGAGAAAGACATAAATAAAGACTTGTGAATGTGAAGTTTAGTGGAGAGATACACAGGCCTTCATGCTGCTCCTGTGCCGAAAATGTAACATGGAACACGTCAGTTTACTGAGAATCTAAGAGGAGACAAAACTATTCATGTGAAGATGATTTTTTCTTCACAGCAATCCAAAACTTCCTGCCCACCATTCATAGGCATAATTGCTTTGCACTAATGAGTAGCATTATTTTTTTTCAAGCCAAAAAGCAAGTATGTCAGTGGCTTTAGGATATTTAAATCTCAACTGCTGGCCTAGGGTGCTTTCATACCTACCTTGTTTTTTCTGGACCACTAGAATTCTCAGTTTAGTCCTAATTCAAATAGCAGGTGTGAAAGGTGCCTCAAACCACAATTCACCAAAGAACCAAGATTGTTCTTATCAAAATAGGTAGTCTTGGTCCAGAGCAAATTGAACTTATTTTTTGGAATGTTCAGAGCTTGGGACCAATTACAGGAAGTTGAAGCAGGATATCATCACTCCTTAAACAATAGAAGAACAAGAACTGGAACAGAATGAAAAATGAGCTGCAAGAAAACTTGGGGAGAAGAGGAGACAAGACATTTATTTTCAATAACTTGCCAAAATGCACAATGTCTTCTGAGATACTGCGTCAGTGGGAAAAAAGAAGATGCAAAAGCAATGCCACTTAATTATAGCAGCAGTGCATTGAAGTGCAGGATGCCATAAGAAAAAGCACACATAGGCGATGATGACAGGAAAAGGGTATTTTACACAAAGTTCTCTATAACACAACATTGCAATGTCAGCTCACAAAATTCCCGTGTGAAACCAAAACATATAAAACTTAAGAAAAATATTCAATTCGGTCTTTTCATGGGAAAACACCAGTAGATGCCTGGGATAACTCAGTAACCAGCTCAGATGAGGCTGCTGACATTACACAGTAATTTGCAAAAATAGCTGGTTGTTGAAGTTTTTTTTTTTTTGCACACATTTCTCAAACAGTACAAGTACAAGTACATTTTCTGTTGATGAATACAGATTTCTTGTTCTCGTGTGTTTTTAAGCTGCTGAATCTTATTTGTGGGAGGGACTCAAAATAAACTTTTCTTCCCTAATAAAAGGTAAAGGATCACCTTGTCACTAAAGTGTCTGATATTTTCTTGACACCAGTGAAGTTCTAAACATGGTGCATCTAGGACAGGAGCTATAGTCCACCCACCCACTTCCATAAAGTAAAAGAGCCGACAGAAAAATAGGTAAGACAGGGTCACACTGACGAAACATTATGATTAATGAATCACCACCTTGTCTTGTCTTGTGAAAGCTGCCGATCAAATAGCGTGTTATTCGTGGCTGCAAGGACAAGTCAAAGAGGTATGAGGCCAACTCTCTGAAAGAAAGACAGACAGTGATGGGGACTACAGATTATGCTTGTGTGAATGTTACATGTTTGCTGTAACATTGTAAGCTGCAAAATTTTCATTTTGAAAGAGGCAGACAGACCAGTAGGATGAATGCATGACAGCCAGACAGGAAGTCATATTTAGCACCACTCAATGGCTGAGTCATAGCTTAGTCTCTGCTGGATAGCAATAGATGTATTGGTTCAAACACCATTATTTATTCATGCACAAATGGAAAGGCCAATTGACTGACATTTGGTAAATGAGCTAAACTAACAGATCACTGGAAAAAGAGACTCACGTTTAAGGAGTAAGGCAAATGGAGTTAGGAGTTTGGATCACACGACAGGTTTAATCATAGACATTCAAATTTAAATGATCATACATTAATTTTCTCTAATAACAAAAATTGACTAAGATACATTAGCCAGAGTGGATAGGTTCTCAGTTAAATCAGGGATAAATTGGATCACGTATATGATGACAATCCAGCCAGGAAATTAGATTTCCGGCTTCCGAAATTAGTTTTGTGCTAAAAGGTTGTTGTGACACTGCTACACTGAAATTGTGTCGACTGAACCCTCCAGAACAAAAAGTTTACTTTTCGGTCAGAGTTAGTTAATTTGATTTTTACCTACAAATACTCATACCCTTTTTACCGAGCAGCTTGTCATGCAGTATTATGAATCTGTTCAGTTATATAAAATTTTGGCGTGAGTTCAGAGTAACCAAATAACTAAAGGGACTTGTATCTTTTGTCTTACTTATTATGAGGTAAATGTAAAAGTTAGCACTGCTACTCTGTAAATCTGTAAACATCTGTAAAGCTGGATCATCAGCTATACAAGATGTGATGGAATTTGCTCTATAAGAAACATTTAGAGTATTTTTTATTAAAGTATGACCACAAAATAAATCTTTTAGCTGAATTTGTTGTTATATCTGTAACCTTTTCATGCTGGGAATATTATTATGTCTCATCTGTCTGCTATTAGAAGGATTTTTGCTCTGTTGGATGGCTCAAACATTTGTAATTCTGAGTTCATTTCAGCGCTTGGATGTATAATTCATACACGCGGCAGCAACAGGCACACAAGTGTACACAAGTATGTAGTCATTTGTGACTATAAAGCCAACATCAAAGCAAACAAGGTTCTTCATGGGGCTTTATGTTTTCTACTATATTTCTGTTTGGTTTTCCATTTATTACCACATTGTTTATTGTCGACAAACATGCATATGATAAATTTGACAACATATAACCTGATTTGTTTTTGAGTCGTCACAGACACCAGTGGTTGTACAACATGCTTTATTACTAAAATGTACAATGTTGTGTAGTGCTGCTATATTTTTCTGGCAGTTCAGCTTCATTTGGTAATTTGTTGTTTTGCTCATTGTTTTTTGTGAGTGTTTGAGTTTGTTTCCCATTTGTCTGATTTAAAATTCTAGTCTTTACTTACTGAGGTAAACAAGACTTCACTGGATGGCATCATTTTGCTATACATACATTTCACCATTGGAAGGCATCTGATATGACTGTCACTGTCAGATTTTGCTGATGGTTTAATCGAAGCACTGACTGAGTTATGCAGATGGGTGACAGACTGCACCGCGTGTCATCGTAGTAAAGTAGGTACCTGCTGCCTCAGATGACTCATTGTTTTACTGTCTACTCAGACAAGGCATCAGAAGGACAAGAAGTAAAACAGAATAGCAGGTTTCGCAGCAGCATCTGCTGAAAATCAATCAGGATTTAAACATGATGGAAGTATATGTAAAACATAAACATGAAGGTTTATGGTGACAAAAGTAAGACGGTTAAAGCATGTAGTTCTATCAGTTTAATGTACTCTGTCATCTCCAATGCATCCACCTTTTCCGCTGATGTGAACTCTTGTCAGTTAGTGCTGCTGTCGTCCTTTGACAACAATCTGTTCATTTCGAAAAGCTTGTGACACCTTTGAGCATCAGTGAGTCACAAAGTATCAGCATGGTACAAGAAATAAAGAGATTGTAATGTAAGTAAAATCCACGAGTATGGTCACATTCATCAACCCTCAGGATGTACAAAACAACTTTGTCATGTGTCGTGTTCGTGTTTTACATGTTTAGAGTATAAACAAGAGCACTGGCCTTCGGCTGGAATTTAAATTTAGCTAAACGGAGATCCGCCCTTTTTCCTTGTTGTGTTTTACTGAAAAAAGGAAGTGAGCAAGAACAACTGGCTTTTCTTTGGGTTTAAATAAGCCTTTTATATTTCTGTGTTGCACCACTGTTTTATACAGTTGCGTTGAATGGACACACCAAACGATGGTTAAAACTGGGACCTCACTGCTAAATCGCACTTAATCTTATGCACAGCACTTTTAAATAACAGCAGCTTAACAGCAACTGAAAAAAAGGCGAGGAGTTGTTAATAATTGGTGAATGATGGTGAAAATTGTGTACTAATGATATTTGTGGTATTTTCTATCCACAATGTGACTTTTATTTTAAATCATTTTTGTTTTGATTGTCCTTATATTGTGAGTTGAAAATCCAGCAAAAATCAAGTGATGCTGGCAGAATTTAATTTTTCTTTTACATCTTTTTGTTGTCAGGAGTCACAATCTAAATCTTTATTGAAATGTGAACAACATTATTAGGTTTAGTGTTTTATTGGATTTACTGTGTGTAAAGTAAAATAAATTTTCACTTCCTCTTTCTGACCTCTCTGTACTTGCTCTTCTCCTTCAGGTGAAGGAGGGGGAGGGAAATTCCACGGAGTCGACCTGCTCCAGCACTCGCCGTCGCCAACCCCCTCTCCAGGAGACCCCTTCCCCCACCAGCCACGCTCCCTGGAGCCTGTGACCGACACTCCCCACCAGAACCTCCCCCTGAGGAAGACACACTCTGACCTCGACACAACCTTACCTGCAGGTGTGTGTGAGAGGCTGTTAAAGAAGCCTCTTAAACACCTCCGGTGCTTTTTATCTTTACTTCGGTCTTTCTTGTGCTTGCATGGTGCAGATCCTGTTACTGCTCAAATAAACAGTGCACTGCCTTTAGCCAGGGACAAGAAAAGATAGAAAAGCAAAGAAGATGTCTACAGAAAATCTTTTCTCAACTTATAAACAACTAAACTGCTCGCTCCAGTGTCAGTGTCGGCACTGAAGCACATTTCTCTTTCTGCTTTTCACCTACCAAATTTTGAATTCAACACAAACCTCTCCCCTACACCCCCACAGAGATTAATGTGGTGTTAATAATATCCTTCTCCTGTATTTGCAGTAATCGCTTTTGCTTAATGAAGGACAGTGTTTCAACAGTCAGAATCTTTTGATGCATAATTGATTTATTCAATGCAGCAATGACACTCACTTGCAGCATACAGTATGAAGGGTTCATGTAAACAGTTTAACTTAAATTAAGCCTCATTTACAGACAGGTAAAAAAAGGAGAACATCTAGACAACTTTTTTTCCAAAATTTGTATATGAATATAGTTATTAAGTTAGTTAACACTTATATTGTTCCATGCCTACGATTTTATCCAAGCATTTTCTGATCTTATTTTGAATGGTGATTGATTAGAGAAAGGATAAAAATTGTTACAAGGAACTATGTCGGGGTGCTGTTTGGTGGTAACTGGACTTGCTTTAAGACAAAAGGCTTATTTAGTTCTTCAAAGAAATGAGCTTCTTCAAGAACTTTAAGCAAGTCCAGAGCCACTGCTCCGCCATTTTAAGACAACTATGACCTGCAAGACTGAAAGAAAAAGACTGCAGGCCAAAAAACTATACGCAAATGAGTTCCTCTTCTAGCTATTATTGGATCCCTATAATGTTTTATACTGAGCAGGTATGGACTATCTGCATACACCTATCCCTTATTGTAAAAAGAACAGCAGCACATCTGTATCCTTAGTCCACATCTGTCAAAGAGTTATCAAAAACCATAATGAAGCCCCTTAGACATAAGTATTTAAGAAGAAGCTGCATGTGCATGGTAAAGTGAGAAGCTGCAATAACCAACAACCAAACGGCTCTAATATTTCTGCTTAATGTGTTTCACAGATTACACAACGAAGACCAGTCATTACATCTTCTAGTTTATAGAATGTAATTTAAACCTACGATGACAATTTTTCTCCTTGTTCAAAGTTAAAGTTGAACACAGTATGCATAGGTAGGCAAAGACGTTTACAGTGTTTTTCAAGTTAGAAATGTGTTTTTTCTAAGAAAAGTTTCTATTTAGTGTATAGATTCTAGTCATGGTAACAACTCTGTTAAGCTGCACTTATTAGGAGGTTTTGTAACTGGCTGGTGGTCAACATAGCTTTGTCCCTGGACAGCTAGAGATAGATACATTATACTGTAAGGTGGGTGGTTTTTATTTTCAGGTTCCATTTTAAAGCTATATTATCCAACATTTGGGAATTAAGCTAGCTGTAGCATGAGTTTAAAAATAAATCCACCCATCTGCTGGATGTCAAACCCTGCATTATCCCACAGATATGCTTAAGGTGCTCTTTCACCCAACAATGTGGCACACAGGGTTTGACCTTCTCAGACTGTTTAGAACGGTGAGCCTTACTAAAAAACCTTTAAAAGGGAATTTCTCTGCAGGGATGCTAGTGCTGTTCTGTTAGTTTCCTTCTTTGGAAGTGTGGTCAACAGCTCTCCACATTATGATCAAATTTTTTATCGAAACAATATTAAAAAAAGTTACACACTTTTATGTCAGTCATTAAAATTTGTTATGATCAGTTTTCTTTTCCTGCCCTCCTGCACAGATTACACTTTGGAGCAACGTGCCCCAGACCAACTTCATTCAAGCGCTATGGACCACTCTGGACTTCTGTGCTCAAACACACCCTCCGCTTCCTGGAACGGACCTAAAGGCTCTACCTTTTCACCTGGAGCGTGGAATGAGCCTTACAATTACAGCATGAACAAAGGCCCAGCAGTCCCAGCCAAACAGCACAGCATCATTGGAAATGCAGGAGGAAGGGCACATGATGGGGTAATTCTGGTGAGCTCGGGACAGTCGGTGAGCTCACATTCCAGTTCATTCACATCTGTGACAGAATCTTCTGGGAGAGAAGGTCATAGCAGACCAGGGGTGGCAATGATGGGGAAGAGAAGCGAAACAGAAGGGGCTGCAGCAGATGGAGGGAGAGGAGGAGGCGGGGGAACTAGTGAAGTAGGGAGAGGCAGGGAGAGATCAGCTCGTTCCATAGCAGCACAGAATGCCTTCAAGTTCCGGGAACGTTCCCTTTCTACACCCACAGATTCTGGTTCCTTCTGCTTTACAGAAAGTGGTATAGGCCAGCCAGATGGGAACAGCATGTCTACAGGGAACGGAAATGCTATAACAGACCACCATCAGCAGCATCACAACTTTCTGGGTTCAGGTGAGAATTATGCTCTCCTATATCCTAGAGGGAGCTCTGAAGACAGCGCCAGTACTACAGATACAATCTCAGTCTCAGCTTCGGACTACAGTGCAGATGGCCGCTTACGTCTGCGTTCCCGTTCCATTTCACTTAAGAAATCCAAGCGCAAGCCTCCACCACCTGTGAGGAGTGTCTCTTTAATGAAGAACCTTGGTGAAGCTGAGGGAAGAATCCACTATGAAGGCGCTCTGTACCGGGATGGCCGACCAAAGAGCCTGCACATCCCCAGGGACCATTTCCCAGATTTCCAACCTGACTTTCTCCTGCCCAGCTCATCCTGCTCCTCTAAGCCCAGTATTGGTGAGAGGGAGCTAGCCCATGAAGGCAGTGACGGCCCTCCAAGCCTGGAAGTTCAGGCACCAGAGAGGGAGGGAGTGACAGAAATGACCTTTCCGACCCACTGGCAGCTGGGAGAGTGGAAAAGTGACCCCTACAGGTTCAACACAAAACTACACTTTATGTTAACTTTAGTTGCAAGTACCATTTTTAGTATTGGCTCTAATGGATTGTTAAAGATTGTAAAAAAGACTTGATGCATTGAGTTCTCCTTTTCTCTTTTTCTTCTTTTCTCCCCTTCAGGTCTCTATCAGGTTCCAGCACAGCTACTGGTACCACAGTAATTGAATGTATGAAGGTCAGAGGCAGCTCAGAGTCCCTTCTTGACTCTCCCTCCACCTCGAGAGCCACTTCACCATCTCAGCTCTCCATGGAAACTGACATTAAGGCATCCTCACCATTTAAACCTCCAGGACTTATGTCCCCTTCAAGCGGCTATTCCAGCCAATCAGAAACTCCCACAACAACTGTTCCATTCAATCAAGTTGCCGGTCAGGGAATGGTTGGGACAGGGTGTAAGATGCGTCCAAAGATACCAGAGAGAAAATCTTCGCTGCCATCACCCAAGGACCCAGCTGCAAGGTCTAGATTGTCATTTGAAATGCCTGGGAATGCCCATATGGAGCTGTCAGCAATCAAGCCAAAGCAAAAAGCAAGTAGACGACATTCTGACACCTCAACAGCAGCAAAACCTGGAAAAATCTGCCCTAATTCTGCTCAGGCATTGCCTGTGGTTACCCAGAATGAACTGAAGACAGTTCGGCTTCGTTCTGTCTCTCGTGGTGACCTCGAGGACTGCCCTGATGGTGCGTCTGACACTATTGAAGAAGAACAACATGGCAAAGACCTAGGCGAGGACCCTAGCCCTCCACCTACTCTACCAAAACCCAAACCACCAGTTGCTATCAAGCCGCCCTTGCCTAAGCGACCCATAAATCTTCTCCTTAAGTCTCCTTCCCCCTCCTCCACTTCCCCTCTTGCCCTAGACTCACCTCCAGCCTCACCTGTGGACCGGCCTGTGCCTCTGGGCAACATCTACAAAGTGATGAAAAAACCCAAAACTAAAAAAACTCCACCACAATCTACAACAAGTTCTGTTTTCCCAGATTCAAATTTTACCACCATAATACAAACGGCCTATGATCAATCCTTGTTCCCACACTCCCAGTCCCTCTTTGATCTCCCCCCTCTTCCAGACCCTCAGCCTCTCCTGGAAGACCCAACATTGGAGCCTGAATTTGATGCTGACCCACAGATCCATTTTGGCCCAGAGGATGGAGGATCACTCCCTTCTCCTTGCAGTAACCAAGAGGCTGCCGAGCTCCCGGACAAGAGCAAAACACTTCCCTCAAGGATGACAGTCTCCTGTCTAGCAGATCTTTCAGACAAAAAGAAACCCAAGGTGAGAAATCCACTTCTCAGAAGGCAAAGCAGTACATGTTTAAGCTATTATCATGTCTCAGAATACTTGTTGTACTGATTTGATGGTTTAAATTCAATTATTTGATTCCAGGTTCCGCCTCCTGTCCCCAAGAAGCCAAATGTCTTGCTTCTTCCCTCGTCGGTCCACTCCTCTACAAATGGCAGCACAGACCGCCAGACGCCGCAGACTGACAGCCCTGTTGGTCTTCATTCCCCCGTGAGAGCATTCCCACCAGAAGATATTCCCAGTGCACCCAGTGTTCCAGATATGCCAGAGGAAGATGAAAACCACTTGGGAACAGATGAGGAAAGTTCAAAAGAGTCTTCACTTCATTCATCTCTGCAGGATTCTTCCCTCACCGAGCTTGAAGAGAAGGCAGCCAGCACTGGGATTGGGGCAGGTATGTTTAGGGAGATGGTACAGAAATTTGTCTAGACTGGGGTCACACTGTATTTAAATATCAAGTACTTTAGGATCATTGTCTTCATCTGACATGACTTCCAATGATAAGATACAGTATCTTAAGAAGTGGGCTCTTACCTTTTTTGTTATCATTTTACCATATGATGGTGTTTTATGATTGCCTGTCAGAGCTGCTACATTTGATTGGGATACTTTCCTGCTGTGATTCTGCCCAGAGAACATTTCTAAGGTTATAAAGCAAATCAAGCCTGAACTGCTCTGAAAACAAATGGGTTCCAACTGTTTTTTAACAGTGAAGATGGCATTTATCAATATTATCTAATTATGGCCTGATTCTGGATGTAATTTGATCACATTTGCTTTACTAATTGCAAGGGACTTATACATCTATTATGAATAGCGTCTTTGTTTAAACAACCAAAAAGCCAGTGTAAATGAAGCTACTGCATAATACGTTTGGCAACTTACTATATAATTTGTATTAAATTTTAAAAAAACATATATTTTTATATTGTTTTCATCAGATTTCTCTATTTTGTTCAGATGACTCAGCTGCCAATGAGAATGCAGTTCTCCACATCGCGGAGGAAACAGATGATGACTTGCTGGCCAACACGCCTACAACACACACCACTGAAGATCTGTTCACGATCATACACAGGTTTGAATATGCACAAAATCCAATCCCCATTTTTGACATATGTCTATTATGGTAATGAACATGAACAATGATATAACGGTAGAGATCTTTCATCAAAAGGAAAAAGGTTAAATGCTATATTAGATCCTTTTTTGTTTTTCAGTAGTAACTTATTTTGACAGCGCAAATATGGGTGGAAGCTCACATTGTTTTGTTGAAAAGGTGGGAGGCAGACACAACAGATACATGCACGGTGGGTTACTGCACAACCAGTGGATCTTATTTTGTCCTTTTGTAACAATCTCTTTCACACATAGACACAGATGGAAGCACACACAGAGAATCACAGGAAAGCCAGTCTCTAAGCAACAAGTGTTTGTGATTCTACCTTGCATGATACTGAAAATAGCTTGAAAAGCAAAGACGAATGGGTGAGGAGGGGGAACAGGAAGAATAGGAGTCAGTGTTTTCATCTCTTACAAGAAAGGAAGGAGTCCCTTCTGTAGTTACATGTTTTAGTTTTATATTCTGTAAATAGAGAGACATCAATATAAGTTTGGTTCATCAGGCCTGAGCTGTACGTTTGCAAGTGCAAACGGGTTATTTTGATGTGCGTCTTTATATTCCCATTCCCAACTTTTCCCAATAATCCCTTCACATTTTGTCTTCTCTTTTCTTCTCTTCTTTTTGATTAGGTCCAAGAGGAAGGTTTTGGGTCGTAAGGAGCCATCTGACTCCTTCGGGAGCCGCCAGAGCCTGATGTCTCCAGTCAAGCACAGCACCAGTGGTAGTGACCTGCGAAACCTGACCTTAGGCAGTAGTCAGAGGTCAAGCTCCCGTAATGAAAACTTCATGGCACTGCTTCAGAAAAAAGGCAGCAAGTCTTCCAGTGGAGGGGCCAGAGTCTCCGCTATGGAGCTTCTCAAAAGCACAAACCCTCTGGCACGGCGGGTCACAGAGTTTTCAACCACCATGTCAACAGCTGGTGAGGAAGGAGAGGCCGCATCCGGGAACGGTAAAACCGGCGACCAGTGAAGACATGTATCATTAATGGATGTTATCCAGGGCCTTTTTCTGTTGACAAAGTTACCAATGAATTCTACAGTGTGCCACCCACTGCAGATTGGGCCCTCTGAGCAACACATCCAACTGGATCACTCCAACTTCTGACTGACCATTTGCACTGTCCAATCAAATTGGGGCATATTTTGGACACAATGGTCTCTCCCAGGGTTGGAGTGCTGTTCTTCCCTGGCAAACCTAGGGGAGCAAGGAATCTGTGGAGGGCGGTTTGTTCTCGTTGTATTTTCAGTGAAAGGTGGAGGGCTTTGATGTCAGGCTTCAACTGCGCACAGTGTTTTCCCCATTAGGAACCTTTTTAGTGCGGGAGTCAGCTGGATTGATAGACAGGTGGACATGATGCTGTGGTTATAAACATGGCTACTTCTGCATGACAACAACAAGAGTCCTTGACGATGACAGTGGTCATTGTATCTGAATATGTAACCAGTTTTACCAATCGCTGATGATCCCACAGAGAATCGGTTTTGAAATCAAAGAAATAAATGGATACAAAAGAAGTGAGACTTTCAAAAGATACATCTATGATTCAACCAAAACTCTCCAGCCATTAGCACCACAGTGCAGACAAATGAAGCCTTGCATCAGTTAAAGGGTAAATTATTAAAGGTGTGAATGAGGCACCTGGTGAAACAAATGAAAACTCTTGGACACCATAGCTCTCTTCTCTCATCATGGTAGTGGCAATACCATAGCAGGCATCCGCACTGCAGCCATTATTAATAGACTGAATATCCAGATTTCAGCGGATAGGGACTTCGTACCACCAAGGTTGAGGCACGAGCATGGCAGAGATTTTGTCGTTCATGTCGCTCACAAAACATTCCACAGAGGCGCCTGGCATATGGACAGCATTTTGGAATGCTAGCACTTTTCTTTTTCTTTGGCGTTAGAGGTCGTTTACAAAGTGCAGCCTTTGTGTTGCTACTTTTTTCCCCTTAAGACTCATCAAATATTGTCGTTTGTTTTGTTTTTTTGTTTTGTTTTTGCTTATATTAATCTTACACATGATAGATGGCCATATACTGTACACGTTTAATTGGACTGCAGTGTACAGTATGTATCATGTACAGATAATTGTAATGCACCTATCAACAAATATCATTTGCCTACACAAAGACTAAAAATACTGTACAGAGCAGCAAACAGCTTGGACTACAAGCTGCCCACACCATAGAAGGAGAACACATGCTCAAACACAGACTAAAGATGGAAGACAAACAGATTAGACCTGTCTCCACAAGTGTATGTAGTATGTGGCTGTGTGGGTGTGTGCACATATGAAATCGTGCCTGTGGAGTTTCTGTACAGAGACTATGAAACAGGTCTGGTTAATAAACAGGGTTTTTATTTTTTTGGTCTCTGGTGACGGGACCAAAGGACTGTTAAAATCTACAAACAGACCAGAGGGGGCCGAGTGCTGTGTATGCATGTGTGTTTGTGTGTGTGTGTGCGTGCGTGCATGTGAGTGTGCATGAGTGTGTATAGAGGAAAGTGCCAACAACAAGCTGGGAGAAAGAGTCTGTGTCCATGTTCGCGTGCCTGTTTATGTGTTCGGTATTTTCATGTGTGTCCTCTCTATGTGTGCATATTTGCATGTGTGGGAAAGTGTGAGTGTGTGTGTTTGTGTGTGCATCATCACCTGCACCTTTCTTGGGATAGAATTAGAATGAACTAAGCCGCTCGCCTTCTCCCTCACCTACTGTAATGGAACTAAAAAGATTTCAGGACACAATGGGAATCTGGACACAAAGAGGATTCCAGAATTTATTCACGAACCACAGAATTAGCATTCCAGGAGCTGAGGGGATTTTGGAATTCCAGAATAATTGAGTCTTATGACATTAGCTACTACAGCTCCTGCTGGGAAACAGATCTGCCTGAAGTGTTGCGCAGTGATGACACAGGACAGAATAGTTTGTGTTGTGGTCTCCTCCGTGGACATTTTCACACTCCACTCTTTCATCTCAAAAGGGAGGTGGCGGTCTTCTACTCCCCCCTCCTCCTCCCCACATTCTCTTCTCCTCCAGTCATCACTGCTGGATCACACATTCTATCTGTCTCTCTCATAGAGCATTGTCTCTCTTAGCCCTGTAACATAGCACACACTTGCTTTTTCTTTTTTCCCCTGATATACTGCAACCTCTCTCTCTTTCTAGCCCTTTCTCTAGTTGCCTTCTGCTTCCTTCAATGTTCTCTCCATCCTCTCCTCCCTCCATAACCCTCCCCCATTATAGTTAACCTTCCCGTCTCTTCCATCGCTTCTTTCTCCCTCTCTTTCTCTCACTCCCTTTCTTTATCCTCTCTCAGCATTCAGTCTATGCATCTGAGCTCGGCAGACGACATGACACCGGATGAATGTCAATGAATGACTGTTAAGAAAAAAAGACGCTGTGCTTAGTTTGAAAGTGCAAAAAAACATGTTTTTATCAATGTTTATCTTCTGCCTTTTTTCTCTGTCATGCTCTCTGAGTTTTTATCCTTTTTGTTACCTTCCTTTTGACTATCCATGTCACATGGAATTAAATCAATGAATGAATAGGATCTGTGCACAGATACAGAAACGGGCAGGGTTTGAATGAGATTTTCCCTATAGGACCTTTCGGACTATGGTCTTTGACACTCAGTTCTGGATCACCTTGCGGTCAGTCTGATAATTTTGGATTAACAATGGTTCAGCTCTTACACCTAATATATCCTCCATATGGTTGGACTGTGTAGAGGGAGGAGGGAACATTTCATTCTCCAAGTTGCCAAACTATCTCTTGGTGCTATTGAGTCAGAGCTCCCCCTAGTGGATGGAAAAGGAGGACCCACACATAAGGGAAGAGTGAAAAACCACACACATGCACATCTTTCTTCTCTAGAACAGTCCTTCAGGTATTCCACCATCCTGAAAGAACAAATGCATAAATTATAACAATTTATGACTAGTCAAGTGACGCTTGTTTTAAATATTTAGTGAATGAAAAAAGATAAACCTATAAAACTCTGTGTTTGTTTGCCTTGTATGCTGTGCTTTTTATTTTTATTTTTACTTTATGTTTTATTATTTCAGCTGCCTTGGTAGAACACACACACACAAAACACACAAGACCTTTGCTAAATTGGGTCAGAATAACAGCAAAGGTATAAAGGGAGCTTTTATTTTTAATTTGAAACTGACTTGTAAGGAAATGTTTGGAAATTGTGTTACCAATGATGCATCTAGTGATATTTTACATATGTCTTTACTTGCCCAAATCTGCATCTTATTATGCACATGTGCAGAGTATGGTAGTGTAGTGATATTCTTCCCTCAGAGCAATGACAAAAACTGTGAAAAGTCACTTTCAGGATCCAGTGTTTTTTATTTGTTCCTATGTACACTGATGGCAAATATCTTCAAAATGGCACATTTGGTTCAAAAGTCTTTAAAGGAAATTAGGAGAGGTGCAAACACAGAAATAAACAAATAAATATACAGTATGGGTACAGTTATAAAAGAGAAAAGGTGGACACTATCCTTTAAGTGAGGATACAATTACTTATTTTGTTCAGGTTTTATAAACAATTCTCAGACCCTAAGTTGCTATATTGGAGAAATAATCTCATTGGTTAACGTTAGTGCCAATTTGGTGCCAAATATTGTAATTTTTTAGTACATCTGAAAGGCAACTATTTACAAATCTACTTACAATGGGAGCAATACAGCATATTAACCCACAAAATATGTGTTTTATCCTGTACTTTTAATCTCCTTATATTCACATCATGGGAAACTTTGGGTCTTCCCTACCCACTAATGGTTCAATAACCAATGAGGTTATTTCTGCCCAATGAACAGCTCAGCCACTTAGAAATTGCTGTAAAATGAAATTGTTGACAGTGTTTGACAGTATAATATTTATGGAAAATTACATTTCTATAAAGTACAAAGAGGGATGGGGACAGGAATATATTGAATATTTACAGTAACCCATAATTTCTTCTTTAGGAGGACTAGTGAGGAAAAAATGATGGAGGGAGGGCAGGGGTGTGGAACAGAGGTTTGATTGTGCTGAATGTAGGGATTTCCACACTGAAATTTAATCATATTCCATCTTTTCCTTACCCCCCCCCCCCCCTTTCTTCTCAGCTGTCGTGTGACTCAGAGGAGTAATCATGTTAAAAGCTTGTCCCGCTCTCTTGCTCTCTCTTCTTTCTTGCCTGCTAAGTGATAAAAGGTATGGCAATGAAGGAAAGGATAGAACACTGCTCGTTAATTAATTTGGTTTAAGAGAAGCCAAATGGCAACTTGTTGCTAAGAAACAAATAAAGAGCTGCAAAGAAAACTTAAGCATTACGTTGGAGACTTGACAAGAATGCATTTCCCTAAAGCCAACAGAAAGATCACAGTTTACGTGAATAAGCTAAGCAAGGCTTGTGTGCACGGTGGGTTTACAGTAATGTGTACAATAAATAGACCCACTACAATCAGAAAGTGTATGAGAGAGTGAAAGAGCGTGAAAAACAAAAGTAGTGACTGCAGATTTGGGCTAAGAAGTAGTATGGTGGTAGGCCCCAACCTCAAGCCCCTCCAAGTACAACAAGCCCACCCTAGCCCAGTGTTGGGGGCTGTATAGGTAGCTTATAAAGAGAAAGAGATGATAATTAGAGAGAAATAGATTAAGATAAACTCACAGAGTTATTTGGAATTGTTCTATTTTTGTTATTCCTCATTGAAAAATACATATTTAAAGGAATATTTCATGTATGTATTGAATAACCCCTGTTCCCCTGCCACATCCAATGGTGTGATCTGTAGCTTTGAGGTGGCATCACACACAAACGCTTCCCTCTGCAGCTCTGCAATGCCAATGTGATGAAATTATTATATCATTATAAATAAATTATTTTCTTGCTTAAAAAAACAAATTGCTTGTTTGTTTCCTTTTTAGTTGTTCTTGCTGTCTGGCCCACATGTCTTCAAGGTTACTTTTGCTATTTATGAGATTCCCTGGAGAGGCAACAACACTTCTGGTAAAGGTTTCCATCTACACAGTGAAGCATGATGTGGCAACTAAAAGCTCTTGATCCAAATTATTGTTACATTAATCATTATTTAAGTGTTTAAATAATTTGTTTTTATAAGCTAGTATATGAAAGAACAAAATCTATATTCCTACAGCCTGATACCAGCACAAAGCAGATTTGATGTTTGCTTCCTATCACACACTGTAAAGTCTCCTCTAAACTAAGGACAAGCCAGAGAGCAGTCAATGGGATAAAATGAAGCTATTTTGAATCGGAGAATAGAGGGAAATTAATTTAAGGCAAAGCAACCACTATTGTAACGGCCATGCCAAAAGATGCTAACATGTTGTATCAGCAGTGAGAAACCGGAAGCCTGGTTGGAATTTAAGCGCGTTGAGACCAAAACAAACTTCAATTGTTATAAAGGCCAACCTGCGGAGAAAGAAAGGACCTACTCATAACACAAACCATACAAGCTCATCTGTGAAAGCATGGTAGTAGTAGTTTCACGGCATGGGCTTACACGGCTGCCTCTGGGACATACGTCATGATGGTAGCACTAGAGTGAAATTCATAAATAAATAAAAAAACTGGCTGGAGCTTTATCTTGCAGCAGGACAATGATCTCAAACTCACTGCCAAACTCAGTAAAGGATTTACCAGAGCGGTTTTAGACGGAGCAGGTCAATATACAAAACCTTAAACCAACTGTCCATATATTTTATCTGCTGAAGAAGAGATGGAGAATGGAGAATCCCCTTAAAATTCCAGCTGCAGTAAAAGCGTATTGAGATCAAATTTACAATAATAAACATATCAAGATCAAATGTGGGGTGACTCATACTAAGGGTGTTTTATGGTTCTTCTGTGTTGTCTAACATCTCAAATTAAGGCTAAAATTCTGAAAAAAAAAGTGCTCTTAGTCTTTAAATTCTTGGCAGGGACTGTATTTTGGAGATTTGGTTTCCCACAGATCACCTTTCAGCATGTCTGGATAATGAAGTTCAGTTAGTGCAGAGTTAAACGTTTGTGACAACTTTAGTGGTCTGAATTTTGTGTGTGTGAACAAGAATAGATAATTTCATGTGGAAGAGCCAAACGTATTTACCTTGGAAATATGGGACAGGAATGTCCACATACTGTAGCTTTGGTGTTGATTATAGTAATGTCCTTTAATTCTACTGTAAATACAAGTTAACCATATTTAAAAGAGAAGATTGTTTAGTGAAATTACATTGATAAATACATGCACATGAAATACATGCAAACAGAGTTATTTACAGGAACTTGCAACCTACAAGGAACAAATCGGGTAGTGAGATGTGCTCCTTGTCGGTTGGAAGTTGCCTAATGAACACAGATCAGTGGTTTTCAGCCAGGGGTGATTCTGTGGTTCCATTAAGAATGTGATGCTGTTGTCGCTCTGAAGAAAAGATGGTCGTTGTAATAATTAGCTGTGCTCACCTCAAAGATCCAGCGAGTCGGTGTTCACTCCAAAAGCAAACTCATGTAATTACCCGCCTTTCTGAGAGCTGCCACTGTCTGTGTGTGTGTGTGTGTGTGTGTGTGTGTGTGTGTGTGTGTGTGTGTGTGTGCCTGCCTCCCTTGAGTTCAGTTAGACATTTTAGGATATTTTGTTAAAATGGTTTACACTACATTTAGACTTAGGCCAAGTTTAGGTTTAGGGAGCAAGTATTGCATTATTGTGAATGTGCTCTTAAAGACTGTGTAGGTGTGTGTGTGGGTGTATAAGTGAGAGAGAGAGTGTTGTGTAAGTGTGTGTGTGTGTGTGTTTGTGTGATTGTGTATAAATAGGAAGGATGCAATTAACTTAGAGGATGTGATTAGAGAGCTGGAACATGAAGCACTTTGCAGAAACTGTCTTGATGGCCCACCTGCATCAACACACACACACATACACACACACGCGTGCGCGCACACACACATGGACACACACACATCCTTTTCATTCTAGTTGTGAGAACGTCTAGTGACTTAATGCTTTCGCTTACTGACCTTTTTCGAGTGGGAATCCCTTCGTGTGTCAACATATAGAAATACAGAAATATTGAAAAATAAAAAATAAAACCAGCACTGTTCTCCAAATGCTAAATAACACCACATTTTATCATATTTATTTATTTATTAAAATCAGTCCATTTTGACATGATTAGGAGTATTACATGCATGATCTAAAAGAGTATTAGCTCCTTTCAAGCTTAGAATCTTCTTCTTTTCCTTTCGGCTGTTGTCTTTCAGGCGTCGCCACAGTGAATCATCTGTCTCCATCTAACCCTGTCCTCTGCATCCTCTTCTTTCACACCTACTAACTTCATGTCCTCTCGCACTACATCCATAAATCTCCTCTTTGGTCTTCCTCTAGACCTCCTGCCTGGCAGCTCCAACCTCAGCATCCTTCTACCAATATATTCACAGTTTCTCCTCTGAACATGTCCAAACCACCTCAATCTGGCCTCTCTGACTTTATCTCCAACACATCTAACATGAGCTGTCCCTCTGATGTCCTCATTCCTGATCCTGTCCATCCTCGTCACTCCCAAAGAGAACCTCAACATCTTAAGCTCTGCTACCTCCAGCTCTCCCTCCTGTCTTTTCTTCAGTGCCACTGTCTCTAAGCTGAACAACATCACTGGTCTCACCACCGTCTTGAACACCTTTCCTTTCATTCTCGCTGATACTCTTTTATCACACAACACACCTGACACTTTTCTCCACCCGTTCCAACCTGCCTGCACTCGCCTCTTCACCTCTTTGCCACACTCTCCGTTGCTCTGAACTGTTGACCCTAAGTACTTAAAGTCCTGCACCTTCTTCCCCTCTGCTCCCTGTAACCTCACTGTTCCACCTGGGTCCCTCTCATTCACACACATGTATTCTGTTTTACTGAGGCTGAGCTTCATTCCTCTGTTTTCCAGAGCAGACCTCTCTAGATTGTCGTTTCAAACTTAGCATAGAAAGCAGAAAATAAAATATAACTAACTGTGATACATGAAGTGCGATTAAACGAAGTATGCTCCACCATGAAATTGAGAAAATAAACAACCAACTACATGTAGTACTTCAGAACAACCTATGGAAATCTCTCGCGAAAATTATGACTGTGACGCTATCATTATAGTTACAGACTCTTTTAAGATTCATATTAGATGGAAATTTTAACAGAAGTATCAAATTTTAACCAGGGCCTCCAGTGTTTGCATCAAATAGCTTCTAAAGAAGCTTTTTAAGCTTCTGTAAAGCTAAAGCTGCTATTTCAATGCATCACATTATCATTATCACAATTGTTGGCACATTTTGTCCAACAACACACTATGACAATACTGTAACCCAGCCATTTAAGACAGGAGACACAAAGATTGTCAATCACACCCTGACCCAAACATTAACCATACTAACTAAATGCCCTTAAGCCAAATCCCATCTACGCTAAATCCATGAAGTTGTGACAAAGAGCCCAAATGTCCTCAAAATGATGGTATTGATCTAAAACACATTATCTCTCCCTTTGTCCTTTGTTTTTTTTCTATTAGTTTGTTGGACTTTGAAGCCACCTACTATACATTTATTATCAGTGCAGAGTTTGAAGAAATGTATAAATATAGGAAAAAGTGAACATTACTGACAGTGAAGCTGATTATTTAATCACTTAACAATTTTAGCGTCCAGTCACCAGCAAGGAAGTTAAAAAGTTGTTTTTTTTCTAAATGGGTTAAGGTTAACCCTAACCCTCTAAATCTCACCTGTCATACTATCTGACCCGGGTCTTGACAAAAACTATAACATATCGATTTTTAATGCATCTTTTTAAATTTAAACACTACATAATTTTGAGGCCAAAAAAGATTTAATAAACTATAAATGTTCATTTGCAAAAACGATTTTCATTAACGCAGCTAATGAACCAGTGCTGAACATTTAACTACATTTAAAGAACCCAGCATCACAGGCTTTGTGGTTAAAATATCGGTCAGCTTGCTCCTTTGACAAGGCTGTGAATATGCTCTGTGAAACTGATGCTAGTCATTCTATTTTAGTACAACAAGGGAACTTGGATATGCTTTTATCCTTCACTACCATGTCAAACAGAAGCGTCATGTAGTACAGCTCTACATTACTGTGGGTGAGAAGTCCCACCACTGGAGGTCAGCATTAACAAGATTTTCCACTTCTTTTTAGTTGCTGCATTCAAAATAAAAACTGACCAAGAGATCAGTCTCAAGTTGATGTGGCCTTGGAGTTACATAGTAAAGACCAATGATACTGCATAAAGAAAACAAATATGAGTAGCTTCCAATTAGACTTGATTTGGTACTTTGTCTTTAAGCTACAGTATGTTTTTGTGAATTTATGTTCAACACAAAACAGCAAATGTAATTTCTTCAAGGTGTATGACGTGTTGACCATTCTGACACTAAGTTTAGAATTAGGTTTGGCATTTACTCATGATGGTTAACGTGCAAGAGAAACTGTGAAAAGACCAAAATGTTTGTGTGTGAGCAATAGTGGCTCATACTCTAGCAGCTTTATAATGAAATGCTTGACTTTAAGTAGAGCCCTCTGCCTTATATGATCACATACTGTTTCTACTTTCTACTGTATACATGTATGCACACACACACACAAAGGGGGGAAGGCTCTCTCATCAGGTCAGAACTACCAAGCTTCATTCTTCCTGTTTCTGATAGTGGAGAGCACACCACGTTATCTCTGACACACACACACACACACACACACACACACACACACACACACACACACACACACACACACACAAATGCAGTGGTGTCCGTGGCTAACACAGGAAGAATTGACAGCAATCTGCAACCAACACAGAGAGACACACAGAGAGAGAGGTGAACTGTTGACTTGTCCTCCTGTTAATTGTGCTTCTTCTAAAAGAAACCTTTCTCAGTTCATATATTAGGGAAAAAAAAACTATAATGTAGAACTTGATAAAGAAAACTAACTCAAATACTGATGATGATGAAGAAGAAATGGGAACAGTTTTATGGTGCAAAAGGAGGGAAGAAGAAGAAATTATATTGCACTTATAAAATGGAAAAAAAATGAGAGGAAGTGGAACCAAAACAGAAAAGAGGTGGGAGGAGGGACTGAAGTCATGGGAGGAAGGCGGGGGGTGAGAGGGGCAGAGAGGGAGGAGTAAAGTCAAGTGCAGGAGAGGAGATAGAAAGCAGAAGCAGAATGAACAGAAGGAGTCTGAGTAGAGGGCTTATTGAAATGTTTTGACTGTTTTGACTGTTTGGAGTACCTGTGAGACACACACACACACACACACACACACACACACACACCATACACACACAGTCCTGACTAATGCATCTGCTGGATGGACCAACACCTTTTACATCCACACTTCAGGCTGTGCGCATAGGAGATCGACCTGTGCGACTAGAAATGCATTTCTACTGTGTGGTGAGTAACACATGAGTCTGTGTTTGTGTGTGTGTTTATGCCTGTGTATGCGTGTGCGTGCTTTATAGAGTGTTTCTTGTTGCTGTGCAACAACACCTCCAGTTCTCTTATTTCATCTGAAATTTGCTGACCGGTCTCAAATTATTCTATAAATGTTTTGTAATGCTTTAAATGGAAAAACTGATCAATTTTTTTGATAAGGAAATGTGACGTTTAACAAAAAGCGTTAATCTGTTTAGTTAGAACACAGTGAACATTATTGATTTCATAGTTTATTTTACAAATATAATGACAAGGCAAAATTGGAGGTTGCATAGAAATCTCTTAATAGTGACATATGTCACTAAAATCATCTGAACTTTACATTTGTCCTTTGAGTAGGACCATCATTCTTTTCTGATCCAAAAGTCTAATCACTTCTTATTTTGGGAAAAGTCTAAACATCCCCATTTTGGTATAAAGAATCAAGGCCCAACCTCTGTTGGTTTTATGGTTATGGTTAGAAATAATAATCCTTTGATGGCAAAAATCCAAGGAAATAAAATAGGCAATCAAATGTTCCTTGGTTCTGTGCCTATCTGTTCACCAAACATGGGGAAAAAAAATCTAACATTAAATAAAGGAAAGAAAAACAGCCATAGACAAAGGTGGAAAAAAGTTGTGCTCTTTTGTGCCCAGAATGGTAATAAATTCAGACAGTGCAGACAGGAGGAAAATTTGGACTACTTCTGCTTTTGAATATAAAGAAAAAGTACCAAGTATTTAGTGGTTGCATGGAAACCTGGAGTAAATTTCCTGAAGGTTGTGATTGTGATCCTTTTCAAAACTGCATTTTTATGGCTTGAGTACGAAAGGATAATCTGAAACACACACACACACACAAGTTTGAGCTTCATTTGATGAGGGAATTTTAACAGAAAAATATCAGCTCTGATCTACATGTACACATTACATGGAAGAGCTCTTTTGTGAAAACATTCATCTTGATGATGATATGTGAATGATAGTGAGAATGTAAAATATTTTGTATTTATTATATTCTTTGTGTTTTTTTTGTAGTTAATACTGTATTAACTACAACATTACAATATTAACCACAATATTAACCGCATTAATATTGGTAACAGCACAGCAGCATATTTTATATTTAATTAATTATTATTTAATTATTTATTATTTTGATTTTGACTTAAAAGTCAAAATTATTTGTTAGGTGCAATCAATATAGACCATGAATTACATGGCTATGTGTACAGTAATATATAAAGTATTACATGTAGCATGTACTGTACTGTACTTGACATTTGCATCTTTAAGCTCATTGTTTTGGTTTTACAGTCTGCAAAATTAACATTTAACATAACAGTGAAATATTTAACATTCAAAAAACTGTATTCCACAGTAGGAATGGGACAGACATCAATGAGTTTTCCTGCTGATTTTCCTCTGTGGTTTCATTGTAGGAAACAGTAACACATCTCATTGGGAGACTACACTTTCCTTCCTCCAGAATAATTGTGAGAAAATGTAAGACACAGTTAAAGAACATGATGTTGCCAGTTTTACCAGTTTCCACAACTGTACCAGAGTCCCGTTGAGAGGTCAGACAAGCAGGTTCCTGTGGTGTCACATAGGGACGCTTTAGTGTTTACATCAGTGGTAGAGCTCAAAGCAGAGCTAAAATAGCATTCAATATTCGATTCAAATCAACTTAATGTAGTTTTGAATGATTGAAATCACTGAGGCTAATATGTTTACGGTTATTTACAGTGAATGTGAAGCTGGTTTAGACAATATTGGTGCAGCAGCTGCTGCCATAGAAGCAGTTTTCTCTAACTACAATGAGCCTCTGCCAGCACAATCTGCTCATCACTCTGCATCTTATTTTGAGCATATATTTAGTTCCTTGTTGTGTGGCCTTTAGTTTCTGCCTGAACTGCCCAGCAGGTCAGGTCATAATGAGTCTCATATTAACATGTTGGGCAGGGTCAGGTCCAGAACAGATGGTACATGATGAATTTCTGAGCTGAGGCCTGCTGCAGGTTTGCAAAGCTGGAAACTGGACGTAAGGTGAAAAATGTACATGCACAAATGTTTGACTTGGCCCAAATAGTCACAAGTTGTCATGGAGTATTTTGCAAACTGCTTGCCCCTGTCACCTCAGGCCGAAGTGACTATAGCTGTCCCAAAGGTGCTATGTCATCTGAGGTGTCTATGCACGAGACTGGGGCAACAACGTAGAGAGATAAGACCTAAATGAGCTGTAAAGCATGGTTTGTTCTTTTTATACTCTACTGTATGCATGTGTGTACAGTAAGTGATTTTTACGCAGGGCAACAAGGGCAGCTCAAAGGTTAATCAGCATTGCATTGCAACATTTATGATGTGAGCTCTGGTTTGAGGCGTTGCACAGGGTTGTCATGAGGCATTTAAATGTGTTTTTCATCTCCTGGGTAGAAGAGCTGTGAAACTCAGGGTTGCCAAAAGGTGTGTCCTTTAGTCATGATGGTGAGTCAGTGCAGATTTAGAAGACCCCTTTTTTTTTTTTTAAAGGGCCTGACTCAACTGCTGTTCCCTGAAACGCAGTTTCTACTAAATGTGCTGATCATGATTCATCCGGCACAGACTTTAGTTTTTTTGTAAATATCATCCAACTGTGATGTTCAGCACCAATAAATGTGTAATCTTGTCACATGTTGAAGTAGGATGTATGTTACACTGCAGTTCCCACTTTCTTTCAATGTGTGTCATCTAATCATTTAACAATTCTGCATCATTTGTGTTTTCCGGTAAATACTGCAGCTCTTTGTGTTTTTGGTATTTTATTACTTAAATACATCCCCTTTTACAACCCCCCCCCATTGCCTGGTTATCATAAAAATAAACCATTACCAAACATAACAGCAAAATAGCAAATTGAGATATGTTTATTAATTTTCACTTAATCAGACATCAAGCTTCACTTGTGGCTTGACATGGGCCCCAAAAGCCTTAAAAAACCACATCTTGGAAAACTCTTTATGTTGATCATTGAATATTTTCAAGGGCAGACGGCGTTGAACAGTAGATGCTGCCATTTGCTTTTGGAGCGTCACTTGGCCATGACAGTCTAAACCAAGTCCAGCTAAATCTTAAATTTTACAGCACATATTTCGCACTCCATCTCTTTCATGCCGCTTTCAGACATTACTAGACAGCTGCATCGCTTTTCTCTCAAGCAATCATTTCTGCATCTGTCATCATCTCTCACTCCACCGACTGTCCCTTGTATGCCTCAATCGCATGTCTGCCTTGTCTTATTGATTTGTGAGTCTGAGTCTTTATGCTCTATGACGTGGCCAAATACCATCAAAGTTCACACCATTTTGTATCTTAGGTCCTATGTGTGAACTTAAAGCTGTAGTGGACTTGGACTCTGCAACCAGTGCTTTAATGGGTTAGGAAAATAAAGAACAAAGCATTTGAAAAATAATTTCATGCAAAAACAAAACTCTTGTTGAAAACAGTTCTAATTAGAAACTGCTTTTTGCAAAGGCAATAGGCAGAGTTGAAAAATAGAGGAAGAATAAATATGCTTTTCTATCAGTGATTATAAAAACATAATTTCACACCAGCTTCATTCCAAAAGAAGCTGTAAACAATTTAAAATGAACATCTACTTTAATTTTGAAAGACTTTTTTTTTTTTTTTTTTGCATTAAATGTTTGCAGTGGGGGACAGGTCTGGACTACAAGCAGACCAGTTTAGCAGCTGGACTCTTTTACTGCTGAGCCACAGTGTTGTAATATGTGCAGAATGTGGTTTGACATTGTGTTGCTGAAATAAACAAGAAAATCCCATCCACCATCAGTATTGATTTTGGCTTTGTCCCTTGCATATTTCCCCAGATTCTCTGAAGGTTTGTAATAAAATTAAATGCAGATGATAAAATGTATTTTTTCAGAGTGATGAACTTTGCCCCACCCTTTCTTCTGAAACACTCAGCCTCTAGGATGCTCGTTTTATACCCAGCCACAGTACTGACATGTTGCCAATTATCGTCACTGCTTGTGAGATATTCCACCAGGTGTTGTTTTAGGTAGTTATATTTTAAAAATTAAACAGATAAGTAAGCAATTTATAATATGACTTTAGAGCCTCAGATGCTCTTCTCTTCGGTTTCCCTCCCTATCAATCATTTACTCCCTCCCTATTTACCCAGTTTTGTTTTATGGATCAAGTAAATACACCTGACAAATTTTATCTATTTCATACTTTAGCGCATTTCACTCAAATTTGGCTCAGATACTGTTGCTCTGTGACGTATTTCACAAAATATATAATGATTATGTTGGTTTGGATTTAAATGCAGTCTGTGTGGATTTATGAGGTTTTTTGCACATGTTTTCTTCTGCTGGAGCTTCTGGAGAGGATATTGCCTAATGTCTTGGATGCTCCACTTAATAATGAGCACCACATGTCATGAGAGACAGTTAGGGAGAAATGAAATGGATGGGGTGGAAGCGCTAAAGATTTAGGGGCTGATAGAGCATGTGGTTCATTATTGATGGAAGTTGGGAAGGAACATGAGGATGTGATGAATATAAAGAAGGCATATTAGATTCTCACCTGAGGCTACGGAGCCACACCTATCTCTGCTGAGTTAAGATGTGATCCTCCCTCATCCTCCGCCAGTGTCACTCCAACATCTCACATTTGCTGTTGTCTCAAATACAACAATACACCCAGAGGAGTATGGAGAATGTGTAAAGAGAAAGTTGACCTCACACCATGTTGAGGAGATTTCCCATGGCTTTCTGTTCTACAGTATGTCTGTGTTTTCACTTTCTGTCATGATTCTTAAAATCATCAACCCGGTCAGGCCATACGCAGTGAATCCATGCGGGAATGCAGACTTTTACCTTTGTGAGTACAATTGTACATGAATTAGCAGATCTTACACGGAGCTGCTGCAAAATTGTTCATGTAGTCACGTCAGACTCTTTATTGCCCACACAGTAGTACAAACAATGAAATGGGGTTAGTAGCTCTTGAGGCGATTAGAAAAAGGAACACTAGGTAATAAATAACTAATATGAAATATAACCAAAACAAAACAATATAAAGAATATGCATCCGCCATCTTGAGTTGAATGTATGTATGATTATTAGTTTTTCTTAATACTGTTGCTTGCAGTTGTAGCTTAATATTTCCAGGTAGGGTCCCTTTTGTTCCTCATCATCTTCTTCCATCTCCATCAAATTTGAACAATTGAAACAACAAAATACACAAAGATTATTCTTTCTAACCACTCTAGCAGCCACAGCTAATCAGAGCACATAGATCAAATGGTCAGTCCTTGCATAAGGCTTTTCTAATTTACCTGCTTGTCAAATTGCTTTCCAATGTTAGCTAACACACCATGATATAACTTCACATTCTCAGTTTATATCAGCAAAACAAGGCGGAAACTGTGTGACACTGAAACTATTAATGCAGTTTGAAATTTCCCTAAAACCATCAAACTATTTAAGTTTTGCTTGACAAGAAACTTAGATAATTAGTGACTACGCTGTTTTCATTATTCTCTTGTTTTAAGTTTCTATCAGTCCCACTCTGATTTAACTGCACCATATATTTGTGTCTGTACTTCACATTTTGCAATCGCTGACTTTGATCCCTGTAGATATGTGTTTGGCTGCACAGATAATAAAGATAGTTTTCTGCTGCTGATAACTTAATCGGTGAAGAGTCTCACACATCCAGTGAAGATTGAATCATTTCAACTGGACTTCTTTTTCCTGGTTAGAAACATTTTGCTACTTATTCAAGCAGCTTCTTCAGTCTGAATAAAGTGGCTGGGGAACCCAGTTATATCCTCCAGAATGGGCCTTTGTTTCACCCTGGCCTGAATAGGCTAGTTAAGGTAGAAGGTGGGAACAGGGTAGAGTCATCAAGATGCTCCCTAACTCTTAAGATGGAGGGTGGTGGATGTGTGAAGAGGTTTTAATCTTCCAGGACATGGATGAAAGGGCAGCGTGAAAAATGGGAGACGGGTTGTGCCTTAGGCCCCCTCTTCTGTTGGGAGAAGGATTCTCCATGTGAACATAAATGGCTTCACGTACTCCTCTCTCATACCAGCTGTCTTCTCAATCCAAATCTGTCCTGAGGTGGTGTTTCTCCTGTTCTGGGCCATCCTTTTGTGTAGAGGCTTTTCAGTTTCTCCAATGTAGAGCTCTAAGCACTGTTCACTTCACTGGACTGCATACACTACGTCGCTCTTCATGTGTTTAGGTTTTTGGTCTTACAGGTGGATGAGTTTTTGTCTCAGTGTGTTGGTGGGTTTGAAGTGAACAGGTATGTGGTGTTTTGTGAAGATTTTGAGTTTCTCTGACACTCCAGCCACTCCAGATTGTGTTGCAGTGGAGTCTAACTGTAGTGTTTGTCCGTGTGTGGTTTTCCTGCAGATTTCTATTTCTGGTTTGCTACAAGTCCCAACATTCACTGCGCAGTCCAGGAAAACCAGTCTCTGGTCATCTGTAGGGGAAATATGTGGCTTTCAGACACAAGTCCAGGATCAAAGTCCAGGATCCAGATATGATCTGGGTTAAGGTTGCTTCTGCTGTGCAGGGTGTGGTCCTCTTCTAGTCTTTTCCTAATGACGGTCAGGGCATCAGTGGTGGGGATGTTGGTGGAGAGGGAAGTGACACAAAGGATACCATGGGTTCATCAGTATCCAGTTTCAGCTCTCTGACCCAGGCCGCAAAATCCTCTAAGTAACTCTGGCTGAATTTAAAGATTATAGTTTATTAAGTTTTGTAAAAATGCTCCTCAGTAATTTTAGTGTTTGCTATTTGTAGTGTTGATGGTGTTGTTTTATCTGGTTTATGAATTTACACTGATGTCTTGACCAGGTTTCCGTTCTAAACTTCTACTGTGTCACCAGGGGCACCCAACTTGTTAGAGGATCCATCCGTGCATTATCTGTAACCACTCATCCTGTTTAGCGTCGTGGGGGCTAGAGTCTATCCCAGCTGTCATTGGTTTAGAGGCATGGTCCAACCTAAACAAGTCACCAGTCTATCTCAGGGCAAAAACAGAGAGAGATACACAGACAAACAACCATTCACACTCACATTCAAAATTTTGACATTTTACAGTCACCAATTAACCTATTGTGCATGTTTTCGGACTGTGGGACCCAGAGGAAACCCATGCAAACACAGGGAGAACATGCCAAGTTCGGAGAAGGACAGAAGCTAAAACAGGGGACCTTTTACCTGTGAAATGGCAGCGCTGTTGTCAGAGGATATCATTAGTGTAACTTTATATATTTCTTTAATGAGACAAAAACCAGCAATAAGTTTTTCTGTCTTTCAATACTTTCTGATGTCCCTGTCTTCTTCACTTAGTCCCAAGCCTTTACGTCTCTACTAATGATGCAGAGCAAAGCAAATTACTACATTTTCCGTTATTAATTCACATTTTTGTTTAAAATGATAAGGTGGTCAAATCTTTTAACCAGTAGAGATGTAGATTTCCAATAAAAAAAAAAAAAACACATACACCCATGCACGCACGCACACACACACACACACACACAAACAGAAATAGGTGGCCTCAATTAGTGATTTTTACTCCATTTAAGTATGAATTTACAGGATACTGCAGTCAGCGAACTCTACCTCAAGAAATGCATTGTGAAATCCAGTAGAAAAACCCATAACTCACCAATTACAGTACTGTTTGTGATATATGATCAATCTTAGGCTGTTTGCTTTGAGGTTTTATTTTTGAGCATTGAATGTTGCACATTATTGGAATTTCTTTTTGGCACCTGGGTTTTGGAAAAAAAGCATTAAGGGCTTCAGCCATTGTTACGTGAGTAACAATGTGGTCTGTCTTGGTGCACTGTCTGTTATCGTAACAGAGGTCATTTTTTGACCAGCTGCAGGGAACAGTCACAAATATAGCCCGTGTGTTTTAAATCCGTCTTAAATCGCTTATTTCCCCTCTGTCTCTGGTTAAGCCTTCAAGGTTTCTTTGCATGGTTTGTGCAGCCGTCCATGTCTGTGCATGTGTGTGGCCAGAGGAGTGGTCTTTGGGTGCCAGAGCCTTAAGGAACAGTGTGTAATCTCCCATCAGTCATGCTCAGAGTTATATAACCAGCTTCAGGTTCCAGTGATAAGAGAAATAGTTACTAAATTACTGTTCGAGGGCTGAAGTGTTGATGTTCTTTGTGCGTTGCTTATTACTCTTTTCTTTTGTTAAAATATGTCACCTTTCGGGTTGAAGGGTAGGTAGAGGGTGAATACCCGAACTGATCCTTACCCAAGGGTTTGGATTGGATTTGGACAAAAATGTTGTCATGTGTCATGTCTGACACATACTCTACGAGAAAGGGACCTATAACATCACTTATTTAAAAAGGTGAAAGTTATGAAATTGATGTTCTCTATGCTGTCTTTGTTTGGAGGCTGGTAGTATTAGGGAATTAAACATTAAAGCATATGAGCCTAAAAGTAAAAAAATTATGCAATGTTCTGAAAAAAACTAGTCTGTTTTTTCTGCTGGACAAATTATAAATATGCTCAGATGTGTCGTTAGCAATTTTTGCAACTATCCAGTGCTGATAAATACTAAAACCAGTATCACTATCAACACTGGTCAATAAAATCTGCCATACTGCTGTGTCATTTGGTCTAAAACTGAGTTGTAGTTGCAATGGATGCTATATTTAATTGTGATGTAAGTTCAGGTCTTAACCTACATGTAAATGTACATTTGTGACCATTTTAACGTGTCAAGATCGCTAAGAAATGGACTTGCATGCAACATTGCACTGACATTGTATGAAATTGAGAATCTTAATTTTGATACTTAATCACGTCGGAGGAGTCTTCAGCAAATGGAAATGGGTGATTCACTGAGAGTCTGAATCAAGGCTGACACTGACGCTGTTTCTTGCTATATTGTTCTGGCATCCCGACCTGTAAGAAAAGCAGTTCATTTTTCCGCAGATTGATGGATTTTTATTCAGGTGTCATGGACAGGTATTGTTGATAATTGTTATTTTTTCTTGTTGGTTTGCCAAAAACTCAGTATGGGTTTTGCATTGGATTTGTTGAGAAAATCATATGACAACACCACGCTCACCCTTTAAATTTATTAAATCATCAAAATGTTATGTTTGCTAATTGAACCGATTTTGCTACTTATTCGTCATTTACATCATTTACTTTGCAGAGAAATAAATGCTACATATTCTTTCATTTAGTAATAGTTATATTAGACTCATATTCTTCTTTTTGACAACTCTGCATTACATGTGCAGAGTTGGGGAAGTGGTTGAGTTCCTTGTTAAGCGGTAGTTAAATGATAGTAATCGTTTTGTGCTTTGGAAAGATGGATAACATCTGTGTGTGTGTGTGTGTGTGTGTGTGTGTGTGTGTGTGTGCGCATGTGTGCGTGTGTGCAACTCACCACTGTCTACGGTAAACCTTTATTGAATGATGGCAGGAAAATCAACGGATTCCCACTTCTTAGGCCACTGTGTGTTTAGTCTCTATGAAACTCTAATGCAAGGAGCAGAAAAGAAAACAGTGGAAACACTGAGGAGACTTTTTCCATTTTTTTTTTCTCCTTTCACTCTTTTGCTTTATCTTTTTTCTAATTTGCTTGTGTGAAGTGAGTCAGAAATCCAGTCTGTAGGCCACCACATCTACTTCTACTTCAAACTGAAGCAAGTTTTACTCTTGGCATCTCTGTGTTTCCTGTCAGTCTCCTTAACTCACACATGGAAAAACAGAGCATTGTGAACAGAGACACTGTCATTCTGTCTATTCAAATACATCTATCTTTATGTATACTGCCATCTGTCTGTGTGTGTGTGTTCAAACCTAAACTTCATGCTCAATCTTCTGAAGGTTGACCACAAATGTCAGCGCCCATCTGATTTACTGATTACTGTGGCTGGAGCATCGTTCTATGTTAGACCTTGGCTCACGCAGCAGGGTGGCTCTTCTATAGACTGAAAGCGTGACAGCAGTTTAGCCAGAACACTTTGGGGCTTCAGTCACAAGTCTCACCAAGGGAGCGTTAAGGCTGAGGTGCCCTTAAGTAAAGCTCTTGACATGCAGTTGATTCCAAGAAGCAGCTGAGTAAGAAGCAGAAAGGTTGACATTGCTCCAGGCTGTGTCAGACATATCTGCCCTGAAACTAGAAAACAACCACAGAAATGTTCAACAGTAACTTGTCTATAAAGTTATTACAAAGGTATTATGCCTTTGTGCCATAGGCCCTCATCACTGTTGCAATTCAAACCCAGAACAGTATTTATAATTAATCTGACAAACCAAACTAGATTTACAACCTTACTGTTGTCACCTCCACAAACCAGTCAAATTGTAGTTTATGAACATATATGTCTGTCCACATATCTAGTCCATCTAGACAGTGCATCTTACAGTACATTACATCTTTTTATGCCAGTAATGACATAAAACAGACAGCCTTGGGGTCACACTGATATTAACCTTTGACCACCAACAAATGGGTCCAAGTGGGAGTTTGTACCAAATTTGGAAAAAAAAAAAAATCCTCGAGTTGGTCCTGTCATATTGCATTCACAATAACTGGATGGACACAGATATTGACCTTTAACCTTTAAACGCCAAAAGGACACAGAGACCACCCCATTTCATAAGTTGAATCCACTCAGACTCAAGGAGGAGCAGGGAAGGAAAAAGTTCCCTCAGGACATTCTGAGAAACACTGTAAGATTAATCTGTTTGACTGTACGGGGTGATTTGATTCGTCATTCTTTCTTACAGATTTACAGGTCAAGATACTGTTGGAGTCCACTGTATGATGGCATGTGGTTAAATCCTGCCTCATAATGTGCTTACTGAACTCTGCTGTGAGCAGTTTTCTTGGTTTTAAGAAGATTTCCAGCAGCGTCAGTCGTTCCAAGTTAACGTTATTGGTTCAAAACTCCGCTTCTGAATGTGATTTAGCGTTGTTACACAAGCAACTCTTCAGCAATGAGGAGTGGATAAGTGCGGTACTTTCCAAGGATTTATCTGAGCGGGGAGATCAAGAATGATTGCTAAAATCAACAGCTGAAATAATTGAACATATATGAGAAAAGATGAACAACGTCAAAGCACAGAAGTTGATTAATTGATATCACAGGAAAGTTATGACTGTCAGTTTAGAGGCTAGAGGTCATTCTTTGTTTAAAGAGAGGAGGGGTCCATCATTAAAGCACTGGTTGGCATTTTCCACATTTCCTGTTTATTCCCTGTAGAGGAATTGGCACCCTCCCCCAACACATCCCAACACTTGGCTTTCATCCTAAGGTAGGTGGTAATGGCCCAGGAAGGTTAGTTACTGGTGATAACTACAGAACACTTTCCCTGAAGTATAGGAAGCCTGTCAGCAAAATAAGGGCAGTTTTTGAGCACCATTACCCACAATACCCTGCTCTTCTAAGGTTTGCAGAGACATTTACATCTATCGTCATGAAACCACAATCTATTTTAAAAAAACTAATTACACCGCCCACTCTGGTTTTTTCCTCAGTAGGGCTGCATGTTGGTAGAGTGGCCCTGTCGACTTATAGTTTGAAGGCTACAGCCTTTCTGTTTGGGGTTTGCATGTTCACCCTGTGCTTGCACTTGTTTCCTTCCGGTTTCAGAAATACACATGTTATGTTAACTGAGGACTCTACCTGGCCATAGGTGTGAATGTGACTGTGAAAGGTTTGTCTGTGTATGTCGCTCTACCTTTCCAGTGTGTACCCTGCCTCACTCCCATTCGCCGCTGGGAGTGACTACAGCCCAAAGGTATAGCTGCTTGCATTCATGCTACATTAAATCTTGACAACAACAAACATATGTAAAAAAAAATCACATCTCTTGAATAAAAGCAGATTCCTCTCTTTCTCTCCACTGGAGGGGGGGCTTCACCACTGTGACTGAAAAAAATATGTGAAACTTAAGTGGGACAAACATTCTTCCCGTGATCAGATTTTAAACATATTTCTTAGTAAACATGCATTTTAATAACTATCCTTTAACCAGGTAGCTATTCAACTCATTCATTAATATTACGTTGAATTAAAGGGCGACTTCACCAATTATCAACTTGCTCTCTATGGTTTTAGTTTATAGTGTAAATGTACATTAATGCTAGATTCTAGCTGAAAACTCCTGCAGTTTTTTTGAAAGTGTTTAAAAAAAAAACTCCTCCAGAGTTTTTCATCATTAGGAGTTTAGATGATGTCATCTGAAGGAGCTCTGGAAAAGCAGGTTGACCATGATTACAAATGCCATCGTGTGAGCAACAAGATGACATAATCTGAATTTAAGGCTACACCAAGGCATTTTTCAGCTAGAAGTAGAGGAATTCACTTCAGTAGAGAAAGTCAAAGGGAAGTTTAATATCATTTATGTACATGTACTATCCAAACTAGAACCAAAAGAAGCAAGTTCAAAATCAGTGAAGGAGGATTATGTGCACTTTCTTTGTGAAAGAACAGTATGAGACTGTACTTAAAACATGCCTTGATATACACTATATTGCCAAAAGTCTTCGCTCACCTGCCTTTAGACCCATATGAACTTTAGTGACATCCCATTCTTAATCCGTAGGGTTTAAAATGACGTCGCCTCACCCTTTGCAGCTATAACAGCTTCAACTCTTCTGGGAAGGTTTTCCACCAGGTTTAGGAGTGTGTTTATGAAATACATAATACACAGTGCTCCCAGTCTTCGCTCCAATTCATACGAAACGTGTTCTATCGGGTTGAGGTCAGGACTCTGTGCAGGCCAGTCAAGTTCTTCCACACCAAACTCACTCATCCATGTCTTTATGGACCTTGCTTTGTGCACCTGAATTCATTTATTTGGATGGGTGAGCGAATACTTTTGGCAATATAGTGTATTTTTCACTGACCCCCCAAATGTTCTTAAACATATCTTTGTTTGTACCTTCTATTGACTCACTGAGTTGAATAAAAACAATGATAATAGTCTATGTTTTAAACAGCACTAAGCAGAAAACATGAAGTATCTTTTTTATTATTTGTAATTCTGACATTTTTATACAGTTTGTTTTGTTTGTTTCTTGTGAAATTTGGACCTTTCTACCAAACAGCCTGTGTGAATATTTCAAACTAAACAGTAGTACAGTTTTCTCCTATGCCACTAAGTCATAAGCACGTTTTGAGACTACAATGTTTGCAGACATCGCAATATTTGGTGGTGATCGTGTTGATGATGGGTGTGGACGTGAATATCCTGTTTCAAAAAGAGAGATGCAGAGTGAGAAACACTTGTTTTTGATGTCCCCACTGGAATCTAGTTTCCTCTGTCAGTGTCGGCATTTCCTCTTGTCCTTTCCCAAATCCTCAGAGAACGACATACGGAGAAGGAGACAACAGAGGATGAATTGCACTGTATTAGTTGGTCAAAAATAGGGTACTATTTGCATTTGATATTTAGAAGGAATGATAGGAGAATTATGGATGTAGTGAGAGAGGACATGAAGTTAGTAGGTGTGAGAGAAGAGGATGCAGAGGACAGGGTTAGATGGAGGCACATGATTCGCTGTGGCGACTCCTGAAAGGGAACAGATGAGTTGGCCCTGGGATAGATAGGAGACCTGTCCAGGATGTACCCTGCCTCACACCCATTGACAGCTGGGATTATGCTCTAAACCCAACATGACACTAAACAGGATAAGCGGTTACAGATAATGGATTGATCGAAGTAAAGCAATTCACACAAGACAGCCAATTGCTAGCTTAGGAACGTATCTTAAATCAGAGTTAGCATTTTTGCTCTCCCAGCCCCCTCGTCCCAATATTGTTTTTTTTTCAATGTTTTTTTGGTTAAATTCTTAAAATGAGGTCTGCAGTGAACACATTGTCAAGAGCTTTTTATATGTTTTAGAACATAAATATCACGAGTTGTTTGTTTTTTGAGCTTTTATTTTTGTCTAAAAACGGTAGCTGCTAAAAAGGGGCTAATTAAGAGAGCAGAGGTGGTTTTCAGACACATCTATTCACAATTTCCCATTTATGTTTGTAGTTGTGACCATTAGCTACAGTATATCAAGAAATGTAAGTGGACATAATAAAAATACAAATGGGAAGTTTAGTGATGGTGTAGTTTGTTTTTAGCCTTGATAGTGTTTTATTTTTGAGGATTGTACTTCAAAAATCATAAATGTTGTGTTCATCTATGGTGAAGATCATCCTGAACAAACGTGCAAGAATCATAAACTTCTCTTTGTCACGGAGCTTATTCTCCCCAATAATCCAAAAGCCTAAAAAAAATTATTGTCTTTTAGTCGAAGGATACGGGGACTTTCTACCTTCTGTGTTGGCCAACGAAAATATATCATCCCAATCTGAAAATCACTACGACCATCTTCCTGCAAATCTTTTAGTTTTTTCCTGATTTTTATTTGTTGGTAACATATATTAAATACCGGTAAATGAACTTCTTGGCAACACAGTTTAATGTAGTTTTAATGTATCGTAGCTACATCTTATGAAAAAAACACAACGGTTACAACTAGTCTACAACTAGACTAAAAGATTATGTAGAACTACCTTAACGTAACAGCATTAACGTGGTCTCGGCTTACTAGAATCCACGAGATGTCCCAGATTACGTTTTTTTAGATTTAAGTAAAGGAACATCAGCTCTTTCACTTGTGCCTAATGACATCCTATTAACTTCACTAACGAAACTTTAGGCTATATGAAAATTGTGAGGACAGCTTGCTGGGGGTCAGTGTTAACATTGACTTTGCTGTTTTAACAAAGCTGTTTCAAATGAATTGAACTCATTGTCAACATAGGCCTAGCTGTCAATAGTTCTGGATTTGCCCAGCCCTTACACAGAGCACCCCACATAGCCGTCACCTTAAATGTTCAATACTTTTTTTAAGATCCTAATCCTTTCCTCACACACGGTATATTTGATTATGTAAAATAGTATCAGAAATGTTCACACCTTTTAATAACATTCAGGTCTTGTTTGGTCTGTGAAGACATCATGTAGTGATGTAACATTAGCTTCCCCAGTCTGGCCATAACTTAAATGTTATTAAGTCATTGTCTTATAACTTCTTTATGACTGACAAAGCAGGACTCTGACCTCTCCAGTCTAGTCCTTTTACAGTAATAAAACATGAAAGCGCTGAGTAAAGCTCCTCACCTCCAAGTCTCTGCTTTCAGAGGAATTACAGGGAAACAGATTGATTCATTGGGTATTCGGACCTTGGAGCTATAAAATGATATCCCAGGAGATTTTATTGGCCAAAATGAAAGAAGTTGCCGAAAGATTGAAAACCACAGTTACGAAAAAGCAGCCAAGAAAATTAGTAAAGAGTGAAAGTGGATAAATCTACTTGTGCTGCTTTATCTCTTTACAGCTGTTATATAATGAAGGTGTGGACTTCAGCCAGTGTGGGGGACATCTCACTGGTTTGTGTACTTCATTGCCAGTTTGTCAATAGTGCCGAAATATCCGCCTCTGAACCTTTTTTGAGTGAGGCTCGACCTCTGACCAGGGAATTTAAAACAATTCTGCTTCTTTAATAAGTTTTGGAGAATTCTCATTTTTTAATTTATTATGACTGGAAGGCTTTGCAGAGTGTGTAGCACAATACAAAAGAACATTGCAAGCAGAGAGAGAGGATGTCACTTTTAATTACTTCCTTTTCATTGAGAAGGGATTTGAAATATTACATTTTAAAAATGATTTTGAAGTATGTATGTACGTAACATGTAACATAAAGCAGCCCTGTTATTCTTAATGGTACATACTGTATTTGTTGGAACATACTACTTTTTTTTTCAAGGCTTAAACTGATAATACGGCTATGTTACAAAAATGTGGTGTCATGCTGTCCATAGTCAGCTTTCAATGCAACACTTAGACTTTTAATTGTTTTTGCAGTTTGGTGGCTTTTTGCGTTTGCCAGCAGATTCAAGGCTAAAATCTCCCTGCTTCTGAAACCTTTTAAGAAGCCTGTAACTGCCTTGGACGGAAATAAAACCACATGCTGTAAAAAGACTGTAGATGGCAGTGCAGTCCCTGAAGTGCAACCAGCTGTCCTGACACGGACATCCTGGCTCAACAGTGCGTGATATAGTGGGTGTATGATGCCTATTCATCATCCATCCTGTTTTTATGCAGACTGTCAAAGTCAGCAACGAGGTGACCCATGACCTCTCACCTGGAAATGAATGGTGTCATTAAACGAGAAGATGATAGGAAGAAGCTGGAAAGAGGCGACAGAAAATAAGCTGACACACATGCACACACAATATCACATGATGACACATGATATCATGAGATCAATGGAAAAGACAGGCCAGAGGTTAAAGGTTAAAATTCTTTCTACTTTAATAAGCACATTTCTACGTTATGCTACAGCAGACGGAACATGTCCCCGGACACAGCAGGCTCAAAATGTTACTGTCAGGCATGTCGTCATAGAAAAAATTGTTATCCAATTTAATCATGATCAAAAACCGACTTGTGTTAAAAAGATTGCAGAAACTCTAAAGCTTATGAAGGTTTTAAATTTATTTTGATACTTTCTTCTATACAGTAGGCAGATTATTCCGCTTTAAAGTAACATTTTCAGCAATTAAGGAGAAATGAAAAGGGCAGAAAGTGTTTTTTTGTCCTCCACTTCATAATTTACAATCCTATAACTTACACCTCATCAAGTATTATCCTTTACTTATCTGAGGCCAGGAAAGATAAGACTAAAAACACAAGAAGCAAACATGTTTTATTGTTACCAAAAAGCCCTGCTCACAACAACCAAACACCTGTTTATTCCTGCTACTTTACTCTTCTGAGTAATCCGTAAGTCTTTATATCATAGAAATAGAAAACAAAGGGATACAAAAATTGACTGGCTTTAAAGAAATCTTGGCCAGAAACATCATGTGGAAATACAAAGCCAGACTGAAACCCAAAGTCTGTGATTTCCACTTCGAAAGGATCCAGAAGCTTGGATGTTTGGATTGTAAATGTTTTGACAAATGCAGAGACGGCTAAGGTTCACAGCTATATTAGTATTTATTCGTAGATGCAATTTAACTCATGAGCTTCAGCATAAAGTGGACTTTGAGTTTTCCCCCTCTCTGCTCCTGCTGCGTCTTCACTGTTCAGTTGTCCTGTGCAGCGACTGTGTTGTTACTGACAGTTTTCTCTACCTTTTATTGCATAATCAGGGTCATGAAATTTGAGCTCTGTTGTGTCGACCTGGGAGGTCAGGAGCTCGTAGCGTCCATGTTTGCTGTGGTTGTTTTGGGCCTCACAGCTGGAGTGCTGACAGACATTTTCCAGGCTTGTTTTGACAGTAGCCTCTGTGCAGCTGTAGGAAAAAACCCAGATCGCAGACTGGATATTTTTTATTTATTTTATTGCTTTAAAATCCTGATATCAGCTCCGTGTTCCGATGAAGTGACTTAAAATAGAAAATCTTGCTTTTCCCACCGTGTCTTCCCTTCCTTACATTAAACATTTTTTCTGACTGTCTTGTGTGTCTCAGTCTCTCCTGTCTGTTTTTTTAAAGAGCTTTTATCCTGTCATTTTAATCCTCTCCCGACTCTATCACTCCCTCCTCTTCTTCTCTCTCATCTTTAATTTGTTGTCTTCCTCTTAGTCTCCTTCTCTTCCTTTTGTCCTTTCTTATTAACCTCCCTTTCTGATCTCTTCTCTCGTTCAACCTCTTTCTCTCTACTCTTTCATTTTCCATTATTTACATCTGTTGTTTGTTCACCTGTTTTTTTAGTTCTCTTCTTTATTACCTTCAACCCCAACCATCTCTGCCCTTTCTTGCCTTTCTTTCTTCCCTTTATCCTCTCTTTCTCCTTATGTCATCTGTAACCTCCTCTTGTCTCCTTTCTATTTGTATCTTTATCATAACTTACCTCCTTATTTCATCTATAATATTTTAGCTACCTCTCTCGTTGCTGTTATGATGTGTTTCTCTTCTCTCTCGTTTTTCCTTCTCTACTTTCCAACTTATTTCCTCACTCTCCATGTGTTCCTATCCTCCTTATCTGCTTAGATCATGTATTAATTCGTTTCTTTGTTGTTGTCTCTGCAGCCTACTGTCTTACATAATTTCCTGTCTATTTTCCAGCTCTACCTCATTTTGTCACTACAAACTCTTTTTTTCTTCCCTCCTCTACTTTCATTTGCCTTATCTTTTTTTTCTTACATCCATCTAATACTTCTTTTGCTCCGCTCTCTGCTTACAAGGTTCCCAGTTTTCTCACCTTTTTCCCTCTTTACCTCCGGCTATTTACACTACTGCTTTTACTCCAGTCCTTACTTTATTTTCTTACCTACTTATGCTGTCTTCACATCCTAACGTCTCCTTTCTTGTACTGTTCCCTTTATTGTTTGCTTCTCTACCTTTTTTTCTGCTCCATTCATTCTTGCCTCCTGGACTTTTGATCTCCCACCTCTTATGTCCTTGTCCCTCTTGTTCTGTGATTTTCTTGTTTATTTCCTCATCCCCCCTTTATTTCTTTTCTGAATCTATTCTTCCTTTCTTACCTCTTATTGTTACAATCTACTTCTTTCCACCATTTCATCCTCCTCATTCCTGCTTATCCCTCTAATACAACTCCTTCCTTTCTTTCCCCCCTCTCTTCTACTGTATGTTTATGTTCTCAGCTCAGGGAAATCAAGTCAGTATGTGGCGCTCCACCACTTCTTTTCTTAATCTATCTCACTTCTCAGCCCTCCCTTTCTCCCTCCCCCTCTCTTACTCTGTTTGTGTCTCTCTCACTCACTTGTTACTTCTACCAACCTCTGCTCCTCTGGTTCAGCTCAGTGTTCTGATCCGTTTTGTCTGGAGAAGTCTGCACGGACTCAAGGCAGGGAATCTTTAACAGAGTAACACCCCAGTTCAGGTATGTGTGTGTGTGTGTGTGTGTGTGTGTGTGTGTGTGTGTGTGTGCACGCGCGCGTGTGTGTGTGTGTTTATCTTGACATTACCTGCCAGTTGCATAAGTCTACTGCATATACATATGTGTGGCTAGGCCAAAAAGCTGTGTTAAGTGTGTGTGTTAACATTGTGTAGCAGAGATTGATGTAAGTAATAAATTATTCATTCTATTTTTAAATATAAAGACAAGGTTAAAATCTGTTAAATGCTCCAAAGAGTCTAAGTATAAAATATGACTATTTTTGAAAAGATTTTTTTAAAGCTGTGAACCCCTAGGAGCTCTGTAGGCTAAAATTACCCATGTGCTCAACTTTGTAAACACCATTAATCCATTAATTTTTAACTTGACTATAATAAATAAGTTTAGCTGAGGAATTCTTCTAAAACGAGGTCAAGCATTTCAGCAAAAGAAGAATCTATAAAACATTAAATAGCGTATATTCCACCCTAAAATGGCATTTTTAGAAATGTTTTACACTAGAGTAGCCTTTCTAGAAAGACTAGAAAATAACAACCAATATGGTTAAATGAATCCTTATATTATGTCACATTTTATTAATGTCCCGCAAAAACATTTATGGTTTTAATATAAGTCAAAAACATGAACGTGAAATATAATTTGTAAAGTACGGTGGCACCTAGGGTCAAAGCACATAGAAACAAGAAAAGCACTTCAAATCTAAAAAACACATAAAAATTCAAAAGCGTAAACAAAAGGAAACACATTGCTAATCACAAATGCAGCAAATGGAATTTCCTAAACCTGAAGTTCTCTGTGTCGCATCTGAGAAATGACAAAGTATATAAAGTGGCTTAATAGCAGTTGTAGGGTGACATTTATAGCATCTTTAAGCCTGGCTTAAACTTCCTGCCTCAGTAGGCACTAACTCATCATTGCCCCTAGTGGCAGAGAGAACTTCCTGTTTAGGAAATTCCATTTGCTGCATTTCTGATTTGCAGCCCGTTTCCTTGTGCTTTTATATTTGTACGTGCTTTGTCCCTAGGGGCCACTGTAGTAAAGAATAACACGCAAATACACACTCACAGAAAGACTCCCTCTAATCCACATCTATTAGTATTAGCCTACTGACCTAACTTTGAATTCCAGACAGCAGAGACTCTGAACTGTCTGAATGTGTTTGTGTGCAAGTGTTTGTGTGTGTGTATAAGTGTGGGTCGTCAGTGTGGTTGAGTATGTACCTTTGCATACTAATGCATTCAAGGCTCATTGTTTTTGAGGCCATCCTAATGAGGAGAGACGCTAATTCTGAGTAAAATAAAGACAACGTGTGGAGCTGAGTAATGTGGAGATAACGTTCTCTCATTAGAAAGAATTGTGGAACCAACAGGACTTAAGCATATTATTTATGTCTCACTCATGTTAAAAACAGTTTCTAAATAAACTGGCAATGTGCCTGTACACCACACTTTATCTTCCAAATCAGAAAAATAGAGTAGTTTTATTATGTGATCACAAGTGTCCTGTCAATGTGCTTACTTTTCAAAAGTAACTGCAAACACTCTGCCGGCCCGTGAGCATTTCCCAAGTACTGATGGGAGAAATAAAGGTTGATGGAGAAGCAGGTCAGTTGTGCATTAGTGATGTATTTTTAGTTGAAAGAAAGAAAGCGTCTACGGTAAACTGTGTTGTCCCTCACCAATGGAGCAGAAAAGTCCTAAGGGTGGAATGAGGAGATGAAGAATATATATGATGGTGAACTGGGAAACTCATTTAACCACAGTACACAGTGCTCAGCCTGCAGCTGAGGAAAACATCTATAAATTGTTGAAGTAAGAAATAGAGAAATTGTGCAGCATTATATCAAAAGCAATTTTATAGAACCAATGGTGCTGATTTATCTAAAATAAAAATATAGGAAATGGTTTGTTTGGGTGGTAAACTATCAATTAATAGTATTTTATTGTTGTACAAGCTGCAAATTGTCCACATAAAAAATACATATAAGGAACAAGGACAATTTTACATGAGTATTAACCTTTTACGTTGAAATATTTGAGGCAGGATTTGCTTTCTTTATTGACATTTAACTCGATAAATAAATTCCCCTGAAGTTTTTTAAGTTTTATTTGGACAAACCTGGTCATGCATGGGGCTCAGGATGTCAATCCCACACCCAGTTTCAAAGTCCTAGGCTTTGTGTGCTCCATCTACGGTGCCACTGAATATAATTCAGGCAGTAGTTATACAAAATAAATAACTAGCATACTGGATAAAAGTAATACTGAGGTAACAAGGTTGATAGAAAACACAATATCAGTCAGATAGATTAATATTAATTTAGCATCAGTCCTGAACATTGTTTTCTTTCTACTGTCCAGCTTGTTTGTGCATACAAAGTGTTTCTGACATGCTCATTAACTCAGACCTGCAGAAGTGCAAACACTTGACAGTAAATGTAGCAAAGCAATAAAAACATTCTTGTCATTGTTTCTATCAGGAGGCCACTGCCATCTCTTTGCGATCACCTTTGTAGTATTGTAAATCTAGAAAATGATTCATGAGTTTTTAAGAATTTCCAAGTTGATGGTCAGCTAATCTGACATGGCCATGTCACAATTGTGGCTAATTTCTCAACAGTTTAACATTGTTTTGTGTCATTTTTGGGATAATTATTTCCTGTTTTTGTTTTTTTGCGATAATAGTTTCATGTGTTGGGTCTTGTGCCTGTGCTCAGTAACAGGATAGTAGTAAGCTAATGTTGCCAAATACCTTTGTGCCAAACACATCTTCACCTAATATAATTAACTGTTTACCAAGCATCATGTAAGAAAATACATTTGATGTGGGAATAAATTATTCATCACCTCCTGCTAACAAAGCATGAATAATGATGTGGAGTCAGGATGAAAGGCTGAGGTTAACGATAAAAAGCACAGGAGGACGAACAGGAACACCCACGGGAGAGAGAAACACACCCAATCAGATTCACAGCAGGTGAGGTGAGGAGAGGGAAGGAAAACAGAGATTTAAAAACAGTCAAAATGGGTTTGGTTTGTTGCTGGCGTGAGATGAGAAAAATAAAAAGAAAAAACATCTGCTTGCTTTTAGTGCACAATTATTTTGTCACCTTATCAGGCAAATGCTACCAAAACACACAAAATAAACGTTGCATTTTATCTTTTTAATTTGAGGTTTTAATGTATTGTGACGAACTGTGCATTTCTATTTATTGCTACTTCTAGTTTACTACATTTCTGTAAAAAAATATTGCACATAAGATTTATCATATGTGTGATAAGCTTAATGTGTAGAACATGATGTATTGTTAAAGATTTAAGCTGCAGTTTCCAGCCCACTTGGTCATGATCCCTTACAAAAATCAGCAGTGTTTACAAGAGGCCCATTGTCATGTTTAAGCTTCACCAAGCAAACATTTCCTGTCTAAACATTCCATATGGTTTCATTTACATTGACTGTTTGAGAAACCAAGAAATAAAGAGACTTGATATTTCAGCATTTTTACATTTGTACATTTACATTAAGACTCTTCGTTTTAGCAATCATGAAACTATGCACAACAATCACTGCTGTCCCCTCCTTCATGAGTTCAAAGCTTCCTCTGTTGTGTGATTGACCAGTTTACCATCTGATTTATGTTATGTTTTATAAGCGGAATTGTGTCTTTTGTGCAAAATTCCTCACATCTAACACTTTCATTACATTATGTGCAAACATTTAAAAAAGCCTTTTTATCTCAGTCAGCAATCCAAGTTTACATGAACTGTCAGTAAATTAATGCATTGAGATAAAATCGGTCCATTTGAAACCTGAGGGATATTGTCTGCGTGGTTGCCGCAGCAGAAAAAGCTTAAAATAATCTCCGGTTTTAAAGATTTTACGATTAAAACAGAGTGATCTCCATGAGGAAACTGGATCAGTGCAGAAATTGGAGTCGAATTGAGCCACTGTTCATGGCTCAGTTCCAAAACACTGAATCCCAAAAGTTATTAGCTGGATCTCAGCCTATCTAAGCATTTCTACCATTCAGATGAATGCACCCCACCTAAAAAACAGCATTTCCTAAATTGCTGTCAACATCCAACATCCAACATCATCCAACTGTATACTAAAGAACCAATAAATGTTTCACTGGACTATGGACTGGCAGCATTTCAGTGTCAAAGACCCCACAGACTTGAAGTATAACTGTATACTGTATCATAATAGTGTATATGTTTTTATAAGTTTGTATCTGAAATTGAGCAGACACAGTTCCAGACACAACTTCGTTATATAGTAGATGTACACAAACTATTTCATAATGCAATTCCCAGTGCAAAAAGTCGGTGTCACATTACAAAGACATACTGAATTATGTTTGTTGTCATGAGTCAAACTCTAAAAACACTTTACAGGCCTCTAACATCCTGACAGTGTAAGTCTCATTTTTAAGAGTAAGGTTGTGGCTGGGGAGAGAAACTAAAATTAGTGTTCATTGTACGGAAAATCCAAGGACATCAGACAAATAATGAGAGCAACACAAAAGAAATTTGTAATGAGCAGGCAAGCTAAGAATAAATCAGATATGAGATTGTGGTTATGCAGACATCAAAGAGAGAAGGAAAAGTTTTTATTTATTCAACCTGGAACATAGATTGACTGCAGCTATTGGAATTTCTCTGATAACACTTTTAGAAAAACTGTTAAGTTGCATTTTTCCCAGTGTTCAGGTAAAATATCCACCACGTATTTGCTTTTTTCGTCGTCTTCAAGAACTTGATGGTTGGTTGATAATGTTCTCTAATTACAGACACTTCAGATTTCATTTTTGTGTACTTTAGTTGCTTTAATGGTCAGAAGGAGCAGAAAAGTTGTTGTGATTCTGGTGATCTGGTGATTGTGATTAATGGTTTTTGCTGCCATGGGTCTGACGTAATCCTCCATCATCCTCCCTTTAATCTTAACATTTTGTCCTAAGTTACCATGAACTTCTCCCTCTTCTCGGCAGGGGGACCACACGTGGGCGACCATGTTGGGCCAGAGTGTGCGTTTGCAGCCCGTACCCATTCAGAGCCTATCGGAGCTGGAGCGAGCCAGGTTGCAAGAAGTTGCGTTGTACCACCTGGAGGAAAGGGACCTGGACTTCAAGATCAGTATCCCCAGAGGTATGAGAATGAGTTCACTGGTAATTGTGCTTGTTTGACCCCAGTGAATGCAAATAATGTTTCTTCTCCTTGAGTTGAGGTCTTTTCTTCCAAAGGAGATCCCAAAAGCTATAACATTTTCTGTCTGTCTTCGATTTGAATGCTATAACAATCAATCCTTAAATATATCATTTTATATTTCTGGGGCAGTTCTATCTTTCGAGAGAGATCAGAAGATAAAAAATTGTCTGTCAGTATGGAAATTGTAACACCACCACTAGGAGTCATTTAGCCTTGCTACAAATAAAAAGTGAATGCAGATTTTTATATTTATAAGAATTTTTAAGATTCTCATCTTGTATTGACATGACCTGTCCTCAGCAGGAATTCAGTCCTAAGGTTTGTGGTATAGTGAAAAGTTTAGACAGCCTGTGGGTAGCGAGTTAAAGCACTGAAATATCACCAAGGACCATTACAGAAAGGCATCATTTAAGGTCTCAATCTCTTTTGCTTGAACAGCTTGTTTGAAGACAGTGGATGGTGACTGGAGCTTTGAAACCAAACTGTCAGATCTCCGTTGATAAATGTGGCACCTTACAATGGACTTTTCATGTTTTGACTTGGTTGTGAAGCCAGTTCATGAGGACATGCTCACCCTGGCGCCAGTAATGATTTGACTGGGTGAATCCTACTCCTTTATAAACTTAGGTTGAACTGCCCTTGAGTGAGGGCAACTTTCCAAGTGCAAAGGGAGCAATAACAGAGTGTTTGCAAATCTGAGGAATTAGTGTGAATCCGGATGACACTGAGGATGAGCTAGTGTGCACATTCAACCCTTTCTTTGGTCAAAGAAAACATTTGGGGCACACATACTGTAAGTCATCCAACGCTGTCAGTTATTCTAACAAAGGGGCAAAGCATGGTGCATCATTTGTTTAATCCTCCATTAACGTTGCACCTCCGTTATGATTCAGTTTAGTGCTGACCGTTTGTCATCTGCAGGTACTCAGGGCACTTCTTCTTCTTTCTACAGAATATGGGGCTTGTTGGATGGATAAAAACAGATACAACTATGAGGATGGAATATTTTGGAACCAAGCAAAAAAACAGCCCATTTGAACTGCTTAAAGAAACAAATGCTGTTGTTTTTCTCTTTTGGGGAGTCTAAAAAAGGATGTTCACTGCTCTGTTAGCTATCTTTGCCTGTTATGGCCACAAAAAGAATCGCATGGGAAATACAAGAGCTAAAAGAACATTGTTTTCTCTAGATAAATAGCTTTAAAGAAACAACAACACTAATGGAAGTTACTGAAAGAGCCATTTAACTTTCCAACATCAATTTTAATCGGGGGAATTGTGGTAGAATTTTTAATCACACTGACCTTTATCTCAGATTAATTTGATAAACACAACCATCAGGGAGCACCATCAATTTAAATAACCTCTTATCCACAACAATAATCAAAACATTTGATAAAAATCATGGTTGGCACCTAGCATTATATTGCTGGATGAGATGCAATCAATTTGATTTATTTTTGCCCAAATGAGGACTCATGGAGTGGCAACAAATCAAGCTTTTTTATTCTATTTCTTCCATTTCCAATGTTTTTATGTTAGGTAGCTCCTACAAGTGTGGCTCAAACCTTTTGACTAATGAATGTCAAATACAATTTTCTTTGAATTGTTCAGGTAATCCTCTTTTTGAAGTTGGACTTGAAACTGACCCTCTTTTGCAATCTCTTGCATATTTGTCTTATCTCTCGGAACGCCAACGCACCAAATCCAGCCAACAAAGTGGGATATTTCCACTAATAAACTGTAAATCTTTTCAAACACCTCGCAGACTTCAGACGGGGAGGTTTTCTCTGGTGTTTATTGGGGCTGCAGAGTGACTGAGGTCAGGGAGATCACAGAGTGTAGAGGCTGATAAGAAATAAACACAGCTGATTGTGTGAATAATGAATGTGTGGGATCTGTCTGACGTCGTACTGCTGTGATACCACTTGGTATGTATGATGTTTTTCTCGGACTCAGCTCTTCTCTACCACACCATTGTTCTCTCTCATGATATTTAGCCCCCGACCTGTTCAACCCTGACCACATGGCTGATTAAGGCCCAGCTTACACACTGTTTCCAATAAAGTTCACAGTTGACTACGATAAAAAAGGACACAACCACTGTATGTGACTTTTTTAGAGTCACTCACATCCTAAACGTGCACTATTTTTCTATACTGATTTCCATGGTTTGAGCTTTGACAGGCACTTTTTTATTTGTCATCTTTGCTGTGCAATAATTATAGATTAAGCACCGCTAATTGTTTACCTTGCTGAACCAACTCTTTATAATCACTAAACAGTAGTGGATGTTAAAACTATCCAATGTTGGAATGGAAATTTGACTGGTCCACATTTCCTTCAGACCTGAAAAACACATTTATTGCTTTGATTTATTGTCACATTGGAAGGTGAACTGTTAACCAAGTCTCAGGTCTCAAACAATCTGGAGCAGGTTTTTCTTTAAGAGCTTCTCTGTATTTGGATGCATTCATCCATCTCTCAAATCTGACCAGTCTAGCTGTCCCTACTTCTGAGATGTACCCCCACAGCATGATGCTATTGATAGTATTAGCAGGTAAATGGCAGCTCCTGCTGTTGGCCAGACAAAGGACGTGTTTCAGCAGCAGAAACTTTTCTGTGGGACCAGGAAAATTTGAAGAAGTTTTATTGTCTACCGGTGTAGGAACCAGGGCCTTTTGGACCCGAGTTCTATCATCAAAAACGTTTTTTTTTTGGGAGGTGGTACTTTCTGAAGGTCCAGGAACTACTGGGGTGGGATCCGAAGGACTGAATCCTACTAAACACACTATAAAAGCAACTGTCATGCACTGGATTTGTCAACAGGCATTATTGCCTAATGTTCCCCGGCCCCTTGGTCCTGCTATGGGAAGGGAGAGCGTAATTCCCTAAACTTAGGGAAGGTCCTGGACTTTTTATCTGTCTGACAAACTCCTAGTGGGCCTTTCACTGGACCTAATTTCTGTCTAGCCACCCTGATGTTATTGATTGAATGATTTACTAGTGAAACCGTCGTCCTCGGTCAGCGCTGATGAAGTGACCATTGGCCTATAGTGATTCCCCTGAGCCTTTTTGTTGTTTCTTCAGTTTGACAGCCAACTCTAGGGAGGGTCCTGCTGCCTTCAGACTTCTTCCACTGACAGTTTCCGATTCCAGCGTGCTCCCGAGAGCACTCTGAGCTTTAGAAGTTGTTTTAAAACCCTATTAACATTGTAAAATTAAGTTCACACAACAAAAACACAAAGTTTGCAAAAAGTGATGGGAATCCTATGATGCTGAATTCTAGTCAGATTAAATTAAATATCCCTTTAAGGAAGTTTTTTTATTTTTTGTATGTGTATGTGTGTTTCTCCCATATAACCAACATATGTACATCCTGTGAGACATTACTTGTCCCTGTTCTGTTTACTTTCAGGAAATCTTCCTCCCATATTTTTTCTTTCTTTTTTTGACATCTATCTATGCTCTTTTCCCATCAGTTCAGAGTTAAATTTAAACTGTAAAAATGATGGGAAAACATGAGTAATTTACTTCATGCTCACTGCTTTGTGAACCTACACATTTTATGATTTCATGTTAACCTAATAGACACAAGTATTACGTACGTAATTTCTATATATTTTGAATCATGCATTACAAAAATCGGGGACTAAGACTTCCCTATATCAGGCGATATCTTGAATATTCCTGCTTCAACAAGTCCTCTGAACAAAACTAACAAATGGTTTTGTCCCTAATCCCGGATACAACCATTATGACTGAACATACCACACTACTGTCATCATGGTAAGGACAATATAAGCATTGGTTAAGGTTTAGACACTAAACAAATTGCTTAGGTTTAGGAAAAGATTGTGGCTTGGATGCTTCCTTTGGGTAAGGAGACCTTGTCATGAACTCGTAATAAAGGTTATAGAGCACTTGGAAATGGTAAACAAACAGTGGCCCACTAACCAAAAGCACTGACATGTTTCAGTGAAGCTCATGGGTGGCACAGCGAAATAAATAACATCTACCCACAACCACAGAAACCTTTTTACAGTACTTCTTGGCAGAGGTTACAAATGAATACGGTTAGTAGTGTTTGCAGAAGCTGACAAAATATTCTGTCATGTTCTTAGTGCTTCACTTGCAACTCCTAATGTGTGGCATCTAGACAGGGTTGGTGGATAGTGGGTAGGGAATTGTAGTGGGAGCTACTTTCATTTACTACCAGACTGACCTGGACTAGTTGCAAATGCAGATCAAAAATGTATGATCACTGTCACCACTATCAAAACTATGTATTGTATAAAAAGACTAAAACCTGTGTCAGCAAAAAAATGAATTGGATCCAAAAGCAATGGTGTGAATATTCTTCCCAGGTTTCTCCCCTGCTGTGAAATCACCCCAGTCTGCATGGCTTCTGTTACTGTTTCTCCACTGGGCTTCTTCTTCTCCACTTCTCTTTGTTACTGTTTTTCAATCTCCTCTATATTTCTCACTGTCTCTTCTTACTTAGTTCCCTGTCTTTCGTAATTTTGCCTCTCACTGTTTCAACTTAGGAAAAATCCATGACAAGTCATTTTATGTCTATACTGTATATTATTGGCAGGGCATGGTGAATTATTTGTGAAACGTGTCAGTAGTTGTGAGACAGACTTATTTGGTGTGGTCAAGGGTTCATTCTCATGCCCTGTTCCCTGAGTCGCTGCTCTACAGGGACTCGCAATGAACTCACTTTCTCCTTACGCTGAGCCTCTTTTCATTTTCATATTTTTCTGATTTTGCTCCAATTCCCTTTAGTCTTTCCAATTGCTCCATCTTCCTGATTTGTATTTTTTGCCCTTTTCTGTTTGTGCATTAATTTTACCAAAAGGAAAGCCAGAGGGGAACTTTTTCCATCTCGCATGTACCAGAAATTATGTTCTAAATTAAATTAAAACCCACCAGAACATCATTGTGTCATTATTTATGGTTATAAAATAACAAGCATCATCCACCCATTCCTTTTTAAATGTCTCAGACTTAGAGAGAAATACAGTCAAAAAATCATTAATGTCTGTTCCACTAGCCTTTCAATCCAGCACCATTTACTGTAAGTGTTTTTTTGTCTGTGCATAGTTTTTGTTCTACAATTGCCTTATGATGATGGATAATGGACATTAACATTTTTATTTAAAATGTATCAGTTTCCAGGGAGGGAGAATAGTTTCAGTAAAACTATATGTTCTACCAAGTGTTCCAATTGTGAATTTTTTAAACTTTAAACTAAAGAATTTATGAGTTGCTAATGCATTTCCCAAAAAACTGCAGAAAGTGTTTTCTCTTTGTATTTGTCTGTGAATGTGTATCATGTTATCATAATACAGGCTACATGTTCATGTGTTTTTGCATCCATGCATGTTTATGCATGTGTGTTCACACACACTCGCTTGTAGGAGATCAGCCTCAGCTGGAGGTGGCATGTGTGTGGTGGGAGGAGCGGTGCATTTGGAAATAAACTTTAATTTCCTGCAGTCATGGGAATTTGACCCCAACAGCACACATACTTAAACACGCATTCACACTGACACAACACTGTTTCTTCTTCTTTCTTCTGCTTTTACAAATTTGGGGGATTTTTTTTAACATTTAAGGAGAGAAAAAAGAAGATTTTCTATCTTGGCTTATTGTAGCTCAACACATATCTGAGATGGCACCATTTGTGTTTTATGGAACTCCACTCTGTCCTTAATAGGAAGAAGACCCAACCTTGAACTAATAATTTCTAAACAGCAGCTTGACTAATCCAAACAATTGCCTGTTCACCAAACCGCATCAGAACGGGAGGATGTAAATCTCAAAGAATAAACAGGACCCGCGTCAGAACAAAAACCAAAGTGTTAAAACAGATGCTACTACAATTGCTCTGTCATACACTCTAGCATATAGGTCTGTGTTTCCCTTAAATGCATCAAAATAACACGAGCAAGTGGGTGAGACAAAGCTTATAGAATCAAAGCAAATGGACACTATAATTAAAGACTGTAGCTTCACAAATGATAAAATTTTAGTTGTTTTGGTGGAATCACAGTAAATCAGACGAAGGCTCTGGACCCTGAGGAGAAAGTTACATTAGAATCAGCTCTGATGCAACAAGGTGGCGTCCCTAATTCACCACCAGCTGCAAACAGCTGCCCAGTTACAGAGATGTACCAAAAATGTTTGATGCCTTAAAAAGCTCGCTAATGCATTCCTGATGATAGGGCCTGACGAATATCATTATTTTAAGTTAATAATTTAATATATAGGATCTTTTTTATATTTCCGTAGTAGTTCTACTATCAACAGTTCTTCTGGATAGAAATATTTTTTTGCGACTAATCTAATTCTACATACACTGGAATATTGTTTTAATTTTTTTTAATCTACATTGGTTGTGCTTTTTTTGGGTTTTATTTCCTTCTTCATTACAAAATCTGTTATATTTAAAGAATATATTTTGCCATGGATTTTTTTCCTGAAGTAACACACCCTTAAAGTGTTTCTTTTATGTCTAGATTTTTGTCCTGTTCACATGGACGCGTATACACACACACACACACACACACACACACACACACATACACACACACACACACACACACACATCCCTTCATCTTTCATGTCTGAGACAGAACAACCATTAAGGAAAAGGGCCTATTCAAATAAACACCAAGGTCTTGCCCATTGAAAAGGTTTATTCTTAGAACTGAGGAAGAGGTACATGCTCTCAAGAGGAAAAGATAATAAGGGAAAAAGGTTGTAATGGGGGTGGTTTGAGTTGAAACAAAGAAAAGAGAGATGACTGAGTTGATTAAAAAAAATTTAGGGCTGATAAAAAATTTGCATTTTTGAAAGATGTTTGTGAAGTGATTCTTTAGTGGCAAATATTAACAAGCAACACATACAGTATACCAGGACTGATAAAACTAAACGAAAGACATCACAGACTGGACTAAAGCACAGGCTTTTTTGTTTAGGCTAAGGCACCACTAACAGTTTCATTCATTGTGACTTTTTCTTTGTTTCCCACAGAAATACGCAAACGGAGAAAATCTCTACGCAGGAGGTTTGACTCGTTTTCAAAGGAAAAGAAAGAGAGAGGTGAGTTCATCATCCGAACGCTGTCACCTATGGTTAAACGCATCTCCGGCCTCAGCCTGCCACTTTCTATTATCTGTGTTCACATGTGGATGTGTGTGGTTTCCTGTGCAGCCCACGTATGACCTGACACCCACACACTCACTGTTTGCTGCAGCAAATATTATTATCAAACACAATGTCCCCTCTGTCCGTTCAAACTGCATCTCCACTGTTGACGTCTAGAGGCTTTTACCACTAATGGTCTTACATAGTTGACATTATACTGTGTATATAAAGCACAAGTGGCTCAGGGCTGCAGACTGACTCACTGAGGATTCACCAAGCTGCACTGCATTCTTTCTGCTTCTTTCATGCTGTTATAAAGAGTATATTGAATGAATGCAAAAGCCCCAAGCAGCACTCATGCTCTGTCATCATGCGCATGCAAAGACATTACCTTTAATACTGGAAGTACCCTGCTCAGATATATTTCTTCACGCCAATATGTACTGTCAAATTAAAGTAATTCCTATGTTTCTTAACCCCATTCTGAAATAATAATGAGTTCATGAGCAGGCAGCTGAGACTATTTAAATCACTCTTGGCATTAGAATTTGATGATTCACTATAGGTATTGTCACTATAGGTCTTAGCCTCTGACAAAGTTAAACAATGGTCTAATAAGTATGTCATTGAACACAAAGGACAGGAAAGGTACTGTGAGTCTCAGCATCAGTTGCAGCATCAGTTGTTGCTTTACACTGTCAACATCACTAATTGTGAAGTTAATACTTTTCAGATGTACAGTAAATAGGACCATATGATTTGTCTACTTCGTTGGACTTCAGTTATTGCTCTGAAAGTCTGTTTATTCTTTGCTCCTTTACCTCCCTCCAGCTCATCTTCACCTCTCACTCTCTGTAAGCCATGTGGCCAATTGTCTGCCTGTGTGACCCCAACCTCTCATAAAGAGATGTTCTCTATTCTCAGGTGATTATCACAGCAGGTCAAGAAACGAGCCAAAACACACAACACAGACATTCCCACGGATGTCTGTGCAGGTCTGTAAATCCTGCCTCCAGCCTCTTACACACAGAGACTTAGCTGAAGCTAACCCTGCTAATGAAAACACAGAACATTGGGACTTGGCAGCATTCCTGCTAGCTCTGCTCCTGTACTACTGAAGGCACAGGAGTCAGATTACATGTAACTAGATTACATTGAAGTAACTGTAATCTATTTGGAGTTGCTTTGAGAGAAATAGTAATGAGTAATGATTCATATAAAGTAATTTTCATATACAGTCAATATGCAGCACTGCTAGGAATAATGGAAAAGACACAATCATTTTTCAGCTTTTCTCCAATTTGCCAAAGCTTGCAGGTTCTGCGGTGTAAGGATTTCGTAGGTGCAGAAAATCTCAAAGGATCATAGAGGAGAAAGCAAATATCAAGACTGAAATCTTAGATTGTGAATGCCAGGGTCCTAAAAAGCTACCGTGGAGGCCATTGTAATTGTTTATCATCATCATTATTATTCTTATTATTTATTATTATTATTTTTATTACAAGTAATTGTTATTTTAGGTTTGGTATTTTTGATTTAGGAAGCACATCCACAATTCTAATTTCCTTCAGGACACTTATGTTCAGGTCATTGTAGCAGTACACGTGAGTTTTTTAGTAGGTTTAGCTCTGTTTATGTAACAATCTGGAATAAATCTAATCATGTTTGAGAGGCCTTTTGATTCACACATTTCATGATCACAATCTAACTTGAACTGACAAATGCTAATAGAATAGAAGGAAGCTGCATTTGCAGATGTTGTTGGTAGGAAAAGGTTAACTAGAATTTACTTCGCTTCCTGTAATTTCCTTCTGTGTTTAGCCTGCATGTCTGGGCTTTACACAGAGGACACTTTTTTAAAGTCACTAAGCCCGATGCCCTGGAGGACCAGTTTATTATCCAGCTGCTTGTGTATTGAAAGAAAAACAAAAGTGAGTGCTGAACAGCAGTGGCCCAAACAGCAGCAGTTATAGTAAAGGAAGAAAGCAGTAAAAGTCCTGAACAATACCCACAGCTCTTTTCCTGTCTGAGTTATAATGTTTGTTTTAGCATCAACTCAGGAGGTGTACTGAGGTGCGTCGCCAGTCAAAGGGTGACAGTGAAATTGAAGAAATGTGGAACTGTTGACTGGTACTGCAAAGAAAATAATAATTCACAGATGAAAGTTTGTGTTACTGTTGTTTTGGAGATGTAAGGACACAGGTCTGTTGCCAGATCTTTAAAACACTGGAGCCACAAGATAGATTTCCTCCGTGCAACACAACCTTCAACTTACAAAATCTTCAATGTTCTGAGATGGTGAAAAAATAAATATGATGCCATCAGAAAATAATATTGCCAGTTAATGCTTTTTAAAAAAAGATGATTTCCCTTTTTCTTACTGCTAGAAAGATAAAGTTCTTTCTAAAGTTCTAAAGTGCTTTTATTTGTATTTACAAACTAATGTAGCTTTAGTTTTTTTAAATCTTATAACTTTTAGTACAGTTATTGATGATCTTCAGTAGTATATTAGTATTTATCCCTGTGTAGCAGTGAAACCTCACCCCTCTCAGATGCGTTAATGTTCCCACAGCCAGCTGTTAAATCCTCAACGATTCCCTTTAAACAAACACACTCCTCCAGTACAATCAGCTTACAAGTGTTGTAGTTGCTATTTGATGCCAGCAACTGGCATCCAACAGACTTCAGGACTGAGGAATACGGGCAAGCTTACTTAAACATTAACAGACGACGTCTGTTACATCTGTGGATGCATACAGCATGTTGTTCTTTATAGAGAATAGTGCATTATGCCCTCACGAAAGAATGAAAAGATAGCAGTCACTGCTGGTAAATATAATAATTGCTGCTGCTACAGAGGACATTCCTTACAGTGTGACCCCTGAAGGCCATTCCCTTTTCATGCTACATTTCATACTGAAACAATTATAACTCTGAATACATTCCTCTCCTAATAGGTAACAACACATTTAGATTGTCACGCATGATGGAACCATTTTACCTGTGTAAAATTAGCTTTTCGGCCTCAGAACCCAAATCCCCAGTCTCAGGGTTGTGTATTTTGATTTCCGAAAAGCTTTTAGGGGCCAGTTTTCAGTTCCCAACTTTACTGATCAAACACAAAACTCCATAGCCCCATACAGGTGGTTTATATGAGAATTGCAGCTAAAGCTAGACGTTTTTGCAATTTGGATTTACTTTCTTACAACCAGCAACAATTTGTTTGTGCCAAATATAGAAACAAACATGTTTTATGTAAAGAAAACATAACCCACTATTGTTTGAGTAATTTTCGTAAATCTATAGTGTGTACCTTTTTTTCCTTCTTTTTACTTGTAATATGATTCGAGACTTTTCATAATGTGGAGTGTGTCAAAGCTTTCTGTGACACAGACTCATTGAACAGCTCAGGCAGCAGTGAAGAAATATTCCGTTTAGGTTTTAGACTGAAGCGAGGATCAACCTTCGAACCAATCAGAGAATTTCAAATATTTCTCCTTGATTAGTACATTTTAGGTGATTCTCATTTTAATTTCCGAATGACCACTATCTTAAGAATAGAGCAGAGCGGAGTGTAGGGGGGAGGGAGTGGTTGAAACAGAGTGGATTGATTTCCTAAGTTGCTTTAAAACTTTAATTCCTTCATGTTTTACATGAATTGTGAATTGTTGTGAATACAAGTCTGTGCACATTAGCCCTCAGCTGCAGGACAAACCTTTAGCCTTTTGTGTAGCAGAGAAACTTCTGTGGCTACAGACTAATGCTAACTGGCATTTGGCCAACAAGGCACCTGTCAAGCAGCTTTTCTCTGAGCTTGATGCTCGACGGAGGCACACGTGGACTAGGGCTGGTCAACAGCCTCAACTCGAGCAGCAGAAACAAATGAATGAATATTAGGCAGAACCTTCTGTAAACACAGAGAATAAAGGAGGTATAGCCACAAACCCTCCCAAATTTCCATTTAGCTCTTATGAATAAAAATAAATCTTCTGTACGTGAAATCTGCTGCTGTAATTAACAAGGTGTTTCATTTTAAAGTTTTAGCCATCATCTATCTAAACTATGATTATTATCTACCAGCCTGACACAGCTTTACAACGACCGCCATTGTTTATCACAGGCAGATTTTAAGTTCAATTTTCACTGATTTTATTATGGTATATAAACCTTTGTCAATAGCTAAACCTGTTAATGAAGAAATCAATCAAATGCAATAGCTGTGTTTTGTGTTGATGATTCTGTGAATGGTGCTTTCATGTTGCTGTTTAGGTACTGAATAAACTTCTCACCTGAGCTATTTAAAGACAAGCCAATCCCATATCATTAAGGCTTTGTTGGAGCATCATGACAGTCTACTTTGGCCGACTGACTTGGTGTGACTTTGCACATGTGTGTGTGATGGTTGTCCATGTGTTTTCATTCAAACAACAATGCGTGTGTTCACGATTCTTTGAATGTGAGCTGAAACAGTAAAGGCCAGCATGCACCTGCGACTGTAGAGCTGACCTAGTTGGTCCTGGTCAGTGCCATTCTGGCTCAATGTTACCTTTCTTTCTCTCTGTGGGCTCCATAGTGTGCATTATCCTCGTCTTTACATCCATATCTTTTTTATCATATTCTGTTATTTTATGCACAAACTGTTAATAGGTCAAAGTTACCGTGTCTATATTTGTTATGTTGCAAAAATGCACATGAATTTTACTCTCAGTTGCCATTTGTGTGTCCAGTCTTTGCTTGTGTTCAGGTGCATCTCCAGCTGTGTCCCAAATGTTTTTATATCTAGTAAATGACACAACCTGTGTGTCGTTTAGACTATAACCTGAGTCTATTCTTGGGTATTTGTTGTACTGAGGCGTGTAAAAGAAGCCTTTTTATTCTCAGGACTGGCAGCGTGTATCAGTTGTTAAACAGTTTGACTCTCAGCTTAACAATGCTATCAATGCTAATTGGTTAGCCAGGCTAATGTTTCATTTATACTTGAAACCCACATATCAAATTGTGGTCAACTCATGCCTTTAAATGGAAACCTATGCAGTGTAGGAGGCTTATGGTCTACGCTTGCTTGATGACAAAGAGTTTACTTTTACGGTCATTTTCTTTGTTTTGAAAACTCAAAATAATAATTCAAATAAATCACAGCATACGTTAGGTTGTAGGAAAACACCTCTTTGTTGATAATTGGATTAATTTTTTGCAGGAAATCACTTTTCCATCATTTTACATGCCTGTATAATAAGATAATACAGCTTTTTATCAGCGGCTGTTTACTTCTTCTACAGCAGCCTCCTGCGAGCTGCTGTAAACTGATCCACAGTGTTGGAAACTAACACAGCATTCAAAAGCGTGGCTCGAGTCAGGGTGAAGGCTTTCAAAACAACGTGTTCACCTTTCAGCCAGGGGCTTGCACATAGTTCTCTACAGGAAGTGTGTTTACTGACTTTACTGACTGTTTCTCAAATGTTTTGAATATTTTATAACTATACATTATAAATGTATAATTATATTATATTAAAATGATCATTTTAATATTATTTTTATGTTTTCTTATACACACAAACATCAGTATGTCTTGCTCATTGGAGTGTTTTTTTCAAACACATCTAATCAGAACTCCTAATTTGAATTATTACATTGTTGTTCTTTTTTTTTTCTTTTTGTTTGTTTGCTTTCGTTGTTCCTAATATCTTTATTTTGCCTCTCTAACTGGATTTTTCCAAAGTGTTTTACCAGATTAGAGTGTGCGTTCAACTGTTGTGGTCATGGGTTGGAGCCAAGCAAAGGATTTGCACTTTTAGCTGACGTGCTGACCAATAAATGCTTGCGATGACCTCACTAATGGTGCATTTAGCTGTACCGCTGCACTATCAGTCTGAGAGTGCGATGTCTGGTTTGGCTGTGGCTGCTCTAATGAGATTACTTATTTATCTCTTTCTAAACTGCTCTGTCCATCCTTTCTGTCTATTCTTATACTGCTCATCCACCTGAACCTTTAACCTCTATCTCTGTATGAAGAGCTGTGTTCACACATTAATGAAACAGAACAGTCCTCAATAAGAAACTTGTACAAATGGAATATTTTGAATTCTCTTTTTGAAAAGGACAGTGTTTTGATTCCACTGTTTGTACTTCCAATGTGATTCACCAGAGAAGAACTGTCAGAGAAAACAGAATTTGCTATTACATACAAGAATGCGGTGTGCAGGTGGTGGTTCTGCATTACCACAGACTGGTCAGAGTCTCACCCTGAACATGAAAGTGGAATCATCTTCCTGTTTGGAGTTTAGACGGTATCAGCAGAGAGGAATGTGTTCTGTAAATACAGAAATCGCTGAGGGCTCAAGTTCGGCTCTAGCTACTGATTTACATCATCAGTGTGTTCAGACAAAAATAATTTATTTGCAAAATCTGTTTTTATAGGAAAAGAAGAGCTCATTCAGAGTTTGACCACTTTTCAAGACGTTAGAATTATGAAAATTCTGCTCTGCTCTAAAGTGTCTGCAAAAAGATTTAAGTGAGGAGAAGGAAAATATTTTCTACAGCATATGTGATGTTGAAACAGATGTTAAAAAAATAAGACTGTCATCTTTTCCATCTATTTGTATTTTAGTCTTCAGCCTTTATTTGCATGTTGTAGTTTATTGCACAGCTTTGTGCCACAGGATGCACATCTGTATGGTTCCTGTGCGTTCTCTCAAATTAAACCTGATTGATAAACACTTGCTTTGTGCTAATTTAGGAACACAACTCTTTTGTAGTTGTAAATGTTGGGATTTAAACTAATGAAACTAAACTAATGAAAAGTTTGTTAAACATTGTTCCTCCAAGTAGTTTTGTAGCTAATAGGAAAACTTAAAATATCCATCCTATTCCATCCCTTTCTTCCACAGAATCAGCCCCCAAGGCCTTCGGCATCCCGCTTTCCCAGGTCATCGCCAACGATCAGGCCTACAAGCGACGGCAGGATGCCCTGAAGGAGAGCAGGCGTGACTGCCTGGACCTGGAGGCCAGCATCATGCGCTTCAGGGCAGAGAAGCGTCAGTTCTTCAACGGGAACAAGCCGTTAATCAGCTCCTCGACATTCACAGGAGGAGGTCCCTGCTCCCAGTCTGCAAACTCGGTGGGACCTGCTCCCATCATTGAGACCCAGAGCAAACCAATGTCGCCTACGTTACTAGATAACACCAGCCGAGGACAGAGGAGGGTGAGCGAGCATTGTTTTCTCAGCTTGGGGAGTAAGTGAGTTTTAGAAAAAAGAATTTTGCTAAAGGTCCTAATCCAGACAGACTCAGGTATGATAAGATGATAACAGTCATTTACCCCCATAATCTCTGCACATATTTAAATGAAGGTATACTAGAAAAATCAGTATTGAAAAATGGTTTAAAACAGGTTCCCAAATTCCATAATTTGTTAACAGAAAAATCAAAATAAACAATTTTTTTAAACCCTTCATTTCTGTTCTCACGGAACGGAAACACTTCTTCTCAGAGCAGTTTGCTTTAATCTTTTCTCCTTGACTTGGATTTTTGCTTACATTGTACATTTACATTCAGTCACTTGTAAGTCGCTTTGAATTACTAAATGTAAATGTAAATGTACAGTACGTGTGCTTCTGTGTATGAGTTTCAGTAAAGATCTGAATCTGATAAACTGGCTGGTCAGGTGTTTCTGTCTGCTGCCAGGTTAAGTGTCAAGTTAGGTGAGATTAGTGTGTGTGTGTGTGTGTGTGTGTGTGTGTGTGTGTGTGTGAGTAAATCCTCTCTGGTTAAGGCCGTCACACCCTGTCATTCTCTCCACGCTGAATTGGAAACAGTTGTTAGGCTAAGACTGTAATGAGTATAATATAGCCACAGAGCACAGTAATTGAACCTGGACCAGCCATCAAGTGCAGCCCCTAAGAGTCAGCCACGAAATACTGAACACACCGAGTGCTGAGCCAGAGTTTGATTTTAGTCACAAACATTTCTAGATAGAATCTTTTTGCTGTCATGAGCCCAATATGTCCGTCTATTGTAGGGTTTAAGTTTACCCAAAAGTCATTTTTCAGGCTCTTCAGCGGCTGTTGTCCCCAGTGATTGTTGAAGCGTACACCTGCAGGCAGACAGAAAATAAAATCTGGTTATATACGTATAAATATATTGTTATACTGTATATGTACATACATATATACTGTTTATATATATAACAATATACATATATATAACCATAACAAAAACCAAACGAAATATGTTAAATAAAAATAGATATCTCCAAGAAAGAGGCTATGGAACATCAGTCAAGTTAGGAAGCAAAATAAATTATTCATCTCTAATAAAGTTTCAGTTCTATTTTGACAAAAAACAGGTGGTATTGTTAATAATGCAAATGCAGCAAATACAATGTGTTTTTCTTTTTAAACAACCTCAATTAAAAGAGTGATTGAACATAGCAGTAAATAATCTTGTTAGCTTGACATTTGTCCAAATCACCAGTGTATACGTTTTACATGTCCTCTCAAATGTTGGCTTGGGCTCAAGGGGGAAATGTTGGGTTCTCTCTATACACCTTTATAGTTTTGACTTTATTCTGTAAAGTGCCTTGAGATGACTTTGTTGTGAATTGGTGCTATACAAATAAAGTTGAATAGAATTGAATTGAATTGAATTTTAGGATAACTGGCATGTATAAGTTATTACTCTTACAATATGGGACTTAAGCAAGCGGTAGCATGAGACAAAGCATCCAATGACTCTGCCATTCCCATTCCTCCCTCTCCTTGCTCTGCCACACTCTGCTACACTCTGCTACACTCTGCTACACTCTGCCTAGTTCTACAGGTGGTCATCGTTAAAAAAGATGAAAAAAACTGGGAATGTAAGAAAAGGCTGCAAATTTGTCAGTGGACTGAGCATCACTCAAAAACTTTCAAAGGCACATGTCTCTGCACTGCTGCTAGAGTTGCTCTGTGAAGATTGGCTTCAACTGAGATTGAAACAAAAACATTTTACTGAATTTAAAATTTAAACAAAATTCCCTTTAAAATTAAAATAAGGCTAAATCAAAATGGTCTTCTTTTAAATATAACTAAATAAAAATAACAAATATTAAGATTTTGTTATGTCTATTAACATAACAAATATAACAAAACTTAACATAATATTAAGTTTTAACCTTTAAAACAAAACTTATTGCAAGTGTTTAAAACTGTTGAAATAGAGTTAAAGTAGAGTCATCAGTCCAGTTCCTGGAGAACAAGGGAGGCTGTTTATACTAAGTAAGTCTCTGTGGCATTTCGTTTAGTCTGTGCACTTACTTACCAAGAAGTAATAAAATTAATACACATTTTTAAAAATAGAAATCTAAATTAATATAAAATTCTGTTTTTACAACTAGATATCTGAAGCCAAATAATACCACAGGTGTCCATACTAAGATAGATTTGATACTAGCTATTATTATTAATTCCAGTTATTTTACTATTGATTTATTTGATAAAATACATCAAACTCAAATTCCAAGGTAAAAGTGAAGAATTGTAAAAAATGAAAAATCCATTTTATGCATTTCTTTCCAGTAAGCAGCTGTTTTAATTTAAGAAAACATATAGATCTATCGAATGTATAAATACTTCACAACAATGTTTTGCTAACAATTACACGTGTAACTTCAAACAGAACTTGTCAGTTGATAGAAAAATGGTGAGAAAGGAGACAGAAAGTTTTTTCCATCCACCTCTTGAGGTAAATGGGACTGTGACTCACCGTCTTACAGCTGTCTGGACGGCAGCAGCTCAGTGTTTACATATCTGATGAGACACACACTCACACACACACACATGTTGCTGCAGCTCTTCAGCCTTACAGATGAGGCAGCAGCAGTTTGGTGGCGTTGTCACTGCGTCATGTCCCGTCCATTGTACACAGAAAGCGCAAACGTCAAATGTCTGGAACCAGGTGATCAATGAAGAGAAAAAGCTGAGAAGGAGAACTTGTGAATATGACTCAAATAATAGTTTTATTTCCTCACCGCATTCAAGTCAGAGTCAGATCTTCCCTGATTCACGGAGGGATTTCAGTTTCCCTAAACTGTGTCCCACTTCCACACTGCAGACTTATTCTCAGCCCGTCTTGGAGGAAGTAGGATTGTTTAACTCTCTGCTTGCACAAAACACTGAAGGTGTCGATAAAGAAAACATTTTGCAGGCTATAACAAAGGAGATGCTTTTTGTTCACGAATTTTTAAAAAAGGACTTAAACGTATGGACTGTTAAATACATGTATATATGATGAAATTATGACACAACAGGCTTTTTTTTCTTTCAGTTTCAGGAGAGAAAAAAGCTTTTGCACCATGTGCACTGAGGGGAGCTTGTAGCTAGTAGGTATGGTAACATAAAATTAAGTAAAAGCTATGAATCTTACTTAGTATTTTGTTTACTAATTATTTATAACTATATTTTATGGCCGTGTTTACACAGGGTCAGTGCTTCCATAAAGTGAGCCAGGCTTCCTAAAATGCTTTAAAGGCTTAGAGAAAGCCAGTACATTTTATCACCATTTTAGAATTTTTTTGTGTTTGGTTGCCCTTGGAAATTCCCCAGAGACTTGATGTTTCTCCAGAAACGATTTCCAGGTCGCAGATGATTAATTCCTATTTCTGTGGTATTTGTTTTCAAAGCTTCAAATATTTATTATATTGCAGGATTATATCAGGATGACCTCTATCAGCTGGCCTCTTCTTCCACCATATATGTTAAAACCTTTCAATTTTCTGCTGACAGGGCTCCTTTTTATGGTTTTCTTTACCTCCTCTCAGTCCTGCTGGTGTGACACCTCTGTCATCATTGCCGTTAAACATTTTTTCCTCCTTTAGCTTTGTCTGTGATTTAAATTTGAAATTTGATCTCTTTGTATCGAGTTATATTACATAATTGTATCATGCCCTCATCATTACAATAAATCATCTTATTGTGCCACAGATTCAAATACAAACAAAAGTTACAAACTATTGTAAGAATTTGACATTTAATCCTACATTTGGTGAGGTTGAAACTATGCTCAAGTTGTGTGGGAACATCCTTAGCAGCGAGTGGTTGAATTCCAAATACTGTGGGTTTTTTTTAGACTCGCTCAATGATTACTACCCATATGTTTCTACTCTCAAAGATAATGAGAAACACATCCGAACCTCAGGCATGTGAGAAAAACAAACAGTGAACTGTAGCATCATTATCCCGAGGCCAATGCCAACTGAGGTATTTTTTTAAAAAATGATTCTAGGGTAAATTACCTCAGGCGTAGTTTAGCAATGTGACAAAAACCTAACATCAGCCCCTGTTGGTTGGTACTGAAAAAGGTTTGGGGATTTATTTTGGGGAAGATTTATATTTCTCTGGAGACAAAAAACAAATGTTTGTTTTGAAGCAATTGGTTTCTTCATTTATTCACTAGTTTACTCTGTTTTGTCACTAAAAACATTATATACCTTCCAACCTAAAAATAAATATTATAAATATTCTGGAATGTACATTTTGTTACATCTGTTCTCCCTTCACCCCGTGCAGGGTGGTTTGTCAGTCGACTCCATCTCCGACCTTGTCGAGAGTCAGTCTCGTCTGCTGGAGGCACTGCAGCTCTCCCACCCGGCTGAGCTTGAGCTAAAGAAGTCGCCGGGCGCCGGCTCATCAGAGGGGTGGACTCAGACCAAACTTAGCCTTAACCCCATCTACAGACAGGTGCCGCGGGTGCTGGAGAGGTGCTGCAGTCACATTGAGACCCACGGTGAGCCTATGGTTTGGTTTCACTTCAGCCAGGAATTTAAAGATTTATTCAGCACCACAAGTTGCTCAGTAAAAGCTCTGTGTTTCTTGGTTTCTACACTTTTATTGTGTCCTTACAAATACACATAAACGAAAGCTTGATTGTGCTGAGAATATATGGTGCACCATTTTGTATCCCCAGGTTTACAGACTGTGGGCATTTTCCGAGTTGGGAGCTCTAAGAAAAGAGTGAGGCAGGTGAGGACATTTAGATTTTTTTTTATCATTTATGTCACCATCATTCATTGTTTATTTCAACCCTAGAAAATACAGCTAACATCATAATCTGCTGCTCCCCCTGGATTATTAGTACCAATAATGAAACGGGGAGGGCATTAGGACTTGTCCCCTGATTCTTTGTCTTGTGCTTCCTGTCAGTTTCCACTGAGAGCTGGAATATAAAAAAAGAAATAGTTAAATGAAAAGCTGATGATGGGCTAAATCCTGTTTATGAGAGAACTTGTCTGTTGGGGAACAGTGTCTTGTATTTGACCTCAGTTTGTGTATCTGTTCACGATCTGTTCACGATCTATTGTTACTATTTGTGTTTGGTTTTCTTTGGGGATTTTTGTAATTTTCTCTACACCTGTGTGTGTGTTTGTGTGTGTGTTTGTGTGTGTGTGTGTGTGTGTGTGTGTGTGTGTGTGTGTGTGTGTGCCCCCGTCAGCTGCGAGAGGACTTTGATATGGGCGTGGACGTCCAGCTGGATGAGGAGCAGAGCGTCCATGATGTGGCAGCGCTGCTCAAAGAGTTTCTGAGGGACATGCCTGATCCTCTGTTGCCCCGGGAGCTCTACCCGGCCTTCCTGCATGCAAACTGTATGTACACACACTTTAATACACATGTTTTTGTACGTGTCTTTTCAAAGCTGCATTACTGGGAGAAAATGTTTTGTAAAGCTGGGAGTTAACAGATGCTCACAGACTTAACTTTGAATTATTGCCTTGCTGCAGTGCTGAGAGGAGCAGACCAGCTTCACTATCTCCAGTACCTCATCTACCTGCTCCCTCCCTGTAACTGTGACACCTTGCTGCGACTTCTCTTCCTGTTACACACCGTGCAGAGCTACGCCCAGGACAGCATAGGAACCAACGACGAGGAGGTAGACCACTTGCTGCTCATTATGACAAAAATAAGAAATACTGTAAAAAGAAAAATACTGAGTATTGTGGACCTGGTGGTTCAGTGGTAGAACATTGGATTAGGATGCAAAGCCACCGAGGGCCATCTTGGTGCCCGCACCTAGCCCAGTGTAAAAACCCATGCCAAATGAACTGGCGGTACATGTTCTGCTGTGGGAACCCCTGAAGGGACAAGCCAACAACCGTTGATCTTTGACTGTAAAAACCTTAGAGTCAGGGACCTAAAAAAAAAAAATGATCAAAACCACATTCAAACACTTGTTTGAGCTCCATCACAATCTCTATTACTTTGTGTCTGTCACTCTTCGTCCCCTCTCCTCCTTCCTTGCCTCCGTTCAGATCCCAGGTAACAAGATGACTGCAGCGAACCTGGCGGTGATATTTGGACCCAACCTGCTACAGAGGGAGAAAGGAGGCGACGTGAGTCCTTACGCCATGGGGATCGAGGACAGCACAGCGATCATCAGCATAACCCTGGTGCTCATACAGAACTACAAGAGGCTCTTCACGGTACACAGGAGTGAATGTGTTGACTGTGTGTGACAATTATTGTAATGTGAAGAGTTGACCATGTTTCCAGGCCACTTTATACATACTGAACGTGCAGGTAATTCTGTGGTCAGTATTAAATGGCCAGCTGATTTCTTTTCACTTAACTCTGGTGGTAGTTTGGATTTCATGCAGGATGATGTTGAGAGACATGTACATCAAGGGGACCCTTAAGGAAAAATGTGTTTTCACTTAAATTTTCCCTCAAGGAAGACTGGTTTTGTAAAGCTAAGGTTGTTATATGTTGTTTTCCTTATTAGCTGTTTAGTTTTAAGTTCACCAAATCTGAAGCCAATTTTGATCCGCATTCCTTCCTGAAACTTTCATAGGGTGTGGTATTTGAGCTCATACACTTGTGTGTGTTTGTGTTTGTGTGTGTGTGTGTGTGTGTGTTGGTGTGTTGGTGCATGTGTGTTTGTTCCCCAGGTATCTGCTGATCTGCAGCAGGAGGTCTTGATGAGTCTCATCCAGACGGATCCAGACATCATTGACTATCTACTGCGTAGAAAACTCAGGTAACCATAACAACCAGTCGAAATCCAAAAAAGTAAAAAAGGAAAGGAAAGTAAAAAAACAAAAGTCTGACCTGTGATTTAGCTTAATTCCAATGCCAAACCGGGTTAATGACTATTTGCATTTGAGTGTGTTTCTCTTCTCTTTCTCTTTCTCTTTCTCTTCCTCTGCAGTGGCAGCCATATGAGAGTCGAGACCAGTAGTGATTCCGGGGGTCGTCGGGATACAGGGGCATCTTTGGACTCTGTGGGGGCCTCCAGTGGGAGTCTGTCCCCACTAGAGCCCCCCTCACCTCTGTTCCCACCTGATGGTAACGGTGGTGAAGGCAGCCTGACCAGTGAGGTTTTCCTCAATGTGCTCAAACTGAACCAGAACAGGAAGCGGCAGGAGACACGATACGGTACCGATTTGTTGGTGTTGCTGTATGTCACATGATTTGGTGTGCAATTTGTAATATTTAAATTCAGAGACACCGGCAGTCAGATTTGGAGAACAGTTTTTTTTGTATTGCATTGTAGACCAGACCGAGGATGATGGCTGCATGTGTGAAAGACTGACAGAAAGGCTAGTTTTACATTCACTGCTTTTAAAAGAAGTAAATCAAAAGCAAGAAGGCTAAGGTGTAGCATACGTTGTGAGACAGTAAACTTTAAAACTTCAACAATAGCACAGGTGTTACACAATGAATCATTTTTAGATCCCATTGCACATTTCTGTTTCCTTACAAAACAATATAGCACTTTTAAAGTGGCATTTATATGTGCCTGAATGCTTTCACACAGGAGATGGTGTTTGTTGAATTTGTGGTGGGAGGATGAGTGTAACAACAGCACCACCTAGCTGTGACAGACTTACAGACCTTAGTGTAGTAAGTATTATGTCAGGTAATCAGGTTTTCAGTACATTTCTCAGGTACTACATACACTTCCTACAGAGCCTACAAGGTTCTCATTGTAAATTAATGAGATAATATCTGCAAATGCATTAACAAACCCCAAATTAACAAACTGTATAGAGAAAAATGTTTGGTGGACCACTCAGCAAGGATGTGGATCAATATTTACCTCTAACATTCAGAGTAAAATGAATGGGGTGTCAAAATAAGATAATTTTGAAAACACAGTTTAATAATCAGTGTCAAATAAATAACTGACACTTTCAATATGTAAGTTAGACTCTGTGCCAGTTCTGTTTGATGTTTATTGCATTGATAGTTGATCATTTATACTGTATCTGAGGATAAAACTGAAACCATAGGACATAATTCTTTAATTACAGCAATGATCACAGTAATTTCACAGTTTTTCCGACACCACGTACTAGTCTAGAAGGGCAGCTGTAGCTCAGTTTATAAGGCAGTTCTCCATGTGTTAAAGTGTCCTTGGGCAAGACACTGAACCCCAAGTTGCTCCCGGTGGGTCAGATAAACCCCTTGCATGCCAGCCGGCGTGTGGATGTGGGTGTGAATGACAAGCAACATTGTAAAGCGCAGCATTGTAGCATATGATTCTCAAAAGGCCTGTGACTATATAAAACATACAGTACATTTTTTTGGTGTATAAGAAATGAAGTAATGTATGCGGCACTAACAGAAAAGAAGCTGTAGTAGTAGTGGAACGTCTGTTTTTTCCCTCCTTTGCCCATCAGGGAAGGTCCAGGGTCAGTGCTTGAACTCTGGAGAGGTTTAGTGGTTTGCTCAGAGGCATTTGGTGAAAAACATACCAGTGTGTGGGTTTAGACACTGTCCTCTCTTGTTCCTTCAGGTGAGGTCACCACAGGTAAATCCATCCGCCACATGCGTCAGTTCCACTCACACCACAACCTGCTCAGCCTGGCTCAGTCCTCCACTTCCTTCACCTCCACCTCGAGACTTCATGGTCAGGACCCTGAAAGCCAGGACCGAAGGGGAAACCTGGGTTCTGGGTTCTTCTCTCTGAGCGGCAGTGGTAGCTGCACCAGTCTGAGCGGGTCGACCGAGAGCAGCGTCTGGGTGAGACAGACGCCACAGGAGGAGAGCAAGCCGTCACCTGCTGCTACCTTCTGGGACTTCTTCACTGGGAAAGGGTCAGGCTCAGAAACAATGGTATGATGAAGAGTGAGAAAAAGAGGCACGTGAAGGGAAAGAGAGTGGGTTTAATGTCAGAGGTGAGAAATCTGCAGAAAAATTGACTAAATTTCCTGTTACATTCACAGAGGCATCTGCTGAATAAACGATCAAAAGTAAGCGTATTTCAGGGAATAGAAACATGACTTCAACAGGCTTGAAAATTCCCACATTATGGCACCTTTGGAATGTAGCTTAGACAAAGATGATGAGAAGAAAAGCAACAAATGAAGAAAAGCATTGCAGATCGATTGTTCTGTCTATACTGTACTACACAGAACAGCATAATGAATTGTAACTGCATGTGCTCTACTAACCCTTCACAGTGACACCATAGCAGGATCCCTTTGGTTTTTGTTGAGTTTATGTAAACCACTAAAAGCCACATTCATTATCAATGTACTTCTTTCAGACCAAATTTAGAGCTTTTATAACCAAGAAATCTTTTGACCTTCAGCATCTCAGTTGTAGTAGTAGTAGTAAAAGTAGCTGTCTCCATCAGTCCACACTCTACCGTGACAAACCAGAGAAACCAAATCCACGTTTGGGGAGGAAAAAAACACGCTCGCTGTCTCTAAAGGAGCTAATCCACCCTCACACACCCTTTGTTAAGTGACAATCAAAAAGGAAGTTGTCCTCAGTATTATTAAAATAAATTATTCTTTTGTGCCTGAGTTTACAGTGCAATATAACACCAAACAGCCACAACATTATTACTGCTTTGTTTTAATATTAAAATATTTTACATTTAAAAAAAAAACATATGAGGAACTAATAAATGCTGATGTATCATTATGGGTTAACCTCCTGTCAGCATAACGTGGTTAAAATCACCTCCATTATTTGACCTTTATTTTTTTATTAATTACTGTACATATTTTGGCAGAATCAGTATTGTTTTCTTGGTCTTTTGTAAAATGTAGATAATCTACTTAGTACTTTTACTAGAGTAGAAAATGGTACTGTTTTGAACTGGTATTTTTTTTCGGCTAATATTTGCCCTTTTACTTGAGTGTGGAGTGTGTGTATTTGTCTCTGTGTACAGTGTATCATATTATACTGTGTATGGAGCTGTGTGGCTGCAGTCTGCTCAGAGTGGCCATGTTGACCCTTGTGCTCATTATTAAGACCACCAGTGTTAAAGTTGTGGGTGATCAGTGTATTTGCAGCCTGCGAAAGGTCACGCCAGTCCTCTAAATTTGACTTAAGGAGGGAGGTGCATTGTGGAGCTGTGGGAAGTGACACAGGATGTGTCCACATTACAGGCCTTAAAGTACCATTCTGTTTCGTTTCACCTTTTTTTCTGTTTTGTTGATGTGGCAGCGGCTCACGTTAATGTTTGTCACATGTATTCGGCTCTGGTGAGAACAGAGCTGTGCTCCTAAATACACAAATTTACCCGAGACCCTATTCGATGATGTTTTTTTAACAATGAGGTCATGTGTGACCTCAAAAACTGCTTGATTAAGATATATGTCCCTTCCAGTTTGGTTTAAACAGAAGCTTCCTCTAACCACAAGAGGGCAATATTGACCACATGGGTTCACTTTGTTACCACCCATGGACTTGTACACTTTACAGTCCAAACGTATTAATACATGTATTAGGTTTGGAAATAGTGCCAAACAAGTAGAACTTGTACATACATTTATAGTGTAAGTCCATGATGTTTGCGATTGTTGTACAGAGATTTTCCAGCACGTGTTTCCTTACCACTAACACGAGTTGTACAGAGTCTGTCCTTCACCTCTGCGGGTGAATGTTGAATATCTTTTCCTATGGATTCTTTGTAAAGAAAATGAAATAGTTTGTCTTTTTATTTCAGTGACACTTTTTCTATATCATAAAATCCACGGAGGTGTGTTAAGACTTAAACAGCAGAATGTATCACATACCTGCAGAGAATTAAATGTCAAACTGCTTTTGTGTCGTTGCTCATTATTGTAAGAGAAGAGTCGGTGAAGTCAGAAGAACTTTTGTACTTTTGGCAACACAACCAGCACAATGTGAGGCAGAAGACAAAAACCCTTCCAGGGTAAGTTATGGTATGATCTCACACCAAGTACGTAGACAGAAAGTTTTGTATATCCTACAAAGGATGTTTGAACTTTCACTGTGCGACTCACTCAGGCCTGCAGAAAACGAACAAAAACATACAATCCTACATTTAAAAATACAGACTTATTCCAGTGTTACAAATCAGGGATGGGAACAGTCCACAACTTTAGGTAGTAGTTTGCAACCTTTACTTTGCTTGAGGCCCCCAAAGTTAAGTAACATTTCAGAACAGACGACCTCATCACTAAGTTATGGCCTTGTGTCCTGTCTTCCCAACTCCAAGACTATAATCACTGATATGAAGCCTCCATAGTGCTCTAATTTTTAGTCCCTTGAAGACAAAAGTTCTGAAATTCCAGTTCGGGAGGAAATGATTATATAAATGCTGCTGATTTGACACATTCCTGTAAGTTCAGAGTCCTTGCTAATACTGTACTTCACACTTATGTTCACTCTACTTTGGCAGAAATGCTGAAAGTCATGAGCCAATAAACATCAGTCGAGCCACATGTCACATCAACCAGCAAGATTCAAAATAAAACAATAAAAAGAATACAATCAAATTAGTAGCATCCTATTAAAAATCATGTGATTTAATTAACAACTATTTTATTTTTGTTGTTGAATTCTAGCATCTTTCTGGGAGGATACCATAAAAACACTTTTACCCCCACAAAATAAATGGTATTTGCAGCCATAAGTAATGTTTACTTTAACCAAACTCCAACTGTTACTAGGAACAGTTTTCTAATAGTGGTACTATGACTTTGTTTGCACAATATCGTCAGCATACTTGTAGTATAAAATACAACTTTCAACTGAAATAATTTTACCTTTTCTGGAAATTACCCCAGCCATTCATAAAATAAGCAATCCTACAAAAAGATGTAGGATTTAGAGGCCCTAGAATTCCATTTTACTTTTTATCTGTATGCATTTGTCACTTAAAAGATTTTGTCATTTTTCCAAATGAAAGCACTATATTCAAAATATAATAAGGAAACACTGGCCCGCTGAGCTCTGATTGGCTGTTTACACCAACTCATCTTCTTCTGCTGATTGAACATTTTTTGAGTGATTAAGGCCAAATCCAATCAAGATTCATTGATTGGAGGTTTTATAAAAACACACTATTTTAATTCCTATTTCAGCAAAAACCCGTGACTGTAAATTGTGAATTGTGCAACAAAAAACAGACATTTTGCTTAAGGAATGAATCCTAGCAAAAAAAATCACAGAGACTTCAAAACCAGGTTTTGATGAATTTTGTGTTTTATTTCAAACAGTTTGGACACTATGAGATCCAGCTGTCATTCCCAGACATCACTGCATCTACATGTAATCAGTATGAACTTCAGACAGCAGTATATGACCCACAAATACACACAACACACTCTTTGTCTTTCAGATTAGTTTGGAGTTAGAATGAAGACACCTCAGACTCTGTGGAGTTTAATAGTTTATGGTCGGTTATGTTCCTCTGGGTTCTTGTGATACATAAAGGTAAGACGCCAAAATAAGAGCTTTCAGCTTTCAGCTGCGTTTCCACCTGAACAAAGAAGCGCATTATAATTTTCTGTTATTTGCAATGGAATATATGTTTTAAACTGATGCAAAAAGACAACGTTACTTTTCAGACATTTACATTTAGTTTCAAATGTCTACTGTCATGTTGCACATGGGAACCGTAGAGGGTTGTGACACATTTCGTCACTTTTTGTTTGTCAGTGGATTTAAACTTTTAAATTTTCAGTGAATCTGAAAAGTTGGATTGATATGAATGATTGAAGCCTAAAAGAGACAATTCAAAATGCAGAGAAACTGTTAAAGGAAAAAAAATCCACCGGCTTTGCTTTCCCCCAGTCTCCTTATCCAGAGTGTTTCCCTTCCAATAATCCAAAGTGCTGTATGCTATAATGACAGATATCCAGGAGCTTAATATATATCATGTTATGTGGAGTTTTTATAGAATATTTTATAGAATTATGATATGAACATTTCTATGAATATTTTTTCTCACTTAATGTCATTTTGGCATTTCTGTACTTTTATGTCATGTTACCTCCCAGCCCACCTTGAGGATAACCTGTTCGTTTACAACAGATCTGTGATTATATAGTATCAGCAATTCGATCAGCTGCAATGATTTCCTGACTGAGCTCTAAGTTATCACAACTGCTGCATTATTATTTTAATCCAGCAGTTGTGAAACATTTGCAAGTTTTGTAGGATACACATTTGAAACTTTACTCTAGGGTTAAAGTCCAGTCATGGAATTTGACTTTCTGCAATGGGGTGTGATAACAACATTTCCCTTTCAAATGTTGCTAAAGGTTTGTGGTCGTTCCTCGCCGCCTATATTTGTGGTTGATTTAGTTCTGCTGCTGGGCTGTGTGACCTCTCTTTCATCTACAATTTGTCTTCACATAACCATAAATAGGCCACTTTGGTTATGTCACGAGACTTAAGTTCTTCAAACATTTCTATTAATGAATAAGAGTGCAGCCATCTTAACTACATTCGACCAGTTATTCACAGGAAAAGGAATATTTTCCTATATCAGTGATATAAGTGACAGTTCGCAGTCAGCTTCCTTCTGCACGGCAGTTTCATGTTGGAGAGCATCTCATTTTTCTTAAAGCACATCTTAATGAAGCCAGACAGTTTCCTGTGTATCAGTGTCACCAGTCAGATTATGTGTGAGCAAATATATCTGGTACGGTTTGGTTTAGCCTGCCTGGAAGGCCAATCGGATGGGACTTGGTCATTTCTCTATAGAAGGTGTACTGATTTACTATCCGAAGAAATGTACTTTCCAGATATAAGATTCACTAACATTTTTGATACAGGTCTGTTAACTTTAAGTAATTATTTATATTCCAATAATAACATCTGTAATTATGTACATAGAGCTGTCAACACAACGTTAGACAAGTACATTTTGTAAAACATATCAAAAACAAAAGTAACATCTAAGAAAAAGAAGTGAACAGGAATATATCATTACACAACATTAATAGTATTTAAATTAAAAGAGTCTTGTTTGAACATGAGTTTAAAAAGCTTTGTATAGCCATAAATTTCAACCATTCAACCAACACATGAGAAATGATTTCCATGAAACGACAGTACGTTAAAAGACCGATTCATAACCAGGTCCAAACTGAATTTGTAGATTTCATCTCCCTTTTTGTGCTTGTATTTTTTTTCATGTGAGCAAAATTAAAATGTCCTTGAGCCATTGCTTGGGTATAACCAGCATTTCAAGTCATTTCAAAACTGATGGAAAAAAGAATAGACCAATCCAAGGAGCATTACAACGGCTTCCTTTTCATGTAGTTATTTAAAATGTGAGCAGCATATACAGGAAAAGAAAAGTGCTGATTCTGAAGCCTCAATCCGGTGATTGAGCTTTGCAAACACAGAGCATTTTAAAAAAAGGAGATTTTCACAAACGAGACAACACACTTTAGCATTTTTTCTATAATACCATTTTTACTCTAAATTAAAAATAGGACAGATGATGAATTTAAATGGAGCTGGATTTGACAACACTGTTTTATCCAGAACTGTCACACCACCACTGCCCTGGATCATCAATGTGATTCAGTCATACGAATTCAGTCACTCAAAAAATTTACTTCATGAAAATGTTGAAAATACAAACTGAGTTGACGTATAAGGATAATATAGGCAGTTGCAAAGTAATTTTTTTTCACTATGAAATGATTTTAATATTAGAGTAAATAAGAACTGCAAAATTAGTGGTCAGTAAAGGACTTTTTGGTCGCCATCTAGACTGCATCTCAGCAACAATGTCACTAGTGGCTGAAAGATCATGAAAAAATTTGCATGGCTTGTGCCTTATTCAGTGGAAAGTCCTCATTTAGAGAAAACAGTAACAGGAACTATGGCAACAGAACTTAAAGCCCCTTTTATACATCCCTGTTTGTATTTCTATCTGAAAATGAGAGAGTGTGATCTAAAAATTGATTTTTTTGTATTACTGTTGTGTGACTAATGTTTAAAGTTATAGACAAATGACAAAGACAAACATGGTTAAATGTTTAGTAAAGGTCAAACATTCCCATACTTCCTGTGAAAATTTCTTGTGCATCGTTTTGAAAAATTAAAAGTTTTTTTAAGGTGAAGGAAAAATGAGAAAGAGCAACTTTAAAGTACTGAGATGCATCCAAATTGTTTTACTGTTAAGTTTGACATTCAGATAATATTTGACCCATTGCTCAGGCCACTCAACTACTGTGGTATATAAACACCGTAAGAGGCACTAAGAGTTTCCATTCTCTTTCCATCTGCTGCAGCTCTTTTACAAAAGGAGTGACAGGATGCACTTGCTTATTGATCTGAGTCTGTGGAAACCTTGTAAGCTTGGCAGTGAAACATATATATAAAAAAAAAAAAAAAGACATCGTACTCCAAAAAAACTAAATTTGGTTTATAAACCAATCAGTTCCTTCATTGGGTAAAACCAAGCAATCTAATACACGTCGATACAGTGACTCTACTTTTACAATTATCAATTATTTGTACAATTGACAATTATTGTCAATTATTTCCTTTTTTATGTTGAAACTGTCAAACTGTCAGTTGTTATATAGACACACACTATTTATACTGTGAATTATTATTATTATTATTAGAATTATTACTTCTCTGAATGTTTAATCTTAAAGAATTAATAAAGTACATTGTAAAGTAGAATTCGGTGGCATTAGATGGAGATACAGAGGACTGGAAGATCATCAGACCGTTAGCATCGCTCGGCATTGGTGAACGCTCCAATTTAAGATTGTGGAGTGAAAAACATATTATATAAAGCTCTGACTGCCTGCCAGAGCTGCAGCTGCAGGAGAAACACTTAAGCCAAAGCTGAAATTTGCCAGCGCATAATTGGTGGCTTATATGTGGTGTAGTGAAACCAGCTGCAGCAAGGTATCTGTACAGAGGTGATGAGTTTGCTGTTCATAAATAAAACTTTAATAACCAACGTAAAGACAACATAAAATTCAGGCAGGTTTTATGTAGTGTGACAGGTCAGATGTAAGCATCAACTTAAAGGCAAGAAAAACGTATTTTCTTTGTGTGTTCCTTCAATATGATACAAATGTGCATATTCCTACATTTTATAGTCAACAATTTTAAGACACAAATCATTGAAAGCAAACAGCAAAGGAGACTTTGCTTGCTGTCAAAACCACAAAAACCCTGTCTAAAAAAATAAAAAATAGAGTCTTGAGCAGACTGCTCTTCATTTGTGTTTGCTTAATTAACCAGGTTACTCAAAAGACAATGGGGAACAAGTTTACCCGCACTTCAAATTTTATAAATATAGCTAAATACAAAAGGTCGATGGCAAAGAGCTTAAGGAAAATCAAGCAAAAGTCACTGGAATGGTCCTGTGAAAGCAGCAGCAAACTGAGCATCTTATAGATAACTATCAATCTGCAGTACTTGCAGCAGATTTGCTTTATCCTCTGCTTGAGTCTTACTTTGGAAGCAGGGTTTGGTACATCATAACAGATTATGCTACTTCCTCATTTGTTTTTGACCCGTGTGAGTGCATGTGTCAGATTAATAAGTGCAGGGAGAGGGGAAAAAAAGACAGACAAACTAATAAAACGGAGCTTTTCAGAATGCAAAATATCAGAATGAAGTGCCTTCTTTGGACACCTCCTGACCACTTTGTGTTACTTTCACTTTTAGGTGGAGTAAATGAAGTCTACTATTTAAAATAGAGGAGGAATAGCTTACGATAATGATCTTTCCATTCAGCCAGTCAGTCCACTACCGTCTACATCATATTTTCATGCACATGTGCCCTTGTTAAAAGCTGATTAGAAACCTGGCGACATGGCAGAGAAATTGGCCTTGTTCTAGAGATATCAAGCGGGGGCAATAAGGGGTTCTCTCATTCCTACCCTGTTACAGAAGCCAAGTTTGTTGTTGAAATGAAAGTGAAGAAATCCGCTTGCTCGAGAAAGCAGACTGCAACTGGTTTACTTAACTGGTGCATGTAAACACCACGTGTTTCTCAAATATGACACTACAATAACAGCTACTTTCACTGCGAACCCATCAAGCCTTTTAAAACTAGAACAGGGATCTAGAAGGCTCTTCCTTTATTAGCTTTTACCAGCTTTTGCCTTAAAAACATACTTGGGTAAACTAAGCTTTAACAAATAGCTTATGGTGATGCACTTTTATATGTTGTTTCACCAATTAAGGTAGTGGATTACTGCAGTTTACAGTATAACAAGTATATAAAATGTCTCTAATTATAGAAAATGAAGAGAAAAATAAGGGAAAAACTCAAACCTTGAAGTAATATAACACCAAATAGTTGCACTTAACCATACATCTTAAACAAATATGCATTCATTTTTCAATATAAAATAAAAGATAAATCCATTATATCTTGACTAAAAACTGAAAATAATTATCTCTGCTTCTCTAATGATTTTCTTTTCGTCCTTAACACCTCTCCATTGTGCTGGTTTTCAATTCACACTGCTATAATTTATAACACTGTATGTTATTAGCACCACTTCATGACACAAAACACTGCAAACTCTCAACTTCATCACCGACCTGTGCTGTGAGTACATCTTCAAGCTATTTGACTGCAAAAGGTAGTGTCAGTGGTTTTGTTGTATACAGACCTTTCTCTTGCAGAGAAAAAAAACAAAAGGTTAAGGTTAATGCATGGTGCCTGTTTGTTAGCGTAAAGCTAAGAAAAGCTTTACAATCATTGTGAGAAGCCAATTTAGCACAGTATTGTGCACACAAAAAAAAGCTAAAGAAGACTGGGATGCTACTGCAAGTAACAGTGGCATCGAGGATTGGCATCATCCAATGTGTCTTCCAAGACAGCTGATCGGTCACACTGCATCACCCTGACAGTCCCAAACTGCTTTTTCCTGAACCGCTGTGCACACAGTGATGTCAGCCTCATGGATTGGTGTTACTCAGTCTTCCCAGCTGATGCCACAGTGCAAAGTGAGTGTTACACATTCAGCCATCTTGTTATTTAAGGTGCTTGTTGCAGTGTGGGCTCAGAGGGTTTCAATGGTCATAATCCAGGAAGCTGGCATTCGAGCGGCACACGTCTCAACTGATTCAAGTGGCTCTTCAGTGCAAAGCTCCGCCTACAATGAATAAAGCTGGATACTTATGTAAGCGTACTGGGCAGAGCCGGTGGCAGCAATAAGCCCCTCCACCTCTGTTGAGTGACAGTCCATTGGGAATTAACCATTAATTAGTTTAGTCCCTGGACTGGTAGAACAGGATGTATCCTGACTCAGAGTTCTTTGAAATGTCCGATGTCAGACCGTAGAACTCCTCAATGGCCTGTGCATCAATTTTCTATAAAAAAAACAAAGAAAACAGCAGTTGATTTTATGAATGTGCATCGCTCTGCAGTAAATAGAACATTTCTTCACAATTAAATTATTTGTATCCTATATAATGAGCATGCAAGGCAATTAGTTCTGTTTGGCATAAAGATTGAAGGACTATCTGGAGTTTTTGTAGTTACAATCATATAGAAAGTGAAATAATTTGTGGTTTGTGGGGGTTTACATGCTAATAAACAATTTCTTGATGAATAATTTCCATTCATCTCTTTCGTACAGATGTAGCACAGTTTGTCAGATACAGTCTGTGGGCATTGATTTGACATGGGTAGGTCGAGTCTGAACTGCAGATACTAAATTTATCACGTTGCTTTCCAACAGTGGACGAGGCACCGAACACTACTGGCATCACTCAGCTTTACTAAGGCGTCAAAATCAATAAAAGCGAATAGAACAAGTACTGAAAACATCTATTCCCTGTTCCCTTTTAGCAGAGCACAGAAAAAGCTACTGGATAGTATTTGGACATTTATTAGTTTTGAAAGCCAAAAGAGTTTAACACAACTCCATATTGCTTTCATATATTATACATTGGCTTGTAGTCAACCTTAGTAAATGTGTGAAAAGATGAACTGAAATATGATAGGTTGAATTCACTGCTGTGATGCTGCATAACCATTCCACTGTGGCTTTCATGCTCTCTGTCTGAACGCGGAGAGGTTGGGGCTGAAAACAAACTGTAAAATTGTTCTCTTTAGAACCCAGGAAAACAATCCCAAGTGGAAAGGCCCAAACAGAAATAAACGGGCAAAACAAGACAGATATCGTCTTAAAAAAAAAAAAGAAGAGCAGACTGGGTAATAAATCTGTACACTTTCTGAACTTTTAGCTCAGCACAATCCTTATGAACTGCCAGTTTCTGTCCGTTGGACCAGATGTTAGTGGGCTTCCATCCCATCGTAGTGGAAAAATACACTGATGGAGGGATCTGTTTTATAAATCGCTATTTGATGACTGTGACTGAACAGTTTCCTCTGTATTTAAACAGCAGAGTGACTGCTCCCACTACAAAAGGGAGATTTTAAGTAATTTAGTCCATTTTTATTTGGCAATTTTTACTAAACAATGCCTACAATGTAAGGTTTGAGGTTGAGGTTTAACGGTTCAACCATCATTGCTTTTAGTATGAAGTCTGGGACCCTGCTGCAACTTATTTAACGGTTTTGTAACCCACGCTGGGTTACATCTAAATGTATTTACGATTAAACTGTTCCAGAGATCCACTGGTTCCCATTGATTTTTTTTTTCAGCACAATACTGAAATATGAATAAAATATTGAACAACCTCTGCATTGTTTTCCTTCAAAGTACAAACAGTATGGAGTATATTATATTCTAAAATTCTTACTGTAAATTCAATTTACATTTATTAAATCAAGTTTCAACCTTGCCACTTTTATTTTTATTTCTTATGGACATTAATGGGAACCAGCGACAGTCAACTGCTTTAAAAAACAAAAAACTATTTAATATTAACAGAAAATAGAAAAGTTACATTTAAATTATTTATAACAAAGAGCTCAAACAAAATCAATAGTCTTGTAAACAAGTACGGGTAAAATCTGTGCCAAATAAACATGCGGACAATGATCCGGTGTGGCGACCCTGAACTCACGGGATAAGCCGAAAGGACCAAAAACCAAAAACTCTAGAATTCTCTTTGTAGCTTGTTTTCCTCATTATCTCAGAGACGTGCATAGCAGCAACATGAAACAAAATAATTGGATTCCAAAACTTAGAAAGCCCTGACTGAGATTCAACAATCCCTGGAACATTTAACCACCATGACTACACAACCGGTTAACTGCTGACAGCTTGATTGCAGTGGCATGCTGGTCTTTTAAGTTGGCCACAGCTACAACACAGCCTCACCCTCAGGATTTGGCCGTGCACTGATGCGGTTGACCACCAATGTCTGAAGAGCTACATCATGCTTTTGGCAAACATGGTCCACTTGTAAGGCTATACGTGTGATTTCATCTGCTTTTAATAGGTTGCGGTTTTTGTCCCTTTGCATTGACAGAGTAATCATTACACTATTACCTCTACCATCAACCAACTGTTGCATCTTTGATTGCTGGTCATGCCAGCTACAATACGAAAAGCAGTGTGCTGAAAGGGTAACTGCAAAAGTCTTGCACGAGGCTAAATGCTATCTCGCATGTTCATAGCATGTCAGACCGTGCTGTTTCTAAGAAAACTGTTGTTTTTTTTCTGCTCTTCGCATCAACAAGGAAAGCAGACGATTTTACAGTTAGCAATTTTTTGACAACAAAGTATTTAATCTTGTTTGAGCAAAACACTGTTAAAACAAAGTTTAAATATCCAAAAACCTTCCCCAAGTCCAGCATCTCTATCAGCATCAACTATTTGCACATGCAAGAACAGGGACTAGAGCAGAAAGAGCAGAATCATATTTTTAATGTACTAAACACAATGTGCTCTCTAAGACAGAAGTGCAACAGGGATGATTAATGTCAATTCAAAGGAAGAACTAAATAGGTACATGGTGAACTTAAGAAGAAATAAGACAGACTTTAAGAGAAAAAAGCAGCTAAACATTATCATCATTCCAGATCTTCAAGCCAATCCCTCTTTAAGATCTAAATTTATGCACTTTGTCTTTTTCCTGTTTTTCCCCACAGTTATCTCCCTCAATATCTCTCTTATGGATACTTTCATCCATCCCTCTCCTGGCTCCTGATTACTAAAATTATTTTGACTCCACATTCATTTGTTGAGATATCTAGGTCAGCTTGTCATAGGAGCACCAGGACCGACACAGACTCTTGAGGGATGGCTATTCGGAGTTGGGAAGTGACTGAAGAAGACAGAGGATGGGGATTTAACTCTTTGAGATGGTGGAAAAGTAAAACATCTTATATAATGCTTCAAACTATATATTTTGATAAATGATTAATCACTCAAGTTCAATTTCAAGCCATATCCCAGCTGTCGTTGTGCAAGACACGGGGTCCACCCTGGAGTCTATCTCAGGGTCACAGACAGAAATACACAGACAGACAACCATTCACACTCACATTCACACCTATGGGCAACCAAATAACCTAACGTGCAGGTTTTTAGACTGTGGGAGGAAGCCCGAGTACCTGGAGGAAACCCACCCAAGCACAGAGCAAATATGCAAAAAGGCCACGGCCTGCTGGGGTGCGAACCTGCAACTTTACATTATATTAACTATTTGAAGAAATTCTAAGTATTTTATATTAATGACAAACAAAATAAAATCTTGAAAAATTAGACAATTGGATTAAACTTTGATTGGTACATACACACACAAAGAATTTGCCGTTTAAATTGAAGGCAGGATATACCAGAATAGTTTTCTCCTCCAATGGTTGTACAATGGAAAAATAAATAAAATAAATAAAAACAAGAATGACAAATTATGTTTTACCTCTACGATATCGTCATCGAAGAGCAGCCAGAAGCCGTGGCTCTTGACAATGGTGATGTAGTGTCCACGGTTGGGACCACTGCAGTGCAAAAGAAAGGAGATAAAGTAAGACGCATTATAAAATAATACCTGGGAAAATGTTGGACACGTGGCTAATTGTGGTTCGTGGTTTTCTTTTATTCCCAAGTAAGAATGATGTGTGTGTTATTTTTGTAGCAAATTCAGTTAAGAAAAATAAAATATTTGCTCCAAAAACATCACTGAGTATTTATTCTTTAACCCAGAAGATGTTTTGGATATAATTTGATGGTATTTTGCTCTTGAAGTAAAAGGGGTCAAACTCAGTGTAGTGCTCTGAAATCTTCTGTAAAGAAGGCTGAGGTGTTGATTCATTTTAGTTTGTAATAAACTGAGATCAGGATCACATCATCAGACTACAGCTTGTTAGCCTTTGTGTTAACTTACTGCATCATATTAATCCTCCTAAAGACAGCACCACTGGCAGACCACATTAAACTCCTCTGCACTGTGAAGCACCTAAACTCAATAACCTAAACTCAACACAGCTTAACAGTGTGACTGACAATCACTCAGACAACCTGGATCCTTAGTATTAAAAGCATTAATTTGACTTTGACCCCCATAACCTCAAGAGTACAGCCAAAGACAAACAGCAGGATGCCACCTGTTAGATTCTGCAGTGAAGCTAACATTTATTCTGTTACTATTTCACTTTTTATGTCATTTTTAATTTGACACATCTTCATTCTTTTGATATTTTATTTTATAAAGCATTACAATATTCAAGGCATGATGACAGA